>NC_081296.1:62053244-62369244 GCF_030435805.1 Mustela lutreola
TAAGGAGAGGTGGAGTTTTACTTCAGTCTTCTTCCTCTGTTAGAGTGAGGATGTTGTCCTCATTACAGTTCACCACATATGAGCAATGATGCATAAACGGCTTGTCTCAGGATGCCAAATGCTAAGAAAAAAAGATTAGTGAGAAGAATAAGAAATGATGAATCAGGAAGCTTTAAAAAAAAGCTGAAATTGGATAGGTAAGTATAATTTACATTTATTCAAGATAAAATGAAGAGGAAAAGCAAAAAGTTTAGGAAAATGCAATATATGAGAATGGCAAACAAATCGATATTGGTGACACTCTATGTTCAGTGACTGGTGGAGAATAAAGAAGTGCTACTACAGGCACACAAATACTTAGTGTAGCACAATCATTCAAAGCAGCAAAGGCATTATATGACAACAGCATAGAGTTGTGGACTGTTTAAGAGAAGGGGAAAAATATATAGCTGTTAAAAGCAGAAGACACAAAGAAAGAGTGCATCAGTAAAATACCTTTAAAAATTTAAAAATTCCAGTAGGAGAAAAGGCTGATCATGTAGTATTAGGCCAGCATTAGAAACTTGTATGTTCGGGCACCTGGGTGGCTCAGTAGGTTTAGCCTCTGCCTTTGGCTCAGGTCATGATCTCAGGATCCTGGGATCGAGCCCCACATCAGGCTCTCTGCTCAGCGGGGAGCCTGCTTCCCCTCTCTCTCTCTGCCTTCTTCTCTGCCTACTTGTGATTTCTCTCGCTGTTAAATAAATAAATAAAATAAAATCTTTAAAAAGAAAATAGAAACTCGTATGTTCAATGGAATATTACTCAGGCATCAGAAAGGATGAATACCACCATTTGCATCGACATGGGTGGAACTGACAGGGATTATGCTAAGTGAAATAAGTCAAGCAGAGAAAGACAATTATCATATGGTTTCACTCATACATGGAATGTAAGGATAGCACAGAGGACTACAGGGAAAAGGAGGGAAAACTGAAGGGGGGAAAATCAGAGAGGGAGATGAACCATGAGAGACTGGACTCTGGGAAACAAACCGAGGGTTTCAGAGGGGAGGGGAGTTGGGGGAACGGGTAATCAGATGTTGGGTATTAAGGAAGGCACATGATGTGATGAGCACTGCGCGTTATTCACAACTAATGAATTGCTGAACACTACATCAAAAACTAATGATGTACTATACGGCGGCTAATGTAATAATAAACATTATTAACATAACAAAAATAACAACAAAAAAACCTTGTATGTTAGCATCCGTTAATAAATGAGTTCAGTTAAATAAGTACAGAAACATTGTGTAAAATAGGACAAAGTAGTATAAATGAACACAAAGTACTGGGCATACCTGTAAGAAACTAAATTTACATTCAATCTGGGTTAAATGCATTATTGCAGACTGCCATAATGGATCTAAGCTACCATATAGATCTAATAAGCATCAAATAGTAGATACCATTTTTAGTTCTTCAAAGTCCTCTAGTTTTAAAAGTGGAATACAGAGGATACTTACTTGGGATTCTGTAATTTTAGCTTTAAAAGAAACTTCAGTTTTTAAAAGATAAAAACTATTTTATTTATTTTTTTCCTCCCAGATTTTTTAAAAATTCAAATTAGTTAACATATAGTGTAGCATTAGTATCAGGAGTAAAATCTAGTGATTCATCACTTAAAACACCCAGTGTTCATCACAAGTGCCTCCTTAATACCCATCACCATTTTAGCCCTTTCCCTCCACCCACCTTCCCTCTAGCGACCCTCAGTTTGTTCTCTATAGTTAAATTAAGCTTATTTTAAATAAAAACTTTCATCTATTAACACCAACAGATGATTGGATTTATAATAAAGTTTGGTTTAAAGTAGATAGACACACACAAAGTATGTGTGAAAGGTAAATTTGTGTATCACAAGAGAAAATATATTTCCCCCAGTTATTCAAATTGGTTTCCAAGTAGTTTTTTTAAACTGGGCTTTTATATCAAAACATAATGTTCTTATTACATGGGTTTTCATAATGTGAACTTGAGGAGAAGTTTAATGTTTTCCTATAAAACTAACCAATAAATTTTAGAGAAGTCAAAGATGATTGATTCATGCTCATCAGGTCTGTTTTTCTCAGTAACACTTAATGGGGTTTCAGTAATTCATGGGTTATCTGATTCCCTTCCTTTGGATACAGTCAAATGGGAATGCTACTCAGACTAGTATTCCTGCTACTCAGTTTAAATACATCAATTCAAGTCTAATCTTTTCATCTATACTTTCATCCACTTCTCTTTATCCTCACTGGGATTATGTTGAAGGGAATCCCAGATCTCATAGCATTTCACCCGTATATATTTCAGTAACTTGATAGAGAACTCATTATTTTCTTTTTTAAATACAACCATACTACAATTATCCACCTAAAAAAAGTTAATTCCTTAATATCAACTACCTTGTTGATAGTCACCTCAAAATTTGATGAACTGTAACAATATGTAAGACATCTGAGCAGATAGTACAATAAATGGCCAAAGCAAAATCCAAACACCTACTCTGAAAAATGTGTCTTGGTTTTTAAAACACATTTGGTGGAGCCTGGGAGGCTCAGTGGGTTAAGCCTCTGCCTTCGGCTCAGGTCATGATCTCAGAGTCCTGGGATTGAGCCCCACACTGGGATCTCTGCTCGGCAGGGAGCCTGCTTCCCCCTCTCTCTCTGCCTGCCTCTCTGCCTACTTGTGATCTCTCTCTCTGTCTGTCAAATAAATAAATAAAATCTTTAAAAAAAAAACACATTTGGTAATTAATTGCATGTTGTTCTCAGATGAATTATTAGTAAAGTTCTTAATTATCCAATATTATTTAAAATCTCCTTTAAGCAATGTAGAAGGATTTTGACTTTAAAATTCCATATTCACCAGTGAGTAAAAGTGTTCAATTTTTCTGTAAACAGTCACCCTAACTTGTATTTACACATGCACACAAACTACAGAGATGATGTACTTCCATGCCTGTAACACAAAAGTGCATGAGGTCTTTGTAGCTATACTGCTACCTTATTTTCCATTATATACTACTTCATGTTCTAAGAACTGTTTAATCTATGGTGACAATGAATAGGTAGGGCTCTAGATTACTGTAAAAGATGACTTTTAAATTCAGTCATCCTTTGACAAATATAGAGAGCTGGCCAATTCACTTAAAATTAATTTAATAAATATTGAGTGTCTACTAAATACCTCTGTGATATTATGTGTACTGTGATGTTAGCAGTCACTAAGAGAGAAATGATCTCCTCTCTCATCAAGCTTATAATCTAGTATAGTAGAAAACTGTAAAAATATCCCAAAGCAATAAATGCCCATGTAATCAATTTCTAATATTTAGGAAATGTGATATTTAAAACAATCTCTAGGAACATTTGTTTCTCATATGGAAAATATGATTTTATAAAGAAAAAAATGGATGAGAAGTGGAAGGTTTTTTTTTTTGTTTTTTTTTTTTTTTTAAAGATTTATTTATTTATTTGACAGAGAGAGAGAGAGAGATCACAAGTTGGCAGAGAGGCAGGCAGAGAGAGAGGAAGGGAAGCAGGCTCCTCCTGAGCAGAGAGCCCGATGCGGGGCTTGATCCCAGGACCCTGAGATCATGACCTGAGCCGAAGGCAGCGGCTTAACCCACTGAGCCACCCAGGCGCCCCGAGAAGTGGAAGGTTTTACATATAGAAGGCTACTCAATTACAATTAATGGGACTAAACTGATTAACTTAGGATTTTTCGCTAGAAAAGGCATTCATTACTTTTCATGTTTAGCTGTTAGCTGTGTTTAAAGCACGAGAGATAATTTATAATTAAACCTGAAGTAATCAACTAAGATAAGTCTGAAACATTAAGTCAGTGTTTTATTATTAGATATCTTTTTTTCCCCCAGAAGTTTATCATTATCACTGTGATTAAGGGAAGCCAGACCAGCAAGAAAAATGATTGGGGGGGACATACACTAAAAAGTTCAAAGAGAAAATGTAATTGCCAATCCTAAATCCATTTGAAAATGATCTTTGTCTTTAGAAAGAATATTTGTTCCAAGCTGAAAGTGCCATTATATGCAATGGAATGGAACCATAGTCTATAATTGGTGTTGAGTCAAAAGTATAAACCAGAGATTCCATAAATACTTAACCTGAATACAGAAAGAAAGTCTCCAGTTAAGTGAAAGCTGTACATTTTAAAGTTCGCAGGAGACTCAATTACTATGCCTCATTCTTTTAGTAAATACAATTCAGGAACGGCTTAAAAGGAAGTATAAAAAAGTTTAGATTCCCAAAGGATTTATATTCTCTTGTTAGATATCCACTTATTTAAGTGAATAAATGACCAAGAGATAGATACCAAATTGAATCAACAAAAAGAAGCAACTTAATAGTATAGGATATGGATATATTATAAAATATTTTCCTACATGTGTATCTTGGTTGAAATCATAAATAAAACAAAAAAATAGGTTATCAGAGTCCATAATTTTGTTCTGAACTTTAGTTATAATAAAAAAGATAGAAAATTCTTTATTTACATATTGTTGCAGTTAAAGAATGTGCAAAAAACATAAGCAGATATCAGTTTCTATTTTATTTCAAACTGAACTTGAACTATCTTTGGACTTAATCCAAGGAAATTACTTTTAGAACAATCAGGGATCTTATTTTTAAAGAGATCTTTATCCTTCCTCCTTGGTTAAACTATTAAAAAAAGATACTAAAAATGTAATGTACAATAAATATGATGACTATGGCTAAGACTGCTGTATGATATACGGGAATGTTGTTAAGAAAGTAAATCCCAGGGGGGCGCCTGGGTGGCTCAGTGGGTTAAAGCCTCTGCCTTCTGCTCAGGTCATGATCCCAGGGTTCTGGGATCGAGGCCTGCATCGGGCTCTCTGCTCAGCAGGGAGCCTGCTTCCTCCTCTCTCTCTCTGCCTGCCTCTCTGCCTACTTGTGATCTGTGTCTGTCAAATAAATAAATAAAATCTTAAAAAAAAAAAAAAAAGAAAGTAAATCCCAAGAGTTCTCATCATGAAGAGAAAATTTTTCCCTTTCTGTTTTGTTTTCTTTTCATTGTATCTATGAAGAGATAAATGGTAGCTGGATTTATTGTGGAGATCGCTCCACTTTATGTGAATGAAACTGTCATGATGGCTTGCACACCTGAAACCTATACTGTGATGTACGTTGAATATTTCTCAATGAAATGTTTGAGTTGGCTTGACAACCCAACAACATACACCTGTATATAAAAGGATCAACAGGGACTGCCAAATATGTAGCTGCAAAGTATCATATTAGTGTTTGCTCAATAAGGATAGAATTTTTGATGTAATGTGGTACCAGACATGCTGCTAACATTCATTGTGAAAACACTAGCATTTAAATAACATAACAATATAATAAACATTCTTATGATTACAGTAGCCATTTTAATTAATAGATATAAAATATTAATATTATTTAATAATGACATTATTAAATATTAGCTTTTTATAATATTTCAGACCGATGTGTTTTGGTGAGGTGTTGCATCAATCATCAGTTCTTGTCGAGACCTTTCTTTTATTCTGTCTGCAGAATAGAAGCTTGCTTCTATGCTTCCAAGAGCTTCAATTCCTAATCCCACTTTTAATAAATTGAAAAGGCCAAATATAACAATAAAAACATTACACTGAAAAAAATTCTTTTTTTTTTTAAAAAGATTTTATTTATCTATTTGACAGAGAGAGAGAGAGATCACAAGTAGGCAGAGAGGCAGGCAGAGAGAGAGGGAGAAGCAGGCTCCCTGCTGAGCAGAGAGCCCGATGCAGGGCTCGATCCTAGGACACTGGGACCATGACCTGAGCTAAAGGCAGAGGTTTAACACTCTGAGCCACCCAGGTGCCCCTCAAAAAAAAATTCTGATTTTCTCACAGGAATTCTATATTTGCAAGAAATTGGGTAGTTCCCCCATCTTTAATATATAAGTATAATATGTAAGTAATAGGTAAGTAGATTCTGTCCTTAGATTATAAACCATAAGGGATTATAAAAGATTATCACCTAATTTTAGCACAAATAAGAGAAATTTAGAAGCAAAAATCGTAACAAATCATTTTTAATGTTTCTTCTCGTCCTTTTTTTTTTCACATGCATAGATTTTACATGGCTATAATCATACCGCAGACACAATTATGTCTTTCATTGAAAGGTATGTCATAAGCAATTATTAATATTGTATAATAAACATTTTCAATGAATGTATTCCACTAAGTTGGTGTGCTATAATTTAACGATTGCCATTAAAAAGAAAAAGGCAAGGGTGTCCATATTTAAAATGCTTAGAAGAGTATCTGGTATATACAGTTAAGTTCTGCATTAGTGTTGGCTTTTATTATTATCATTATTATTGTTATCATTGCAATTGTTCTTAAAGTACTGAGAAAATAGAACTTTAAAAGAATAAATGAGATATAAAAATATTCAAATCAAATCGATACATATATAGTTGACCTTGAACAATGAGGAAGTTAGGGGTGCTGACACCCCTGTGCAGATGAAAATCTGCATATAACTTTTCTTCATTTTCCAAATTTTTATTTAAATTCCAGACAGAAGACATACAGTATAATAGTAGTTTCAGGCATAGAATTAGTGACTCATCACTTACATACAATAGCCAGTGTTTATCACATTAAGTGCCCTCCTCAATTTTTTTTAAGTAGGCTCCATAGCCAAAGTGGGGTTTGAACCCATGACCTTGAGATCAAAAGCCATATGCTCCTCCAACTTGAGATCAAAGGCCATATGCTCCTCCAACCTCCAACTAGGTGCCCTTCTTAAACCCCATCACCTATTTCATCCATCCCTCTACCTACTCCCCCTTTGGTAACCCTCGGTTTGTTCTCTATAGTTGAGTCTATTTCTATATCTGGTTTGCCTCTCTTCTCCCTCATGTTCATTTGCTTTGTTTCTTAAATTTCACATATGAGTGAAATCATACGTTACGTGTCTTTCTCTGACTGACTTATTTTGAATATAACTTTTGACTCCCTAAAAACTTAACTACTAATAGCCCACTGCTAACTGGAACCCTTACTGATAATATAAAGTCAATTAACCCACATTTTATATATTTATTAAATACTGAATTATTACAATAAAGTAAGATAGAACAAAGAAAATGTTATTAAGAAAATCAAAAGGAACAGTAAATACATTCAGAGTACTACACTGCATTAAAAAAAATCTGTATACAATAGACTCATGCAGTTCAAACCCATATTGTTCAAAGGTCATCTGTATTTCTTGTGAAATCCAAGAGAATCAACAAAAATGTTATCAGAAATTAAAAAAAAAACTTTTGTAAGTTAGAGCTATAAAATCAATTTATAAAAAAATCAGAACTTTTATGCAAATGATAACTTGTTAGAAAACAGAATGTAAGAAAATGATAAAGTATAGCTAATATTTAGTGAACATTGTTAAGTGCCAGGCATGGTTGCAAATACCTTAAATTTATCATATTTATTCATTACCTCTTCAAAACTACCTTATTCATCAAATCTAAGACAACATCTACTGTAGGACACATAATTTCAAAGATGTTAAAATGGAGCAAAATGTGCCCTATGATCAGTAAAACTCAGTATCATCATCCCTAGTTTATTATTTTTTTAGTGATTTTATTTATTTTAGAGAGAGAGAGAGAGCAAATTTGCATGAGTGGGAGGTAGGGGCAGAGGGAGAAAGAGAGAGAATCTCAAGCAGACTTCCTGCTGAGTGCAGTGTCTGACAGAGGGATTGATCCCACCTGAGATCATGACCAGAGCTGATATCAAGAGTTGGATGCTCAACTGACTGTGCCACCCAGGTGCCCCACATTATCCCTATTTTATTTTTTTAAATTTTTTATTTTTTATAAACATATATTTTTATCCCCAGGGGTACAGGTCTGTGAATCACCAGGTTTACACACTTCACAGCACTCACCAAAGCACATACCCTCCCCAATGTCCATAATCCCACCCCCTTCTCCCAACCCCCCTCCCCCCAGCAACCCTCAGTTTGTTTTGTGAGATTAAGAGTCACTTATGGTTTGTCTCCCTCCCAATCCCATCTTGTTTCATTTATTCTTCTCCTACCCACTTAATCCCCCATCTTGCCATTTGCGACAACATGGATGGAACTAGAGCGTATCATGCTTAGCGAAGTAAGTCAAGCAGAGAAAGACAACTATCATATGATCTCCCTGATATGAGCAAGTGGTGATGCAACATTATCCCTATTTTAAAGGAGAAACTGCTACAAGAGAGGTTAGAAAATTTGTTCAAGGGTAGTGAACGTGAAGGTGGAAGGCAGCCCGATTCACTTTCTATTTCTGGATGCAGATAAATCAAACTTTTCTCTAAATTAACCTTGAATCCAGAAACTTTACAAAACTTGGTATTAATTCTAAGAAGTTCATAGATTTGTTTTACATTTTCTAATTATACAGTCATAATCTGCAAATAATAATAGTTTTATTTCTTCCTTTCCCTAACATATATTTTATTTTTCTTGACATCTCCACTGGTTGAAAAGAAGTGATGATTTCAGAAATCCTTATTGTGTCTTTAAACTCAAGTGAAAAGATTTCATCAATTCACAATGAAATACAATGTTTGCTACATCTTTTGCAATGGTTATATGCTCTTGTCTTTGTTATTCTGTTAATATGGTGAATTCATTGACTGATTTTCAGTTGTTAAATCAGCCTTGCATCTCTAGAATAACCTAGCTGGGTCATGATGCAGTATTTATTTTGTATCTCAGAGGTTCAATTTGATAATATTTTATGAAGGATTTAAAAATCTGTGTTCATGACTGAGATTGTTTTACTATTTTTAAAATTTCTTAATAAATTTCTTAATTATCAGATTTAATTATTTCCAAGTACATTAAAAAAATTAGAATCATGAATCTAAGGTAAATATAGATTGAACATATATCAAATATCAGTGATATTTGACCTTACCCACTGAGTAAAGCTTTTTCCAAGGGAATCTGAGAGAAGATAAACTAATGAAATGACTGGAATAAGACAGAGATAGATATGCAAAAATGGCTAATATCCTATAGGGCAATAAAATTGTAACTTTTGGGGCTATTTGTTTTACATCACAGAAATCATTCACATCCCTACTGGACAAAAATCTATATATCACTTAGTAACTTCACAGATTCTAGGCCTTAATCAGTAAATTTCAAGTGAAATAAAAGTCCCTTGACTAGAGAATTAAATATTATTGTTCAATACTCCAGAATAACACTAAAAGGACATGTGTCATCCATTCCAAAATATTTTCAACAGAAACGTCAGTTACATGTAACAGTAATCTACATTACAATAACCTCATAAAATGAGTCTCCAATATATTTTTTTTAAAGTTTATATAAAATTGTAAGTTTTTCCCTTATATGCTTGGAAAAATTTGCAAATGAAGTCATTTATATCTGGAAATGTGCGGTTTTTAATAATTAAACGAATTTATCTAATGTATTAGATAAATATTTGATGTGTATTAGATAAAAAGACTATTCAGATTTGGTAATTTTTCTGGTGTCAAAGTTTTTTTTTTTTAAAGAATTTTCCCAATTCATTTGGTTTTCAAGTTCACTAGCATAAACCGATTGTCAATATCCTCTTTTTTACTTTTAACATCTGAATGAACTGTAATGACATCTTCCTTTTAAGATTTCTAGTACTATTTACAGTCAGCCCTTGAACACCATGGCGGGGGGGACTAGAAGCACTAACCTCTTGTGCAGCTGAAAATCCACATATAACTTTTGACTCTCCCAAAACTTAACTACCAATAAACAGTAAATTAACAAATATTTTGTATATGTATTATATACTGTATTCTTACAATAAAGTAAAATACAGCAAAGCAAATGTTATTAAGAAAACCATAAGGAAGAGAAAATGCATTTACAGTACCGTGCTGTATTTATGGAAAAAAAAAAGCCATGTTCAACTGGACCCGTGCAGTTCAAACCTGTGTTGTTCAAGGGTTAGCTATACTGGTGCCTTTGCTTTTATCTCAGTGTTGCCAGGTATTAATCAAATTTAGTTTTTTCCAAGAATGAACTGTTGGCCTTGGTGACCTCTTTATTAAATGTTTATATTTTATTTAATTTCTATTAAAAACTTTATTATTTTTGTTTCTTTGGGTTAAATTGCTATTTTTTATCTAACTTCTTATGATGATTGCTTAGCTCATTGATTTCCAGCTATCTTTCTCATCTAATATATATGTGTGTGTGTATATACATATTTGAAGTTATGAATTTCATTAAAAATTATTGCTTTAATGTTATTTCACAATTTTGATATGTCAAATTTTTCATTAGCAATTTGTTAAAGAAATTAAGTTCTCTCAGGATTTTCTGTGTCATGGATTACTTAGAAATTTATTGTTAATTTCCACCTATATGAATATTTTTCAATCTCTCTTTTTAAACAATATTTATCTACTTATTTATTTGAGAGAGAGAGAGAGAGAGTGCATGAGCAGAGAGGAGGGGCAAAGGGAGAGGGAGAAGCAGGCTCTCTGATGAGCAGGGAGCCAGTGTCGGATTAGATCCCAGGACCCTGGTACCAGGACCTGAGCTGAAGGCAGATGCTTAACCAAATGAGTCACCCAGGCACCCCTCAATCTCTTTCTTTTTAAATAGTGGCTAAAAATAAGCAACATAAAATTTATTATCTTACCATTTTCAAATGTACAGTACAGCTCTGTTAACTATATGCATATTGTTGTTCAACAGATCTCTAAACTTTTCATCTTGTAACACTGATATACACTTACTATATACTCACTGAACAAATACTCATTTCCCTCTCCCCCACCAGCCGCTGGCAAGCAATGTTATACTTAACCGTTTCATAGAATTTGAATACTTCAGATACGTCAAATAAGTGGAATCGCGAAGGAATTGTCTTTTTGCGATTAGATTTCACACAGTGTAACCTAAAGTTGCACCAATGTTGTTTTTTAAAGGCTGAATAATATTCCGATGTATGTATATATCACTTTTTGTTATCCATTAATCTGCCAATGAACATTTAGGTTTTACCACATCTCAACTATTAAGAATAATGCTACAATGAGTATGAAAGCACAAATTTCTCTTTAAGACCTTAATTTCAAATTTTTGGGTAAATACCCAGAAGTAGGGTTGCTGGGTCATGTGGTAATTCTACTTTTAATTTTTTGAGAAACTCTGTACTGTTTTAATTATATAATGGTTCCATCATTTTAGATTCCTACCAAAGGTGCACAAATGTTCCAATATAGCTACATCCTCACCATTTGGTATTTCTTCTCCTTCTTTTCTTCTTCTTTTTTTTTTTTTTTTTTGAAAGTTGAGGTCCTAATGAATGAGGAGATATCTCATTGTGGTTTTTACTTGCATATCCCTAACGATTAGTGATGTTGAACATATTTTTAGACATCTGTTGGGCATCTGAATACCTTCTTCGGAGAGATGTATGTTTAAGTCCTTTGCTTATTTTTAATTGGATTATTTTTGTTGCTGTGTTTCAGGAATTCTTTATATATCCTAGATACTAATAAGGTTTGCAAATATTTTCTCCCATTCTGTAAGTTGCTTTTTCACTTTTTTGTTTATTTATTTTTTGCTGTGCATACGTTTTTAAGTTGGATGTAGTCCATTTGTCTATTCTCGACTTTGTTGTCTGTGCTTTTGTTGTCATATCCAAGAAATCACTTCTAAATTGAAGATTTTCCCATTTTATTTTAGGGGTTTTATGTTTTCAGGATTTATGTTTAAGTTATTATCCCATTTTAAATTAATTTTTGTGAATGGTACTAGGAAAGGACCCAAATTTATTCTTTTGTATGTGGATATACAATTTTCTCAACACCATTTGTTGAAAATTGTATGCTTTTCCTATTGTGTGGCCTTGGTAGTCTTGTTGAAGACATATGACCATATACATGAAGGTTCATCTCTGGGCTCTTCATTCTGTTCTATTCATCTATATGTCTGTCTTTATGTTGGTACCATACTGTTTTAATTGCTATAGGTTTGCAGTGTTTTTTAAAATTAGTAAATATAAATCTTTTTTTCTTTTTTTTCAAGAGTTATATGGGCTATTTGTGGTCCACTGATATGGCATATGAATTTTAGGTCTTTTCTATTTCTACAAGATAATAATTAAAAAAGCAATTGGGATTTTAATAGGGATTACATTAAATTTGTAGATTGCTCTGGGTAGTGTGGATAATTTGACAATATTAAGTCTTCCAACCTTGAACTTTGGACTTGAACATGGACTGTTTTACATTTGTGTCTTCTTTAATTTTTTTTTTCTTTTAGCATTTTTTGGTAGTTTTTAGTGTATAGGTCATTCATCACGTTGGTTAATTTTATTCCTAAGTATTTTATTACTTTTGAGGCAATTGTAAATAGAACTGTTTTCTTAATTTCCTTTTCAGATTACTGTTAGCGTTTAGACATACAACTGGCTTTTATGTGTTATAACTGGTTTTGTATCTCGAAACTCTGCTGAGTTCATTTATTAGTTCTAACAATTTTTTTGAGTGAAATCCTTAGGGTTTTCTACATAGAAGATCATGTCATCAGCCAATAGATAAAGTTTTACTTCTTCCTTGCTGATTTGGATGTCTTTTGTTTCCTTTCTTATCTATTTGCTCTGTCTAGAACTTCTAGTACTATGTTGACCAGAAATGGTGAGAGACATCCTTTAGTTTTATAAGGGGAAGAATATTCAGTTTTCCACCATTGAGAATAATGACAGTTTATGGGCTTTCATTTATGGTTTTTATTATGTTGAAGTAGTTTTTTTCTAATTTTAGTTTGTTGAGTATTTTCATTATGAAAAGATGTTGAATTTTTCTGTATCATTTGAATCAAGTAGTTACTGTCTTTTAATGTGATATATTGTTTGATTTTCATATGCTGAACATCTTTGCATCACTTGGTCATAGCATATAATTTTTTTTTAATGTATCGTGGAGTTCAGTTTGCTTGTATTTTGTTGAGGATTTTTGTGTCACTATTCATCAGAGATATCAGACTATAGTTTTCTTTCCTTGCAGTATCTTTGCCTGGTTTTATGCCAGCTGAATAAAATGAGTTTGAAAGTGTTCCCTCCTCTTCACTTTTTTGGAAGAGTTTAGGAAATCATGTTAATTCTTTAAATGGTAGAATTTTTAGTGAAGCCATCTGGTTTAGGGCTTTTCTTTGTGGGGAAGTTTTGATTACTGATTTAATCTCCCTACCATAGAGTTCTGCCCAGATTTAAAATCTCATCATGATTTTATCTTGATAGGTTGTATTTTTCTAGAGTTTTATCCATTTCTTGTAGGTTATCCAATTTGTTGGCATGTAATTGTTTATAGTAGTCTCTTATGATTCTATTTCTGCTACACTACTTGTCTTCTCTGTTATTTTTTATTTTTGTTAGGTCCTCTACTTTTCTTAGCAATAATCGTGCCTCGGATAAACCTCATTGGCTACGATACTGCCACTGCACAAAGCTAGGTTTTCTACTTTTCTTAGTCTACCTAAAGGTTTGTCAATTTTGTAGATCTTAAAAAAAAAAAAAAAAAAAAAACCTCTTAGTTTCATGGTTTTTTCCTTTTCTTTCATTTATCACTGCTTTATTCTTTTTTTTTTTTTAATATTTATTTATTTATTTATTTGACAGACAGAGATCACAAGTAGGCAGAGAGGCAGACAGAGAGAGAGGAGGAAACAGGCTTCCTGCTGAGTAGAGAGCACGATGCGGGGCTCGATCCCAGGACCCTGGGATCATGACCTGAGCCGAAAGCAGAGGCTTTAACCCACTGAGCCACCCAGGCGCCCCTATCACTGCTTTATTCTTTATTATTTCCTTTCCTCTGCTATCTTTTGGTTTAGTGTGTTCTTTTTCTAGTTCTTTGAAGTATAAAGTCAGGTTGTTGATTTGACAGCTATTCTTTTGTTTTTAATGTATCTGTTCTTTTCTAAATTTCCCTTTTAGTACTGCTTTTCCTGTATCTATATGATTTGGTATGGTTTTTGTTCTGTATTTGTCTTAAGGTATTTTCTGATTTCTTGTGATTTTTTTTTTCTTTGACCCATCGATCAAGCAAGAGTGTAATTTTTGACAGATTTATAAATTTTCTAGTTTTCCTTTTGCTATTGATTTCTAGTTTCATTTCACTGTAACTGGAAAAGATACTTGATATGATTTCTATTTTTTAAAAATTTACTAAGACTTGTTTTGTGATCTAACAAGTGATCTGTCCTGGAGAATGTTTCTTGTGTGCTTGAGAAGAATGTATACTCTGCGGTTGTTGGGTACAGTGCTATTTTTAGGTCCAGTTAGTTTATGGTATTGTCCAAGTCCTCTGTTTCTTTGCTGATCTTTGAATGGTTGATCTATACATTATTGAAAGAGGGGTATCAAAATCTATACCATTATGGTGTTACTGTCTATTTCTCACATCAGTTATCCCACTATTTGCTGTATATATTTGGGTACTCTGCTATTAGGTGCATATTTATTTATTACTATGCCTTCCTTGTTAATTGACTTTTTTTTTAATCATCACATAATCTTGTCTCTTGTGACAATTTTTGACTTAAATCTATTTTATCCGATATATGTATGGCAACTCCTCATCTCTTCTTGTTATCATTTTCATGGAATACTTTTTTCCATCCTTTCACATCCAGTTTATGTATGTCCTTATATCTAAAGTGTGTCTCTTGTAGACAGCATAGAGTTGTATTTTGTTCTTGTTTTTTAAAGATTTATCTATTTGACAGAGATCACAAGTAGGCAGAGAGGCAGGCAGGGGTTGGGGGGAGGGAAGCAGGCTCCCTGCTGAGCAAAGAGCCTGATGCTGGGCTTTATTCCAGAACCCTGGGATCATGACTGGAGCTGAAGACAGAGGCTCAACCCACTAAGCCACCCAGGCATCCCTTGGTTTTTGTTTTTTGTTTTTTTGTTTTTTTTAAATCCATTCAGCCAGTCTTTGTCTTTGATTGAAGCATTTAATCCACTTACCTTTAAAGCAATTACTGATAAAGCAGAATTTGCTACTGTCATATTGTTAATTGTTTTATGTCCTGTAGTTATTTTGTCATTCCTGTCTTACAGCTGTACGTGGTGTGTTTTGTTAATTTTGGGGGGATGGGGGCATGCTTTGTTTGCTTTCTTACTTTTATGCATCTTCTATAGGTATTTTCTTAGTGGTTACTATTGGAAATTACATGGAACATCTTATAGTTATTATAATCTATTTAAACTGAAAACAGTCACAAATAAAACTCTCCTTCTTTACATTTCCCCCTTCCATTTTATATTACCAATGTCACAAATTATCTTTTTGTATATTTTGTATTCTTTAACATAGATTTATGGTTATGGTTATTTTTAAATTTTTATTTGTAAAATTCCATACCAGAATTAAAAGTAGTTAATGTAGGGATGCCTGGGTGGCTCAGTTGGCTGGGAGGCTGCCTTTGGCTCAGGTCATGAGGCCAGCGTCCTGGGATCAAGTCCCACATTGGGCTCCTTGCTCAGTGGGGAGCCTGTTTCTCCCTCTGCCTCTTCCGACTACTCTGTCTGCCTGTGCTCGTGCTCTCTTTCACCAAAAAAAAAAAAAAAAAAAAAAAAGTAGTTAATGTAACACCCATTACAGTTATAGGATTCTATATGTCCCTGTATTTATATTTATCAGAAAGTTTTACATTTTCATATGCTTTAGTATTGCTGCCTAGGGTCCTTTTTTCTTCTTTCTTCTCTTTTCAACTTAAAGAACTTCCTTCGGCAATACTTTTTTTTTTTTTTTTTCATTTTATTTTATTTTATTTTCAGTGTTTCAGCATTCATTGTTTATGCACCACACCCAGTGCTCCATGCAATACATGCCCTCCATAATACTCACCACCAGGCTCACCCAACCACCCTTCCCTCTCCCCTCCAAAACCCTCATTTTGTTTCTCAGAGTCCACAGTGTCTCATGGTTTGTCTCCCTCTCCAATTTCCCCCAACTCACTTCTCCTCTCCATCTCCCCATGTCCTCCATGTTATTCTCCTCATGCTCCAAAAGTAAATGAAATCATATGATAATTGACTCTCTCTGCTTGACTTATTTCACTCAGCATAATCTATTCTAGTCCCATTCATGCTGATACAAAAGTTGGATATTCATCCTTTCTGATGGAGAGAACCAAGGTGCCCTTAAGCATTACTTTTAAGGAAGGCATGTCTAGTCGCAATGGACTTCCTCAGCTTTTGTTTGTCTGGGAAGGTCTTTATTTCTCCTTCCTTTCAACTTTTCTGTATGTTTAAAATTTTCCTTAATAAAATGTTGGGATAAAGCAAAAGTGAAGTTAAGAAAAGTTTCAAATAAAAACGAAAAAAATTTATTACTAACAGACCCACACCAAAGGGCATTAAAGACCTTAACATGAATGTTATTAGCTAGAATTAAATATTTGCTTATTTCTTGAGGAAACAAATTACAGTGAAATGAATAAACCATAAACATACATCAGTGAATTCTGATGAATGCCTTACTGTCATCCTGAAAGTATTCTCACTTTAATGTCTGAGGGGTATTTTTGCTGGGGTACAGAATTCTAGGATTGGGTTATTTTCATTCAGTATTACAAAATACATGATTCCACTGCTTGCGTTTCTTTCTTTCTCCACCCCCCCCCCCCATTTAAAAGTTAGGTTTTATTCTAATAGTTGCTTCTTTGAAAGTAGCCTGTTTTTAGCATATTTTAACTGTTTTCAATTTCTTTACTTTGCCTTTTGTTTTTAGCATTTTCATCATTATATGCCTAAATATGTATTTAAAAAAAAATTTTATATAGCTTAGGGTTCATAAAACCTCTTGAATCTATACCTTGGTGTGTTTCATCAACTTTGGAAAGTTCTCAGCCATTATCTTTTGAAATATTTTACCTTTCCCATTATCCCTCTCCTTTTTTTCTGACATTAATTACATGTATTCTAGACCACTTCATGTTTTTACTTTCTTAATCTCTAATGTATACTTTCTTTGTTTCTCACCATGTTTTCATTCTTAATATTTTCTCTTGAACCTTTTTCCAGTTTACTGAATCACTCTTTGGCTGCATCTACAGGCTTCTCACAAGCTCACTAACACTATCTCCCATATGACCAAAAAGTCTGGTCTTCTTACTCTGTCACCATGGAAACCCAGGATTCTCAGACTATGCTTTTTCCATAAAATCTAATCCCATTTTTATGGATAGTAAGACAACTTTCTCACCGTCTCCCTTATTTTAAACATTTATTTATTTGTCTCATTCTATAAGATATAAGCTTCATGAAGGAAATAATTTTTGGATGTTTAGTTCACTACTGTATCCCTAGTGCTAGGAAACAGATGTAAGCACTCAATAAATATGTGTAAAATAAATGAGGAGTATTCTACTTTTCTTTTATAAGAAATCACCAAAGTGAAACTTTATAAAAACATCAGAAACTTTATTTTTAAAGCAACAATGACAATAACAATAACAAGCTGCATACAAGAGCTTACCAACTAAATAAATAGTAGGACAAAATATATAGTTCACTAGAATTTGAAAGCAGACAAGAAAATCAACTGATTGATTATTTTTATTGCCTCCCCCCAAACTGATAGGTCCACCATAGATTTTGGATTAAAAACACTTTTCCACTGTCCAGTTTGATCCTCTTGACAGTGGTATATTGTTGCTACTACTGAAATCCATGCATTAGGGATACAAATGAGTCAAGCGGCTCTCTAAATCTAAGTGAATCTGATGCTTGATTTATTACTCTGCTCCAATGACAATTTGCAGCAGCAGTGACTTAGTAGTACCCAAGGCCGAAATCTCTCTGAATGTCAAGTTATATCATTGAGGTTTGTAGAATTAGGATTTAAAGTTTGCGATCCGCTTTGCTCCTTCTTATCAAATCATTTTTCTGCTCTTTAGCTTGAGGACAAACGTGGGGGAGAGAGTGGGGTAGGAAAGCTGTACTGAACTCGAATGCTGGTGAGTGAAAAGTCATCATTCATCTTCCTTCCTCCATTGTCTCTTCTGTAAGGAAATATTTTTGAAGTGGCATAAAGACATGGCAGCTTATCTCTCTGGACAGGATCTTCAAGTTTATACATGTTGATATGAGAAGCGAGAGCAATTCCCATGCATAACAAACTTAAGAGGCCCGCTATCTGAATGTTTTTGGTCCTTTTTTTATGTATACTTTCCTCCCAGCATTCTCTGTGCAGACTTTACTACAGGATCAACTAGATTTCAACCCACATTGTGGGTACTGTTTTCACTTGAGTTCTATGGAAAGTTTTAAAGAATCCTAGTATGTCTCTTTCTACCTTGACTACAAAAGTGTTGTGGAATAACATTTATGTATTTGTTTAGCACTGGAACTCATTTTATCATCTCCACCTCCTGAGGTTAATTTTCTTAATCAAATATTTTTAAATTTACATGTATATACTCATTATAAGAAGCTACAGATTATAGATTATATAAGTATTAAGCTTTTCTGTTTTTCCTCTTAAGCCCCTTACCCCCAAGATAGCCAATATTATCACTCTGGTTATTACGTGCCCACCCTTACCATCTTCATTCAAATATAAATGAATATATAAGCTCCTTGACTCCATCAGTATTTTTCAGAAAAACAGGATCATATCCTATACATCACTCTAGACAGACTAGATATCTGTCACTGTAATCATGATGCTGGGAATAATGATTACCTGTATTAACTTTGATTTGAACTTAGAATTAAAATTACTCTGTAATTTGTCATTATTTATAGTGAATTCCAAGGGGTGCTAACAATTTTTTAAACAGAGTAAGTACTCTTAGGTATGTTAGATTGAAGCAAAAAAAAAAAATAAAAGCACAGAGACAGTTTAATGCTATAAAGTTTTTCAAGATATTTGATGGTATTTCTGAAATAAAGCAAAATAAAATGAAAAGAGCCAAGAATGGGTTATGAGACTATGATATTTTTAAAAGTTACAACTTCTTGGAATGTGGGCTTTTACAATCATATAAAATATATACTTGTCCCATGAGATTACTCGACAAAAATCAAATTAAGTAATAAGAAATAGTAGTCCATTAATAGAATTGGGGCTAAGTGTTTGTGAACCTGTTTCTTTAAAAACGCAGTGGCTTTGTCAACAATTAATTTGAAATATTATTTCTCACAGAGCTGTTTGGAAATTCTAAAACAACTATATAAGGAAGAAAAAGCTTGTGAATGGTGAAAAGTAGAAGTCTTGATTTTTCTGTTAAAGGTTATGCATTTTAATATGATCTTTTGGCTGATTTATGTAAAGCTTTGTATTTTTCATTTTCTCAAGCCTGTCACTGCAGTGATGTATGGCATATTTTAGCATCAAGTTTGCCATAAGCAATAAAGTCAAGGCCCCAAAGAAATTTTAATATATTTCCCCATTTTTAACCTGGAGCTTTCCATTATTCAGTTATTTTGTTTGGGATCCCCTGTTTAGTTGACAAAAGTTTTATACTTGCATAAATAACTTTATAATTTTAAAGATAAAATTTAACTAGATTAATTATTGGGTAAGTTTACAGGTCATCATATATAAAGTGAAAATCTTAGTGATAACTTAAATTTTACACTAACAACCTGTCTAAAGGTTATATTTTATATTCTAGCTTGCTTTAAGAGCATTTTTCTCTAACAAGATAAAAGAAAAATGAACGAGAACGTGACTTTCATTAAATGGTAGGCAACATGAAAAGGAAGCATATGTTTATAAAATTCTGTAAGAAGAAAAAATGAAGTAAGAAAATAACAATCAATTATAAACTCAAAAATCTTATTCCAGAACAGCTGTTACAGAGTACATAAATGAAAAAGGAACAGTCCTCAAGAAATTTAGAACCTAGTGGAAATAAGTCCTTAAACGTTATAACATAAAGCTGATTAAGTTTTTGTCACAAGAAAGGAAGAAACAAAGTATTAGGACAGTTGATCCGGTATGGCTAAATGTGTAAGTATTTGAGTTCAAAAAGAAAGGAAGACAGATAAGACAGAATAACCAGAGGCAAGGGAGGAGAGAAGCAGAAGGCACAGTAAGGGAGAATCCATCCAATTGTTCTGTACTACTAAGGGGAAAGGATACATGAGGGGGTTCCTGAGAGCAAGACTGAGAAAATAAGTTGCACTACCATATTATACAGTCTTCAATTAAGATCTACACATACTGTTTATTTAAAAAACAATGTAGTTGTATTATGGATTTTTGTGCAGAGACACAAAAATAAATACAGCAGTGGAATAAAATAGGGGGATAATGAAAGCAAAGAGTTCACTTAAAGAAGCTGTATGCTGTCCAAGAGTTTGGGCAAGATATGACTTTAACTAGAGAGGTGGGCATGGAGATGGAGTGGTGTAAAATATATATTAGAGAATTAGCATGTAAAGAATTAGACAACCAACTGAATGTCATGGTAAAGGAGACCCAGCTGTAACAGATGATGCCAATATTCTGTTCCTGAGTTACTAAGGGGAAGACAATTGTGTTAAAGAACAAAAACAGGCAGAAGTTACACCTGTAGGAGAAAATGGGTTCAGGCTTGTACACAATGAACCTGATAGATATTGGCAGTAATGTCCAGCAGCCAGTCAGAAATACAGAGAAAGAAATAAGCAGAAAGACCAGAAAGGGAGTAACTTTAGAATCATTTGCATAGAGCTGAAACGTAGATTGTGGGAGAAGACAAAATTCCAGAGACAGAAAATGTAGAAAAAGAAAAAAAATGCAACCTTAAAAAGAACTGGGGTTATATACATTTGTTGAAGGTAAGAAGCAGAGGAACTACTGAAGGAGATAGAAGAAATCAGAATGGTACAGTGACATATAACCATTACAGGGGAATTTTTCAAGGAGATGGTGGTCAATATTATCAAGGAAAGGATTAATTAGGGATTATAAAGTTGAGAAAAGAGCAACAGCAGTTTATCATAAGCTAGATTGCAAATGTGTTATAGAATGAATTGAATGAAATTAAAGGACTTTAGGGAACAGATACAGATTTTCAGAGTGATATTCAAGGTACTACATTCTACATCTCACTATTATTTGGGGTGGAATGTTAATTTACTATGAATTTGAAATAGCAATGTGATTTTGATAAAGCATGTGAAAAGGTATCTGTATTTTTGTCCTCTAGCATTTATTCATCTTTCTTTTGGAAATCATACTTTGTTTTCCCTCTAGAGCATACCCTTCTCTATTACCTGTGCGAGGACAGGAGTAAAGATGGTGACTTAGCCCAACCTTTGCCCAAGCCACTGAGATGCAGTGGGATTTCTGGGAAAGAAACTCTCACTGTTTCCCTCTGGTTCCACACTAAGAATACCACAACAAAGCTTGTCATTTGCAAAAAAACAAAAACAAAAATAAAAACAAAACCCAAAAAAGGGCCTAAAGGAGGCAACATTTAACTTAAATTTTAATAATGAAGACAAGTAAAATGTCTTAGCAATACTAATGAAAGAAATCACACAATGGAGATATTCCATAATCATGGGTAGAAAGACAGTATTGTCAAGATCTGTTTGTTTGTTTTTTGTTTTTTTTTTTTCTAATTTGATCTACAGCTTCAATACAATCCTAATAAAAATGTCAGCAAGTTACAAATTTATTCTGATATTTATATGGAAAGACTTAGAATAGTCAATAAAATATTGAAGGAAAAGAATAATCAGGAGGCTGACATTACTGACTTCAAGACAGCTATTAAGTTATTAATTAAGGCATTGTGGTATTGGTAAAAAAAGAGATAAACAGAGCAATAGAACAGAGAGTCCAGAAATAGATCCACACAAATATAGTTAACTGATCTTTGGCAAAGGAGCAAGGGAAATAATGGAGAAAAGATAGTCTTTTCAACAAATGGTAACAGAACAGCTATACTTCCACATATAAAAAAATGAATCCAGACATAATCCTTATACTTCCTTATAAAAATTAACTCAAAATGGAACACAGACTCAAATTAAAATGTAAAACTATAAAACACCTAGAAAATAACATAAAAGAAAATCTAGAAGATCTTTGGTTAGAGGATCACTTTTTAGATACAATACGATAGATAAAGGTACGATATATGAATGAAATAATAATTCATTAAAATTAAAACTTCTGCTTCGTAAAGGACAGTACCAAGGAAATGAGAAGACAGCTGTAGACTAGGAGAAAATATCTGCAAAAGATATAGCTGATAAAGAATTACTATCCAAAATATACAGCAAGCTCTTAAAACACAATAATAAGAAAGCAAACAACTCAATTAAAAAAATGAGCAAAGAGCTGAACAGACACTTCACCAAAGATATGGGAATGGGCAAATAAAGCATATGAAAAATGTTCCACATCAAATGTCATCAGGAAAACACAAATTAAACACCTATTAGAATGGAAAAAGTCCAAAATATTGACAATATTGAAAGCTGATGAAGATGCAGAGCAACAGGAATTCTCATTTATTGACAGTGGGAATATAAAATTGTACAGCCACACTGGAGTACAGTTTGGTGGTTTCTTACAAAACTAAACATATTCTTTTTTTTTTTTTAAAGATTTTATTTATTTATTTGACAGAGAGAGATTACAAGTAGGCAGAGAGGCAGGCAGAGAGAGAGAGGAGGAAGCAGGATCCCCGCTGAGCAGAGAGCCTGATGCGGGACTCGATCCCAGGACCCTGAGATCATGACCTGAGCTGAAGGCAGCGGCTTAACCCACTGAGCCACCCAGGCGCCCAAAACTAAACATATTCTTAACAGTACAATCTGGCAATCACACTCCTTGGTGTTTACCCAAGGGAGTTGAGGACGAACACCTGCACATGGATATTTATTGCAGCTCTACTTATAATTGCCAAAACTTAGAAGTAACCAAGATGTTCTTCGGTAGGTGAATGAGAAGTAAACTGTGGTATATCCAGACAATGCAATTCTCAACACTTAAAACTCGTGAAAAGACATGGAGAAAGTTGAATGCATATCTTCTAGGTGAAAAAAGCCAGTGTGAAAAAAGCATGGCTACACATTACCCGACTGCAATTATATGACACTCTGGAAAAGGTAAAACTATAGAGACAGTAACAAGGTCATTGGTTACCAGGGGTAAGAGGGAAAAGAAAGGATGAACAGGCAGAGCACTGACAATTTCCAGGGCAGTGAAACTATTTTGTATGATGCCATAATGGTGGATATATGTCACTATACATTTGTTCAAACCCATAGAGTATGCAATACTAAGAGTAAACCATAATGTAAACTATGTACTTTGAGTGATAAAGATGTGTCATTCATTGTTTGTGGGTTCATTGATTGTAATAAATGTACTACTCTGACGCCAGATGTTGACAGCAGGGAAGGCTATGCATGTGTGAGGGCTGGGGGCATATGGGAACTCTCTGTTCCTTCTGCTCAATTTTTCCGTGGATCCAAAATTGTTGTAAAAAATTAAGTCTATTCAAAATAAAGTTGTCTAAAGTCAGCACAGATAATACCAAAATATTGTGGGTTTTTTTTTTTTTTATAAGTTGGCTATTGTAAGTAATGCTCCTATAAACACAGGGGTGCATGTATCCCGTTGAATTAGTATTTTTGTATTCTTTGGGTAAATATCCAATGGCGCTTGCTAGATTATAGGGCAGTTCTATTTTTAACTTTTTGGGGAACCTCCACACTGTTTTCTAGAGTGGCTGCACTAGCTTGCATTCCCACCAACATTGCAACATTGAAAGTTCCCCTTTCTCCACATCCTCACCAACACCTGCTATTTCAGTCATTCTGACAGGTATGAGATGATATCTCATTGTAGTTTTGATTTGCATTTCCCTGCTTATGAGTGATGTTTAGCATTTTTTCATATGTCTGTTGGCCATCTCTACATCTTCTTTGGAGAAACATCTGTCCATGTCTTCTGCCCATTTTTTAACTGGATTATTTGTTTTCTGGGTATTGAATTTTCTAAGTTCTTTATGTATTTCAGACACTAACCCTTTATCAGATATGTCATTTGCAAATATCTTCTCCTATTCTTAGGTTGTCTTTTAGTTTTGTTGATTGTTCCGTTTGCTGTGTAGAAGCTTTTTATTTTGATGAAGTACCAGTAGTTTATTTTTGCTTTTATTTCCCTTGCCTTAGGAGCTTTTACCTAGAAAGAAGTTGCCATGTCTGATGTCAAAGAGGTTATTGCCCTTGTTTTCATCTAGAATTTCTGTGGTTTCAGGTCCCACATTTAGGTCTTCAATCTTTTTTTAATTAATTTTCTTTTTATTTTTTTTTTCCTCACCATAGCACACACCCTCCCCAATGTCCATCAGCCAGCTACCCCATCCCTCCCACTCCTCTTCCCTCCAGCAACCCTCAGTTTGTTTCCTGAGATGAAGTCTCTTATGGTTTGTCTCCCTCTCTGGTTTCATCTTGTTTCATTTTTTTCCCTCCCTTCCCCTATGAATTTATTTTTGTGAATGGTGTAAGAAAGTGGTCCAGTTGCATTTGTTTGCATGTTGCTATCCAGTTTCCCAAACACCGTTTGTTGAAAAGACTTCTTCCCATTGGATATAAAAATTGCATTATTAATTGTTATAAAATACTCAGACCTAATGATACTCTTCCTGATTGTCCAATACTGTTGATAAAATGAATACTATATCGAAACAAAAAATGACAAGTCATGCCAGTAATATACAGTAGAATAAACTTGACTGGCTAAGTAAACTGCCTTTTCATTCTGATTTTCAAATGCTCTGCATCATTAGACAACTGGCAGAAATGAGAGCAGGAAAGAGAAAAGGAGAAAAATAAAACAATGGGATGAAGGAAAATAAATGTTACAGAAATGAGAGTTGGAGATGAAGTAAAAGGGGAAAAAAGACCACATATTATGTACAGGTCATGGATAGGACATGGTAACTAAAGTCAGAGAAAGTGAATCCTGAGGAAGTCACCAATAATAATGAATGAGACTTTCACATTTCCCCAATCATCAATGTTCCTATTAACTTCTTCTGATAAAGATACATATTTCTAATAAAAAATGCAGAGAATGAGCTCGATATAATAGTTGAGGAAATGTTATGTAGTTTTTTTCATATAGAATTGGCAGCTTAGTAAACAATGTTCAAAATGTTCTTCAAGAATTATGTATATAATTAGATGTTCTGTAGTTGTCAGGTACTGTGGACACCTAAAAAAAGAAAAAAAAAGAAGAAGAAGAAAGAAAATGCACCATATTTATTTAGTGTCAGTGAATATTCCACCTTAAAGAAATAACATTCTTTTCTTTGAGAGGGCAAATGGACTGTGAACAAATGAAATACTAAAACAACAAGGTGAACAATGAGCTATTTAGGTATAGCTGCACATATAATGGCTGATATGTCTAAACAAAATAAGTTTCCTCAAAAAAACTCCCAAAAAAACAAAACAAAAAATTCAACAGTTTATATTGTGTGTGTGTGCACATGGCAGCAATAGCGGCAGAGACCGAGAAAGTAAGAGGTTCCTTTCCCTGGATATGAAGGATGTTTGAATAGTACAGCTTTACTTTCTCGAGGATTACCAGCTTTTGACTTACTTTCTATCTTAATTTTGCTAGACACTGATAATTATATTCTTCCTAGAGAAACTCTTTCATCCTAATTTCTGGTTACCATTCTTTTCCTTCCTTTGCCAATCTTCATTAAACTCTCTTGATTCTTCAGATTCTCTATCATAAATAGCCTCAAGACTTGGTGATAGAACACTAAAGATGCAGAAAACTTCTTCCAATCCTTTATATTTCAAGTGGCGGACTTTAAAATTTTTTTAATTTAATTCTAGTTAGTTAACATACAGTGCAATATCGGTTTCAGTAGAATTCAGTGTTTCATCACTGATAACACCCAGTAAGGAGAAGACCCTTTAATCAAAGGGTCTAATCCAGATCTCTACCTATTCCACAAGACATCCTTAAACTGACATTCTGCTATACCTTGACAATCAACGTATTTAAAATAAAACTCTTTATCACTTTTGCTTCACTTTCCATCTTTCATTTGTACTTCTGTTTTCTTGGGTATTTTTGGAAAAGCTTTTATTTTTTCTTTTCTTCCACTCCTAAACTTTGTATAATGAAACTCCAATTCATTCTCAAACCTTTCCCCTCATGCTTATGTACAATGAAGCAATTCTTATTTTACCAGGTGATCTAATATTTGGTTGTATACTGTCCTATCTTCTCATTGGTTAATGTATATATGATTCCCTTTTTAAGTGAGTTGCAAGCCCTTCAGAAATGTAATTTCTTAGGCATCATATAGAGTTCTCAAAACCATAAAAATTTGCAAAATTTTTAGTTACTGACTGAGGATCTGGAAAAAAATCATTAATGATAAAATGACTTTTTTTTTTAACCTTTTATCTGCTGTTATAGCATTATAGATACAGAGCCAATGCATATATCCCAATTTTCTCTTGAAATCACTGGGAAAGTGAATCTTATTTACTTGCCTTGTCCTCCAAGTGCAATTCCAAAAAGCGTAGATAAGCAACAGGTGCAAATGCATCAGCTGAATGTGTGACCACTTCTGATGAATCCCTAAAACATAAAAATTTTACAATGTGTTTATTTACTATGTAAATTGTGGCAAATTGTTCTCTGCTAGTGACTAGAAGAGACCCAAAATCCTACTTTTGTATTTATTTCCACTGGTAAACAATATGTAGTGATTAACATCTATTTTTAAGAATCCAATATTTTATTGGGAAAAGGATCGAGGATGCTAAATTTACAAGAAAAAGTAAAGACGCTTTTGTCTTTATAATGACATAGTTCAACTTTCAGGTTCACTCAAAGCTCTCTGAACAGTTTTGAGACTTAAAATTCCTATTCAATTTCATTTTCACAAATTTGCTTGGTAGGGGCTAACCATTAAACAATAGCACTTTATCTTCATTATTCCTTTCATTTTCAAGAGGTAATTCATTCAGTGTTTCACACAAAATCTCAATTATCCTTCACAAAAGCAGTACTAGTGACGGTTTTAAGCTCTAGGTGAACTCTTCACACTGCAATATCATTGCTATTAAAATTGATTGTCTGACATAGTAATTACCACATTCAGGTAAAATGGTATGAACTGCTTGCTGGCACCATATGGATACATGTAAATTAACTGAACTTTTATCAAAGATACCCTGTAAAGCGCATATGAATAACTAAGATTATGTGTGAAGTTCTAATAACTAATTATTTTTTATTGTTGTTTATTAAGAAAGCAATAGTGTTTTGCATTTCAACTAAATTTTAAAAATAGAATTTCCCCGTATCTCTTTAATGCCTTGGGAACTAGTTCCATTATTTATATTAATACATTGTTAGCATTTTAACCTTTGTAGGATAGCAAAACAAATTGTTAACTTTATTTGACTTTGTCACTAATGTAAGATATTTTTGAGTCAACTTTTATAATGTAAAGTTATTTAGTGGCAATAAAAGGAACCTCAAAATACTTGGCTCCAGAATATTAAATTTTCATGGACAAAATCTGTTTACTTTCCCCTTTGAAAGATCAGAGATAGAGAAAAAAAAATATGATGATTAAAAGAGTCAGCTACTATTCATGAACCTTTAATATCAAATATGCCTCTTGTTAATGCTTACGAAAAAATAACATTAAAAAGGGCTTCAGTGACATTACAAGGAAAGCAACTTATGTTATAAAAGAAACAGAATTATTAAACAGTCAGGATCCTGGCAGAAAGATATAACCTGCTTTCACAGGTACATCAACCAAAAGATATCTCTGGTATAATGAGGAGGAGAAAGAGAAAGTAAAGAGGCCGGCTTGCTTTCTCACACCTGCCCCTCTGGCTTGTTAGCCCTAATCTTGTTTTTCCTACTTATCCCAAAACTGCTCGTTATTCTGGTCCTATCTTAGATCATCGATCAGATGCAGATTCCAATTCCTATGCACAACCTTACTCTTACATTAAATTTCAATCTCCCTGTTCCTGATCTCAACCTTGGAAACTGACTCTGAACCTCAATTATGCCTAATCTAGGCAGCTTGGTTTTGATATTCTTGACAATGGAGTGGACCAAAACTGTAATTAACCCAGAACCAAAGCTATGTCAGTAGAAAGGGTTTTGGGCCCTCCCTTCTCATGCCAGTTATCTGCACTAGAAACAGAAGGTTGACAGCAAATAGCTCATTTAATTAATGTAATTACTGCATTCTGAATAAAGATGGTTATCCAGAGAAAATACAGAATATTCTAAGCACTAAATAAAGAAGATGATTTTTACGGATTCTATTAAACCTGTAATCTTTAGTTGACTAACATCATTTCATTCACTTATACAAAGTCAAACAACTGGAAGAGACTAGATCTCAAATGAACAGTTTTTAGTTTCAAACAGAATAATGCCACTATTGCTCTTCTTCTCCCTTTCAGACACTCAACTGAAACTCAGCTTTCAAGGATCTTTGGTTTCTACTTCACGGATTTCTCTGAAACCTAGAGTAGGAACTGCTGAAATGTCCTTAGAGTGACCCAGAAAATTAAGACCAATTGTGCCACAGCAAAAATGCTTTCCAGTTGGTGTTCTCCTCCCCTTTCCCTGTTAATACAAATAGTCAGTCTGGGCACTACCTCTTATACAACCTTGGCTTCTTGGTAGCCTCAGAGGCTAACCCATGTTTCCTTTCACTGTTCCATTAGGCTTACCCCTAGGTACAACTTCAAAAGGACAGCTGAGTCAGGCCAGGCTCCCATGGTGTGAGGTCAGGCCCTATACCCTCACTTCAGAACAAAAAAACCTGACATTGTCTCTTCAGACAGCCATGGTCTTTGTTTCTATCATTCCTCTGAGAGAATAACATATACAGATATTCCCTGTGGACTCACACTTGTCCTCATAGACATCTTCAGTAACATTTCTGTGAAGCCTTCCTTGACATTTTCCAATAGTCCTTACTTGTCTTCTTTCATGTGCTTTTGTAATGTGTTCACAGGCCTTTCATTGCACATCCACTACATTACAATTATGTGTTTGTATGCTTATCTTTCTTCTTAGAGAGGGACGAAGTTTTGATCACCTTTGTGTGACTTCCCCCACCCCACCCCTCTTGGCTCAGTACAGAGTACACTGTCTGGTATTTCATCAGACTTTTGTTGAATAAATGATTATAGTTGAAATTTTGTTAAGTATCTTCACATTACACACTACTGAATTCTCATAAACCCACATTGATTTTTAAAATTACCTATCTTCTCATGAATAGATACTTTCTCATATGTGTACACTGCATGTATACATGTACATATATATACATGCACACACACCAATGTACCATATGCTATCTTCTAGCATAAAAAAGATAACACTTAATAGGTCTAAACATTTAAATATAAGGAAAATAGTTCGTAAGTTTAAATAAATCCCACATAATACAGGATAGATGTCAGAAGGTAGGTAAGTACTTGATTCATCCCCACTGAATGCCACATTGTGATGCCCTGTGCTGAATTATGCCTTGAGTGGGGAGAAAATGGGAGTAGGTGGGAAAAATGAGTACAAAGTGTTTTAACCACAGAATTTAGTACTTCCTTCCTTCCCCCCTCCCTTCATCCATCCCATGTGTAGCAACTTTATTAGTATAGGAATATTAATAAAGCAAATGAAAGATGGGGATGTACTGAATACTGACATTTTGAAAATATGTTCATTAATAGAAGAAAATCACTTTCATTAATACAACATTGAGAGTTCTGTTCTTATGTCTGATAAATACACACATGTATTTTAAAGTAAGAAGTAATAAAAAAGTAGGCTCTTTATTTGAGGACCTTCAATTGCCCCACTATTATCTTCCTTTCATAAAGGTTAAGCTGTAATTGTTTTCCTCAAGGCCTCTCAGAAAAAACCCTTCACTCTCTGAACTAAAAATCTCTATCTAAAAGTGAGTAATCACATATTAATTGACATGAAAAGTGAATTGTAAAATGCTCTAGTGAGAAAATTTTTAAATTACTTCCAGACAAAGACTGCTACATCAGTCTTTCCTACAAGATTTTAAAAAATGTTAATTGGGACAAAATGTGTCTTATAGTAAACTTCTAGAACCACCCCAATTTCTCTAAATTACTTCGATTCAATCTGTGTTTTTGAAGGAAAAAAAAAAAAAGCCCTAATAATAATCAAGTCATTTTGCAGGTAAAAGTTCATTTTTTCTCCCCTTAGAAATGATCTCTTCTTCATCAAAACAATTTGAATCAGACATTTGAAATGGGATTCCTAACAATCAATTAGCTTTATGAATTGTGGCAGACTACAAAACAGGAGAAATTTTAATTTGTCCAAGAATGAATTCAAAGTTACCAGATCCAGTATTATTAATAGTCAGTTTTTAACAGACAGTTATAAGAACTTATCTTTTAGTTGTATCATCTCTAAATAAAGTAACTTTCAGGGGTGCCTGGGTGGCTCAGTGGGTTAAGCTGCTGCCTTCAGCTTGGGTCATGATCTCAGGGTCCTGGGATCGAGTCCCACATCAGGCTCTCTGCTCAATAGGGAGACCTCTCTCTCTGCCTGCCTCTCTGCCTACTTGTGATCTCTCTTTGTCAAATAAATAAATAAAATCTTTTAATAAAAAAAATAAAGTAACTTTCATTTACATACAGTTTTAGAATGTGCAATGTATATTCACTCCCAGTATCACATTTAGTGCTTATCAGGTAGGTATGATGATGACATTTTCTATTTTAAAGAGAAGGAAAGATTTTATATATAATAGGTGACATGCTTTTTCCACAAACTAGGATATGTTCCAACCTATCACCTCCAATTACAACCTAAAAAGGAACACATAGAAGTAAGTGGAAATGGGATAGATTTTTAAAAACAATAAATGACTGATTAATTCAACAATATTTAACAAACACTTATGAGTGACAACTATGTGTTCTAAGAGTTTAGGAATGAGAACAAGCACTAGAAGGGATGGCAACAGAAGCTTTTAAAAATGGAAGGACTTTTACAGCATAGGAAAGATAGTCAGTGGTACTCTAGTAGTAGTGCTGTATGGTGATAGATGGTGGCCATACTTGTGATGGGCAGAGCAGAACTTATAGACTTGTTGAATTGCTAGGTTGTACACCTGAAAGTAACATAATGTAGCATCGTGTGTCAACTATATTTCAATTAAAAAAAAAAAAAAGGAAGGATTTAGCAAAGAGGAGAAAAATGGGAAGGCAAGCTAGAGAAAAGGCATCAAATAAAAAAGTTATGAAGATAAGGTGAGGCATAGCCTATGAAGAAAGAAGCACAGAATATGTTTAAGCATCAGAATTAGATGAGTGATGAACTGATAAATGAGCAGGAATGAAAAGACAGTGCTTCCTCTGTGCTCTCAAGATACATACCTGTATATATTAGCACTTACATAGTTGATGCACCTGTCTCTCCTGTTATGGAAAAAACTTCTACAGAGCAGAGCAGTAGCTTGCAGAGTTCCACCCAAATAATTCACCTCAATAAATGATTATTCAATTGAACTAAACATTTCAGCACTAAGAGTTTAAATATACCTCCCCTGACATCCATCTCTAAAAATAGCATGACTGATTTCTCCCATGGCATTGTCTTGGCCAGGCTTAGGTTCCCTTGCCTACAAATGAAGTCTACAAAAGTTTCAGTTTTCAGGTCTAAAGCACTATAATAAACGGACCTTCTGCTTATATAGTACGTCTCTTATAATTCTAGGTTCTAAAGACTTTTAGAACCTTAAGTTGTCAAATAAATGGGAAAAAATTGTATTCTCTGGCATTTTCTCCTTAGCATGTCTTTTTTTTTTTTTTTTACAAATTTAGTCTCATATTAATAAGTAAATATACTGTAAGTTCCCCCATTATACTATATTTCACCTGTGCATGCAAATACTCTTCTTGAATAATAGAACGGTATTTTCTTATGGAAGTAAGACTTAATGTACATTTCATTCATGAATTATTTTGTGATCACAGTAGCCAGAAGAACGGTCTCCTACACATGAACTTATAACTTTTATCCCTTATCATCTTGTATCTTAATTGTACATAGACGTGTCTTCCATTCAACCTCTGAAGGCAGGAGCTATCTTTGAACATCAACAGTGCCCAATAGAATGCTTTAGACATAATAGGTACTTGATAAATATTTGTGAAATAAATTCTGTCAATGATTATTAATGGAAAAGAAGTTAGAAAAACATGAAAGAAGTAAGAGTGGATGAATATTACATATACGATAATGAAAATGTCTTGGCCGTGTTTTACTAGATAAACGTATTTAAAAAAAATTTTTTTTAGTTTATTTATTTGACAGAGATCACAAGCAGGCAGAGAGGCAGGCAGAGAGAGAGGAGGAAGCAGGCTCCCCACAGAGCAGAGAGCCCAATGTGGGGCTCAATCCCAGGATTCTGGGACCATGACCTGAGCCGAAGGCAGAGGCTTTAACCCACTTAGCCACCCAGGTGCCCCGATAAACATATTTTTTAGAAAATTCACATAGAGTTGTCTTAATTTTATTTCTCATTCTCTCTCTCTCTCTTTTTTTTTTTTTTTTTAAAGATTTTATTTGTCAGGGAGAGAATGAGAGAGCAAGAGAACACAAACAGGGGGAGGGCAGAGGGAGAAGCAGGCTCCTAGCCGAGCAAGGAGCCTGATGCAGGACTCAATCCCAGGATCCTGGGATCAAGACCTGAGCTTAAGACAGACACTAAACGACTGAGCCACCCAGGCATTCCATTTAATATTCTTAGATCACTCCTTCACTCATTATTAATATGTAAAAAGAAATAACTCCTTAGTGGTGAACATGTTGAAGCTGTCCACTCGAAATAGGATGCCAGTCTTTCATCAGATGTGGTTCCTGAAGTCGAGCATAATTCTGCCAATCCTTCCCAAGAATAAGAGCTTAGAAAAAGCAGATCAAGTGCTCTCTTAGCATAGGAGAAGAGGAACACAAATTAGAGTATAGATTACAACGTTAACAGACTGCAAAAAAAAAAAAAAAGGAAGTTCTTGTTTTTCACTACACTAATTTTAACAATCTATAGCAAAGAAATCACAGTGCTTGCCAAAAACCGAATTCACTCAAAAACAAAGTTTATATGTAAAAATAACCCCAAATAATAAAAGAGAAATGTTTAGCATTACTATTCCAAGTTGTAAAAGCCAAGAAAGGGGAAAAAGAGGATGGAGTTAATGGAACCCACAGGCTACTGATGTGGCAGTTTATCAAATGTAGCTGTAATGAAAGATAAATAATACAGGCAATTCACACTTCATGAAAGGATAAAAGTGTCAGTGTGTAGGTACCAGTTTTACTGCAGGGCATAATCAGCAGGTAAACGAAAGTGCAATATCTAAAAAGTTTATAGCCTTCTATGAAGGCCTCGTCTTGTCAGGTATTGATTTAGGTATTCAGACGACTTCACTGGTATTAAACAAATTGAGTGTTTGTGAACTTGGAGGACACGTTCTATTTCTCCCAACAAAAGTTGCCTCAAGCTTAATGTTAAGTTGTTTTCATCACTTAAATTTAAAGAAAGGGAAGAAATGCTGAAATGATATCTTACACAATTATTTTCTTCTTAAATAGAGGGCAATCCAAAGTGAATGTTTCATACTCTCCTCCTTCTCCACAAACATGGACTCCATACTTCTTAGAAAGCTGAAAGTAAGAGAATAACACAACAAAAAAGAAAACTCAAAATTAGGCAGCAAAAATACTCATTTAACTAATATTATTTTTTCCTAAAAAAAAATCCATGCAAGAAACTTTAATTCCAAAAAAGGATCACAAGCTACAGGAAAATAACTTTGTATTTCAACTTAAAATGTGTTTAAAGCCATCTGAAAAATGTTATCATAAAAGCACAGGAGTTTTAGTAATCCCAAAATCCCTATATAAAGATGTAAAGGCCAACATTTTACATATAACGAGAAAATGTAGAGATTACCATAAATTTTAGGAATGACATTAGCTTTAGATTCAAAGAAGACTAAGGAGAAAAGGTACCTAGTCATATAGTAGTAAATGAGACTGTATGCAGTGGAACTGTGCTTCCCCTTTGCCCTTTGACCTATATGTGAATGGGGGGAAATAGGGTGTGTTTAAAGCATTTCTAGGAGACACATAGAAAGCAATGTAAGGCCTTTCCTTTGGCCTGTGAACAAAGGGGAGTCACAGACATGGTCATTATGCTTGAGGTTATTATTAGTGAAGTTCCAAAGGTACTGAGAACTAATGCAAGTTCCAAGGCTGTAGACAAGTCTTAGGAAGGTCTAACACCAAGAAAGGTTGGGATAGCTTATCATGTTATCTAATTAAACCTGAAATTAAAAAAACAGGCAAGCAAAGAAACAACAAACATCCTGTTATTTGCATTAAAAAGAAGTTATATTACTTAAATAATCCCAAGACTGAGAGTAAAATCATTTCCCATTTGGTCCATGTATGGCTGGACTCAGGGAACACTCTCACTGACTGTGTCAGAGAATCTTCCTGTTCCTGTGTTGAGGCTTTATTACTATGTTCCATCTTCTTCACTCTGAATTTCATAGCTTTCCTTGCTTATAGCCTCTCCCTAGTCCAAAGTCCTCATTGCCCAAAAGGAGAGTGACTCCACTGATGCTGCCTGCTACTGCCAGTGCTGGCAGTATGGCACAAGTCTTCAGTTTTATTTGAATAGTTATACATTTATTTCTCTGGTTATTTTTGTAGCCATGCTGTAATTCTGAAGTCATTATATTTAAACTCTTGACTATATGCCCATAGGGACTTAAAACATGGATCTGTGTGAATTCTACTGCTCTTTTCAAGGATCAGCAGTAATGTGAATGACACTGTAAAGCCAAAGAGTAGGAAAGTGAAGGAAAGAAAGCTGGGTGGCATTTTCTATGAGTTCACAAGAGCAAAGCAGAAATTTTCACCTTGAGTCATGAAGTAGAGAAGCATTGAGACAGAATTATGGCAGTTGGTCCTTGTAGGAGCAGATAACAAGAACAGATTACTTTACTATATTAAATCAAATTAAATTAATGTCTGCTCTGCAATAAAAATGTAGAAATAATAACAGGATATGGGTTTCAGGGATGTTTCCTCATTCTGTAGCTAGGATCTGTCCTCTTTTTTGCTGATATCCCTTTCACTGGTTTTCCCATTCCAGGAACTTCCCATCAAATGAACCTTCTGACCTCACCTTTATGGTCAGTCTTCTTATAAGGGAGTATACCTTATCAATTATTAGCTTCCTTTCATCAGAAAATTCTTTACTTAAGCTTTGCATAATTTCTATAATCTACCACCAAAGAATAACTGGATTTTTAAATTAAAGTTGGCATGGCTGTTATCCTAGTGAAGTAGTTAGTGAAGTAGTTCTATTAGTCTCTAGTAAAAATAATGTAAGCTGCTATTTAAACGAACATACTCTCATTATAAAAAGACTGCCAGAAGGAGGAGTCAAGATGGTGAAGGAGTAGCAGGCTGAGATGACATCAGGTAGCAGAAGTTCAACTAGATAGTTATCAAAACATTCCGAACACCTACAAATCCAACAGGAGATTGAAGCGAAGAAGAACAGCAATTCTAGCCACAGAAAATTGACCACTTTTGGAAAGGGAGAACCTGAGGAGAAGTGAATCCAAAGGGAAGGAAAGATAGACTGTGGGGGGAGGGGCCGGTTCCCGGCAAGCGGTGGAGCAACAGGGCACAAAATCAGAACTTTTAGAAATCTACTCCACTGAGGGACATCACTCAAGAGGCTAAGCGGGGGTGGAGCCCTCATGGGGACATTGTGGTCTCGGGTCCTGCAGAGTCACAGAAGGATTGGGGGTATCTGAGTATAGCAGAGTTCACAGGTATTAGAGTGGGGAAGCCAGTTACAGAGACAGAGCAGAGGAGTGAGCTCGCAGTAACAGTTAAACTGTTATCTGTGGCACAGTTGGGCCACTGCTCTTTGAGCAGAGACCCCACAAGTGGCAGACCCAGGGAGATCTCTGTTCCAAGAGTGGCAGGTATCTGCTGGGTTTGGAGACTCCAAGCAGGGCTGTGTGCCAGAGATAGAAGCACTCAGTCACAGGCCACAGGCTGAGTTAGCTTGGAGCGTGGCTGGAGACCAGGGAGAAGGGAATGATTGAGTGCTTTTCTCTGAGGGTGCACTGAGGAGTGGGGCTCCGAGTTCTCAGTAACTCTGAACGGGACACTGGGAGGCCACCATTTATATTCCCATCCTTCAGAGCTCTACGGAAAGCGTTCAGGGAACAAAAGCTTCTGAGAGTGAACCAGAGTTGATTACTTAGCCCGAACCCTGGCAAGGGCAGCACAATTATGCCTCAGGCAAAGACGCTTGAGAATCACTACAACAGGCCCCTCCCCCAGAAGATCAGCAAGAAGTCCAGCCAAGACCAATCTCACTGATCAAGGAGAACAGCAGAATTCCAGAGGAGAAAGCAAGCATGGAATTCATGGTTTTCTCCCATGATTCTTTAGTCCTGCAAAGTTAATTCAATTTTTTTAATTTTATTTTTTTCTTATTATAATCTTTTAACTTTTACTCTTTCCTCTTTTAATGTTTATTAACTAGTTTATCTTAACAATACCTTTCTTAAAAAGAAAAAAACTTTTTGAACCTTTATTATTATAGTCATATTTTATCCTTCATTGTATCGAACTTAATATTTTGTATATACATAGGGGTTTTTCTCCTAAAAAATTTTGGCATACAACTTCTTCTAATATATCAAAATATACCCTAAATTTAGCACAGGGTTTGTTCTAGTCTCCAGCCTCAGCGAATTCTCTCCACTTTCTTTTTCTTTCTTTTCCCAACTAACTTACCTTGTCAACTCCTTTTTTAGAATTCTTTTTTAAAATTTTCATCCTTATAGTCATATACCATTACTTCATTGTGATGATCCTTATTTTTTTTAATAAACATAAGTTCTTTCTTTAAAATTTTGGGAGGTAGTTTCTTCTAAGAGATCAAAATACACCCAAAATCAAGTGGGTGGCTCTGTTCTCTTCATCAGTCTAAAATATATATTAATATATATATATATATATTTTTTTATTTTTTAACTTTTTACCCCCTTTCTTCTCCCAGAAGAGACCTTTGAGGTCTCTTCTGATTTGGTTACTGCACTTTTTTCTGGGGTCTTTGCCACCTCTTTAGTATTTTATTCTGTCATTCATATATTCTTATCTGGATAAAATAACAAGAAGGAAAAACTCACCACAAAAAAAAGAACAAGAGGCAGTACTGAAGACTAGGGACCTAATCAATAGGGACGTTGGTAATATGTCAGCTCTAGAGTTCAGAATGATGATTCTTAGGGTACTAGCTGGTCTCGAAAAAGGCATGGGAGATATTAGAGAAACCTTATCTGGCGAAATAGAAGCCCTTTCTGGAGAAATAAAAGAACTAATATCTAACCAAGCTAAAATCAAAAAAGATATTAATGGGGTACAATAAAAAATGGAGGCTCTTGGGGTGCTTGGGGGTTCAGTTGTTAAGCATCTACCTTCGGCCCAGGTCATGATACCAGTGTCCTAGGATCGAGCCCCACATCAGGATCCCTGCTTAGCAGGGAGCCTGCTTCTCCCTTTCCCTCTGCATATATGCCCTTTCTGTCTCTCGCTCCGATAAATAAAATCTTAAAAAAAAAAATTTTTAAAAAAAGCGGAGGCTCTTACTGCTAGGACAAATAAGGCAGAAGAGAGAATGAGTGATTTAGAAGACCAAATGATGGAGAATAAAGAAGCTGAGCAAAAGAGAGACAACAACTACTGGACCACGAGGGGAGAATTCGAGAGATAAGTGATACCATAAGATGAAACAATATTAGAATAATTGGGATTCCAGAAGAAGAAGAAAGAGAGAGGGGAGCAGAAGGTATATTGGGGAGAATTACTGTAGAGAATTTCCCTAAGATGGCAAAGGGAATAAGCATCAAAATCCAGGAGGCACAGAGAACCCCCCTCAAAATCAGTAAAAATAGGTCCATACCCCGTCACCTAATAGTAAAATTTACAAGTCTTAGTGACAGAGAGAAAATCATGAAAGCAGCCCAGGACAAGAAGTCTGTAACATACACTGGTGAAAATATTAGATTGGCAGAAGACTTATCCACAGAGACCTGGCAGGCCAGAAAGAACTAGCATGATATATTCAGAGCACTAAATGAGAAAAACATGCAGCCAAGAATACTATATCCAGCTAGGTTATCATTGAAAATAGAAGGAGAGATAAAAAGCTTCCAGGACAAACAAAAAGTAAAAGAGTTTGTAAACACCAAACCAGCTCTACAGGTAATATTGAAAGGGGTCCTTTAAGCAAAGAGAGAGCCTAAAAGAAGTAGACCAGAAAGGATAAGAGACAATATACTGTAACAGTCACCTTACAGGCAATACAATGGCATTAAATTCATATCTCTAATGGTTACCTTGAATATAAATGGGCTAAATGCCCCAGTCAAAGACAAAGGGTGTCAGAATAGATAAAAATATAAAACCCATCAATATGCTGTCTACAAGAAACTCATTTTAGACCCAAAGACACCTCCAGATTTAAAGAGAGGGGGTGGAAAACAATTTATCATGCTAACGGACATCAAGAGAAAGCTGGGATGGCAATCCTTATATTAGATCAATTAGATTTTAAGCCAAAGACTATAATAAGAGATGAGGAAGAACACTATATCATACTCAAAGGGTCTGTCCAACAAGAAGATCTAACAATTTTAAATATCTATGCTCCTAACATGGGAGAAGCCAACTATATAATCCAATTAATAACAAAATCAAAGAAATACATCAACAATAATACAATAATAGTAGGGGACTATAACACTCCCCTCACTGAAATGGACAGATCATCCAAGCAAAAGATCAGCAAGGAAATAAAGGCCTTAAATGACACACTGCACCAGATGGATATCACAGATACATTCAGAACATTCCATCCCAAAGCAACAGAATTCACATTCTTCTCTAGTGCACATGGAACATTCTCCAGAATAGATCACATCCTGGGGCACAAATCAGGTCACAACTGGTACCAAAAGACTGGGAACATTCCCTGCATATTCTGAGACCACAATGCTCTGAAGCTAGAACTCAATCACAAGAGGAAATTTGGAAAGAACCCAAATACATGAAGGCTAAAGAGCATCCTACTAAAGAATTAACCAGGAAATTAAAGAAGACTTGGAAAAATTCATGGAAACAAATGATAATGAAAACACAACTGTTCAAAATCTGTGGGACAGAGCAAAGGCAGTCCTGAGAGGAAAATATATAGCGATACAAGCCTTTCTCAAGAAACAAGAAAGGTCTCAAACACACAACGTAACACTACACCTAAAGGAGCTGGAGAAAGAACAACAAAGAAAGCCTAAACCCAACAGGAGAAATCATAAAGATCAGAGCAGAAATCAATGAAATAGAAACCAAAACCAAACCAAACCAAAACAAAAAACAAAAAACCCAACACACAAAGAACAAAAAACAATAGAACAAATCAATGAAACTAGGAGTTGGTTCTTTGAAAGAATTAATAAGATTGATAACCCCCTGGCCAGACTTATAAAAAGGAAAGGGGAAGGACCCAAATTAATAAAATCATGAATGAAAGGGGAGAGATCACTACTAACACCAAGAAATACAAACTATTTTGTATTATAAGAACATATTATGAGCAACTATATGCTAGCATATTGACAATCTCGAAGAAATGGATGCATTCCCAGAGACATATAAAATATCACAACTGAACCAGAATGAAACAGAAAACCTGAACAGACCCCTATCCAGTAAGGAGATTTAAGCAGTCATCAAAAACTCCCAACAAACAAGAGCTTAGGGCCAGATGGCTTCCCAGGGGAATTCTATCAAACATTTAAAGAAGAAGTGATTCTGATTCTCCTAAAACTATTCAAAAAAAATAGAAATGTAAGGAAAACTTCCAAACTCATTTTATGAGGCCAGCATTACTTTGATCCTAAAACCAGATAAAGACCCCATCAAAAAAGAGAATTACAGACCAATATCCTTGATGAACACAGATGTGAAAATTCTCACCAAAATACTAGCCAATAGGATCCAACAGTATATTTAAAGGATTACTCATCATGACCATGTGGGATTTATTCCAGGACTGCAAGGTTGGTTCAGCATCCGCAAATCAATCAATGTGATACAATACATTAATAAAAGAAAGAACAAGAATCATATGATACTCTGAATAGATGCTGAAAAAGCATTTGACAAAGTACAGCATCCTTTCTTCATCAAGACTCTTCAAAGTGTAGGGATAGAGGGTACATACCTCAATATCATCAAAGCCATCTATGAAAAATGCACCACAAATATCATTCTCAATGGAGAAAAACTCAGAGCTCTTCTGCTAAGGTCAGGAACATGGCAGGGATGTCCATTATCACCACTGCTATTCAACATAGTACTAGAAGTCCTAGCCTCAGCAATCAGAAAACAAAAAGAAATTAAAGGCATCCAAATTGACAAAGAAGAAGTCAAACTATCACTCTTTGCAGATGATATGATACCTTATGTGGAAAACCTAAAAGACTCCACTCCAAATCTGCTAGAACTTGTACAAGGAATTCAGTAAAGTGTCAGGATATAAAATCAATGTGCAGAAATCGGTTGCATTTCTATACACCAAGAACAAGAGAGAAGAAAGAGAAATTAAGGAATCAATCCCATTTACAATTGCACCCAAAACCATAAGATACCTAGGAATAAACCTGACCAATGAGGCAAAGAATCTGTATTCAGAAAACGATAAAGTACTCATGAAAGAAATTGAGGAAGACACAAAGAAATGGAAAAATGTTCCATGCTCATGGATTGGAAGAATACATGTTGTGAAAATGTCTATGCTACCTAAAGCAATCTACACACTTAATGCAATCCCTACCAAAATACCATCCAGTTTTTTCAAAGAAATGGAACAAATAATCCTAGAATTTATATGCAACCAGAAAAGACCTCGAATAGCCACTGGAATGTTGAAAAAGAAAGCCAAATTGGTGGCATCACAATTCCAGACTTCAAGTTCTATTACAAAGCTGTCATCATTAAGACAGTATGATACTGGCATAAAAACAGACACATAGATCAATGGAACAGAACAGAGTACCCAGAAATAGACCCTCAACTCTATGGTCAACTAATCTTTGACAAAGCAGGAAAGAATGTCCAATGGAATAAAGACAGCCTCTTCAACAAATGGTGTAGGTAAAACTGGACAGCCACATGCAGAAAAATGAAACTGGACTGTTTTCTTACACCACACACGAAAATAGACTCAAAATGGATGAAAGAACTCAATGTGAGAAAGGAATCCATCAAAATCTTTGAGAAGAACACAGGCAGCAATCTCTTCGATCTCAGCCGCAGCAACTTCTTCCTAGGAACATCGTCAAGGGAAGCAAGGGCAAAAAGGAACTATCGGGATTTCATCAAGATCAAAGGCTTTTGCATAGCAAAGGAAACAGTTAACAAAACCAAAAGACAACTGACAGAATGGGAGAAGATATTTGCAAACAACATATCAGATAAAGGGCTAGTATCCAAAATCTGTAAAGAACTTACCAAACTCAACACCCAAAGAACAAATAATCCAATCAAGAAATGGCCAGAGGACAGGAACAGACATTTCTGCAAAGAGGACATCCAGATGGCCAACAGACACATGGAAAAGTGCTCCAAATCACTCGAAATCAGGGAAATGCAAATCAAAACCACAGTGAGATACCACCTCATGCCAGTTAGAGCGGCTAAAATTAACAAGTCAGGAAAGGGCAGATGCTATCGAGGATGCGGAGAAAGGAGAACACTCCTACATTGTTGGTGGGAATGCAGGCTGGTGCAGCCACTCTGGAAAACAGCATGGAGATTCCTCAAAAAGTTGAAAATAGCGCTACCCTATGATCCAGCAATTGCATTACTGGGTATTTACCCTAAAGATACAAATGTAGTGATCCGAACGGGCACGTGCACCCAAATGTTTATAGCAGCAATGTCCATAATAGTCAAACTATGGAAAGAACCTAGATGTCCATCAACAGACGAATGGATAAAGAAGATGTGGCATATACATACAATGGAATACTATGTAGTCATCAAAAATGAAATCTTGCCATTTGCAACAATGTGGGTTGGACTAGAGGGTATTATGCTGAGCGAAATAAGTCTGTCAGAGAAAAACAATTATCATATGATCTCCCTGATATGAGGAAGTTGAGAGGCAAAGTGGGGGGTTTGGAGGGTAGGGAAGGAAAAAATGAAATAAGATGGGATCAGGAAGGAGACAAACCATGAAACTCTTAATCTCATAAAAGAAACTGAGGGTTGCTGGGGGGAGGGAGGGTAGGGAAAGGGTGGTTGGGTTATGGACATTGGGTAATGTATGTGCTACGGTGAGTGCTGGGAAGTGTGTAAGCCTGACGATTCACAGACCTGTACCCCTGGGGCTAATAATACATTATATGTTAATTAAAAAATTTAAAAAAAGACTGTCAGTACTTGGAAATCTAAAATTTGTATGTATCCAGTGATATTTTCAGTTCACACAAAATATTTCCATAATATTAATTCATATCACTTCTTCAACCAGTATTTATTGAACAATGATTATTAGAAAGTTTGTGTGGGATGAGGAAGATCCGCAAGTAAACAAGACAACACCCCTGGTCTTTTAAAGCTTATCAAATATATACACCATGTATTTCAACACCACACAATAATGAAACAGTGATGTTGCTTCTATAAATGACACACACAATCTCTCCTCCCTTTCATTTACTGATTCATTAGCATGAATACAAATTCTAGGTCAAGAAATCTGAATAAAGAGCTCAGTGGTTTCTATAGCTGATGAACCAAGAAGTAGTTTCTGAATCCTTAGGATGTCTTTTGCAGCCACTCTAAACTCTACTAGCTTCAAGTTCTAACAGACCTAAGTCCTCAGAGAAAAATCCTTCTTTATTGGCTTACTTTTGGCCAACTTCAAGACCCTTTGATGTTCTGCAAAAAGCTTCTGAAGAAGCAAAACCCATGCTAGTCAACCACTTTCTGTAATGAATCTTCTGCTAAGACCTAGTATTCTCTTAGAAATTGACATCCTTGCAGCACAAAAGCATGATGTATGCCTGTTATAGAAAGGGTCAGTTTAGGAAGTGGGAGAATCTAGACGTGCACATTCCGGAAACATGTTTTGGGTACAAAATATTCCATTTAGTTTCATAAAGCCTGTTAAGTATGTGTTTCTAATACACTGTTCACAGAAAGTTGCAACTTTATTTCTAATCTGTCTCAGGTCTGTGTTTTGCTTCAACTCAAAATTGCCATTATTAGATGCTAACAATCATTCCCAATACAGTTTTACAATTCCCTTTGATAAATTTCTCCATCAGTCTTATTGTCATTGAAAATGCTAAATAGGTAACAGTTTTTCTAAAGTTTAGTTTCTCACTGAATTGTCATGATTTTTTTCATAATTTAAGTACATAAAACAGCAAACTATATTGAAAAGTAAAAAACAAGTTTTTCACATTGTCTATTTCTTTACTGAGGTCTAATATTCATTAATGATTAAAATATATTGAACAGTTTCAGTTAGTATGTAAAAAATTCAGTTAGTATGTAAAAAGCAGAAGTAGATAGTTATTCTCACTATAACAGCAAAAATATGCTAAACAAGTTACAAAATCATGCTTTTTTGTTTTACATATGGAGAGCTGAGAATGCAAAGAAGTCTGGATGGACTAAATTCCAGATCAAGGTGAGCCTTTTCTAGGTGAGTAAACATCAACAGCCACCTTCTCAATGGGCAAACAGCATACTTCCACAGACTAGGGATTTCTATCAGTGCGTGTAGAAAGAAGTTGAATACAGGACCATCTGTGGACATTTGTGATTGCTTCTTAGAGTCCTGAGGAGACCTGGGGAGTCTGTATAGCCTACCAGTTCTTTCCCATAGCTTGCCAATTCTTTCCTAAAGGCCTTAACCAGGTGCACTGACATGTGAGATTTCACTGTGCCAAAGGCTGGAGACAGGGAGGAAGGCTAAGATTTTTTTCCAAGGCTTGGAAGGTCAGGAGGAAGGCAAGGAGAGGCTTAGAGCAATAAGCCTGTGAAGAGGCACAAAGAACCTGTGGCAGGACAGTAAAGCAGGGGGAGAGGGAGGGAGGAAAGAAAGGAGAGAGGGAAGGGGAGGAGAGGAAGAAGAGGGGATGGGAGGAAAAAGAGTGAGAGACAGAGACAGAGATATCTAGACTCACTGAAGCATAGATCGCAAGCCCTGATAAATGAAAGCATTTGAAACAAGTGGTAAACTGAAACAAAATGCAACTCAGGTCAGACCCAGCTCAACTGGGAATTAACAGAATAAACACCCTAGACTATCTGTCAGACAGAGGAAGGGACGTGGCTTTTGGGGGGTAAATATTAATTACTTTAGTCTCTCCTGTTCTTTTTTATTGAGTATCTACCACAAAATAAATAAAAAAAAAAAAGACGTCAAAAAGTGAAAACTGTGACTTATAATCAAAAGAAAAACAGAAAAATAGAAACAGATCTAACATTAATCAAATACTGAACTCAATAGGCAAAGACTATAATGTAACTACTGTAAATATTAAAATATTATAAATATATAATTCATATTTTATATTTATATTATAAATACATATATATTTTAATTTATATATTCATACATCATTTTTATCTCCATATCTATATATTTCTATATTTAATATATAATTTATATATATTTTATGCTATTTATATATTATATATTTATATTATGAATAATATATAAATTATATTAATTATATATAAAAATATTAAAGGATTTAGTGAAAAAGATAGATGAAATTCATGAACAGAGAGTAGTTTCAGCAAAGATGGAAACCAGGGATAGATAGATCTAGGTTCATACCCTGACTCTGACACTTACTACGCAAAGGACCTGGAATGAATTACTTAACTTCTCTGGATTTCCATTTTCCTAGGTAATACCTACTGTTTTGGGCATGTTGTGACTGTTCAAACAGATAAATGATACATGCAAAACCTTTAACTCAGTCCCTAGTGCAGAGGAAAACACTCAACACATGGCATTTTTTCTCTATTAGATTTGCCCTTCCCTTGGGCTTTCTGTTCTTTTATCTATGTACTCCCTTCTTTGAGGATTATGATCATTACTATATGTCTTACTTCTGTGCATATGGTTCTCAAAGCAAAAACCCTAGCCACCAACCTCTCTTCTATCTATTAGTCCCCACTCAAAATTCTTACTGAGTGTTTTACTTCTGAGCCTTGTCTTAAATTTAAAATGAATAAAACAAAGTTCTTGATTTTCTTCTCATAACTATTTCTTCCTCCTCATTTCTCTATTTCTGTAATGGTTCAATCAACCTGAATGCTTGAAATACTGAAGGACTTAACTCCTTCCTTTCCTTCTGTCATTCCTTTTGCCACAGAGCCTATATTTTTAAAAAAATTTCATTAATTCATTTACTGAATCAACAAATCTCTACCCATTACTTACTAAGTGCCCCTAGTATATAGAATATATATACTCGGGGCATGGCAGTAAATAAGATGGATAAAGTGAACAAATGACTTCTAACATCTTTCATGATCACTTCACATTTGTTATCTCTTGTCTTCCTGCTTAGTTTTCATAGCTCCCAATCTATCCTACATATTATCATCACGAACTTTCCTTAACAATAAATGACCATGGCACTCATCTGCTTAAAACTTTTTGGTGACTATTACCTATTCAATAAAATCAAACTCTGTAGACTGACTGACATTTCAGCCATCTGACCCCAACCTTTGCATGGATATAAAGAGATAAAGCCAATACAATAGATAAAAATTCAGAAAGATCTTTTGATACTAAATCTTATAAAATGAAATAAAAAGTGACAAATCCCAACATTTAGTTTCCTTCTCTTCAACTTAAAAGGAATTGCCCTTGTTACTACTATCTGTGTGACTATCCTGTGCTGCCTTATAATGTATTTCTACATTGTGTCACTATATACCTCCTGAACTCGAAATTCTTCATGTGTGACTTTTCCTTTGAAACCACTTTCTAAATCCCTTAGACACTCTCCTAGCTTATTTCTTGTGGCATGTAGCTCACAGTATTTAGTGACCAATGGGGTGCCCTCCTTATGGTCCAGATACCCATGCATGCTTCCAGAAAAGGGCCTGATAGACATAAACTGATAGATCTAATCTGAACCAGAAATAAAGCCATTCCTAATCAGAATTTACCAAGCCAAAGGGCAGGGAAAGTTACTGACTTCTTTTTCTCTACCCTTAGAAATTGCATTTTTATCCTCTGGTGTTGGAAATCTGAAAGAGTAAATAAAATTCACATGTGATAGTCAATTTTTTCCTTATCTCATTAGCCACTGAATCAGTGATGTCCCATTCCCCTCAACCCCCACTTTTAGCGATTTGGAGAATGTTATATAGAAAAAGATTTGGACCAGCTGACCACTGGGTAAGATGAACACACATACTATTTTGTCTGACACCCACAATTTGGTCCCAACCTTTGTATGAATACAAAGATATAAAGCTAATACAACAGATAAAATAAAAGTTCTAACGGATCTTAAACAGTTGAAAAGAAATACGTTGCTGTTTTCTAACCAGTTGGATTATTAATAAAAGAAGATCATTTTTTATTAATTATACAATGTAATTTTCATTGCATAAAAGCATGTTCATTGCTTCACATATATCTAAATTGTGCTGTGTTCTCTTTTAGATAAAGCTTACAGGGAAAGTTAACACCGGTTTGCCATCTAACTTATGTTAAGATGAGCATTTTTTTTTTTTTTAAAGATTTTATTTATTTATTTGACAGAGAGAAATCACAAGTAGATGGAGAGGCAGGCAGAGAGAGAGAGAAGCAGGCTCCCTGCTGAGCAGAGAGCCCGATGCGGGACTCGATCCCAGGACCCTGAGATCATGACCTGAGCCGAAGGCAGCGGCTTAACCCACTGAGCCACCCAGGCACCCAAGATGAGCATTTTAAAAAGCATTTTGAACAGATGTGGCTGACTTGGGTCATTTCATGGATTATAAGAATGCCTTGGAGTCTGAACATTTAAAAATTCTGAATTTCTAGTAAATGAAAAGGAAATTACTTATATGATTCTATTTTCTCTGACATACTTTTTTATATAGATGAATATTCATACTCATAATAATTCCATTTGAATGCTACTGTTTATTGAGTTGAAAATGTTAAGGGCATCTGGTTTCCACTTAATTTTTATCCCTTTAAAAGACTATAATAAACCCAATTGTGAGAATTTCTTATTAAATCTAGATTTTTTTCTTCTTTTAAACCTGCCTCATATATGTTAATCATTTAAAAATTAGAATTAAAAAAAAAAGTCAAATCAAACCACACTTCATCCTCTCGCCACCTATAGAAAACCCTGAGGTTTATAATAACTGCTAAAATTTCATTTTATAAATGATATGCTTAACATACAAAACAATTTCATGCTGCATATAATCATTCATAGCACTTATTCAAGAAGTATTTATCAAGTATCTACTATAGGTTTGGTATTGTTTCAGATGCTGGGGATAATGATGAGAGCAGATATAAAAAATTCTGCACAGAGCCACTTATTGTCTGAAGGTAGAGACAGAAAGTTAAACAAGAAATTACAATAATGGGTAGTGATTGCTTTGGTGGATGCATGAGATGCTGAGGGATTGTAAAGTACAGTAGCTAACCAGAAGGAACCAAAAGGCTTCTCAAAGTAAAACCTAAGCTGCTATCTGAAGAATGAGTTAACCAGAAAAGGCTAAAAGGGAGAGGGAGAGGCCGAGGGAAAGAGAGAAGACAAGAGAGAAGGAAAGACTGTTCCAGAGGAAATGACATATGTTAAGTCCCAGAGCACATGATGGGTACTAGAAACTAAAGTAAGTATGGAACAGCTAGATTACAACTAGATAAATAACAGTGAGATGAGAAAGACTAGAAAGAGAACAGATCTTATGGGGCTTCATAAGTTATGCTAAGTCATTATCCTAAGGTCAGTGAGAACCCATGATAAGTTTTAAGCAGAAAGCTGAACTGCTCACATTTATCTTTTAGAAACAGTCTGGTTGCACAGTGGGGAATGGGCTGGAGGGGAGTAAGTCAAGAAGCACAAAGAACTGAGAAGTTGCTGGAGTAATCTAGGCAGGAGGTGAAGATTTCCTGAACTGGGGAAACAGCAGTGAGGACAGAGAGGAGAGGGCAGATATTTTGAGAGATATTGTTAGGAGGCTGAATCAGTGATTAACTGAATGGAGGAGTGAGGAAAGTTCAAAAAGAATTAAGGAAAACTGCCAGCTTTCTGCATTGAGAAACTAAATGGATGATGGCTATGTTTCTTGGTAACTCAGTATGAATAGTAGTTCACTGGGAGAGTACAATGACCTTACCCTTTCCAAATTTTATGTGGCATGATACTATGATATATATACTATGTATGTTTCTAAGCTACTGTTAAGCTATTCTGACACCTTCCTGCTGCTCCTAAATTATAAATATCCCTCATGAATATCTGTAATATATTCTTAATCAATTTATTCCCTTGGGTATAGCCTATGCACTCTGTGGCTTCAACCATCACCTTTATGCTATTCTGCTGCTGGTAAAACCAACAGTATCACTACTAACTAAAGACTATTTATTTCATGCCTTAAAATTAAGAAAATGATATAATTCTTTTAATCCTCAAAATGACTTTTAAGAATACAAAAGAGAATAGGTTCTAAAATCAGATAGATTTAAGCACATATTCAACATTTGCTACTTCCCAGCTGTGTGACTGTGGAAAAAGTAACTCACCCTCTGAATGATCCCTCATCTGTAAAATGTAAATATCAACAGTCACAACCTCATAAGTTAGTTGATCAAATAAAGTAAGTCATAAAAAGCACTTAGCACACAGTATGCTGCTTAGTAAGCACTTACTAAATACACTAAATACACTACATACTTACCAAATACACTAAAAAGCACTTACTAAATACATAAAAGTAGACAAAGCACATATTTGTTGAAGACCTATTTGAGAGTACAAACTTTAACAAACCTTGTAAAATAACAAAAAATAAGAATACTTTTGAGAACATTTAAGGAACAGTTCTAAACCTTTATAATTTGATGCAACTCATATATTAAAATTCATCTACTTTTTTGAATAATGAGAAAATAAATAGTCCTGGGGGGAAAACTGACAAAGGATAAAATAATTTTAGACTCCATTTGTTCACTTATCAGATGATAATTTTGGAAACTGCAGAAGTTTAAGAAGGAATAACTATCATTATTCCATAGTTAATTTAGAGTAATAAATGTACAATCCTTCAAGTATTTTTTGACCCAGGAATAATATTCCTAGGAATTCATATGAAGCAAGTAATAATCAGAAATGTATAGGAAGATTTATTAGGAAAGATCATAATTATAACATTGTTTATAAAAATTTTAAAGTATGTAACATTGTTTATAATAATTTAGAAATAACAAATATTTCTAATAAGAGGCAATTCATTGAATCTGTCAAAATACATTTATATGTGGGATGCAAATATGATGGAATCCATATAACCATTAATTAATGCATTTTCTTAGTATATTCAGTTACATGGGAAAATAAATACAACGTAATGCTAGGAGAACAAAGGACACAAACTGTATGTACAGTCCAACCTAATTATGTAAATAAAATATGTACAACTATTTAACTATGTGAACTTGTGTGAAAAACTCTTAGGAAATAAACCATTACAGAGTACACCAACATGTTAGCCATGTGCGTTACAGGACAGAAAAACTATGCTTTTTATACTTCTCTATAACTTTATTATATCTCAAATTTTCAGCAATATGTAGGTACCTTATGTTGTTTTTTTCTAATTACAATTTATTTGTATACTTTAGCTCTCTTTTTTCCCTTATCACAGGCCAACACTTAAAAGTATTTAATATGCAACTTTTGTCTATATTATTATTTTGTGTGCCTGTATTTTTAATTCCTTTCAATGTTACTTTTATGCATTCAACACTTTGCTGCTATGTGCACAATGAATGTATTTTTCTAACTGCAGACTTGTATCTCATAACACGTACTCACCACATTTTAACCATCTGCTCTTCCAGAAATGGACATTTATGCTGCCTCCACCTCCTCTCTCTCCTTTACTCCTGCAACCCCAGTTACAGGTATGACAAACTTCTCTCCCTTACATCTCATAGTTTTCTCTTTACTTTCTATCCTGTTTTCTTTGTGCTTCAGCCTGGATGGTTTATATCACCCTAGTTTCTGGGTCTTTAATTATCTATACAACTCTATCAAATCTACTGGTAAACTCATGTACTGTGTTCTTAATTTCACGTTTTGTATTTTAAGTCCTAGAATTCTATTTGATTGACTTATATAGATTCCAAATTGCCCCTAAAATAGTTCATCTTCCCACCCAATGCCACAGTCATCTGAAAATTTGATCATATGCATCCTCTGAAACCATTTCTAGTGTATGTGTTTTCTCTTGTTTTCAGTTATCTCATTGGATCTCCTCATATGCTGACCATATCTGATTGTCTGCTGAATTCTGTGTAAAATGTTTTAGAGATAACCTGAGGCTCTGAATCATGTTATCTTTTTAAAGAGAGAAATGGGCAATACGAGGAGCATGAGATCACTTCAATTCAGTCTAGAGTTGATATGATTCAAAGCTGGATATAAGTATTTGCAAGGGCTGGACTATTTCTGGTTGCCTCTAAGCCCTAGGGTATAACCCATTCAGGAGTTGACTGAATACCTGGAGGGTTTTTTTTTTTTTTAATTTCTTTTTTTTTATTTAACTTTTTTATTTTTTATAAACATATATTTTTATCCCCAGGGGTACAGGTCTGTGAATCGCCAGGTTTACACACTTCACAGCACTCACCAAAGCACATACCCTCCCCAATGTCCATAACCCCACCCCCCTTCTCCCAACCCCCTTCCCCCAAGCAACCCTCAGTTTGTTTTGTGAGATTAAGAGTCACTTATGGTTTGTCTCCCTCCCAATCCCATCTTGTTTCATTTATTCTTCTCCTACCCACTTAAGCCCCCATGTTGCATCACCACTTCCTCATATCAGGGAGATCATATGATAGTTGTCTTTCTCTGCTTGACTTATTTCGCTAAGCATGATACGCTCTAGTTCCATCCATGTTGTCCCAAATGGCAAGATTTCATTACTTTTGATGGCTGCATAGTATACCTGGAGGGTTAACCAGGTTTTATTTCCTTAGCGCTATGAAGCTGCTGAAAGCCCTATTCAGCTTCTCAGCTGGAGTTCTCTCCTTAACTTCTTGGTATCCCTGTGTCATTTTTTGAATTAGAAAAGTCTTAAGGGGGGGGGCGCCTGGGTGGCTCAGTGGGATAAAGCCTCTGCCTTCAGCTCAGGTCATGATCCCAGGGTCCTGGGATTGAGCCCCACATCAGGTTCTCTGCTCCGCAGCAAAGCCTGCTTCCCTTCCTCTCTCTCTGCCTGCTTCTCTGCCTACTTGTGACCTCTGCCTGTCAAATAAATAATAAAATCTTAAAAAAAGAAAAAAAAGAAAAGTCTTAAGGATTTAGAGGCTCTGTTCTCACTGGAATTCTGGCCCCTCAAATTTTCTCATTTTTTGTAATTTCCTAATGCCTTCCAAAATTATTTTTGTTTTAATTCCATGCAACTATTCTAATTGTTTTAACTGGGAGAATTGGTCTGATTTAAGTTATTCCACCATAACTGAAAATGGATGTCTTCAATGTCTATTGCAATTAAAAACATACAGACATTCTGACCCAGTATTTCCATTATAGGATTTTATCCTACAGAGAAACTCACACATGTCCTAAAATATATGTACAGTAATGTTCACTCTAGCATTATTTGAAGTAGCAAAAGACATGAAAGAAAGCAGTAAGGAACAAAGCCCATCAATAAAGAAGAGGCTCAATATATTATCCATATATGAAGTCACAAAAACAAACCATCTGAATCCTTTTGTGTTAATATGGAAGATGGAGAATGATGTACAATACGTTCTAATTTTGGTAAAAATGAATAAACACATGCATATATATTTACATATGCAAAAAATGTTTTTGAAGAGATACCTCACAACAGAGAAGAGTGGTTATTCTGGAAAAGAAAATGGGGGGGCAGGTAGTCAGTGGAAGATTTTTGATTATTTGATAGTGTTTAAATTTATTTTTTACACATCACATGCTTTAATGTTATAATAAACCACTAGAAAAAACCAGATAGCATGAGAAGTGCTATAGACTGGGAGTCAAAGAAGAAAATGTCAGCTCAAAGGAAGTTTATTTATTTATAAAGGTTTTGTTTATTTATTTGGCAGAGAGGGAGAGAGAGCACAAGCAGGAGAAGCAGCAGGCACAAGGAGAGGGAGAAGGAGGCTCGGGAGCACGATGCAGGGCTTGAAGAGGACCCAGGGTCATGACCTGTGTCAAAGGCAGATGCTTAACCAACTGAGCCATCCACACACCTCAAATGAGGCTTATTTAAGCTAGAGTTTAAAGCTTAGACTTTCAGACAGATTGGATTTAGTTGAGTAAAGGAGAGAAAAGTCTGCAGAGACGGGGAGTAGAACATGGAGGTACAAGGAAGTACTCAGTTTAGGGAAACTATTAGTAGTTCTAAACTCATGAAGAATAGGATGGATGTAGGAGACTGCCTATCTTACAAGACTCTTTTTCCTCAAGGGTAGATGGTGTTAAGGAGTTTAAATTTTATTTGAGGGAATGGGGAATAATGCAAAATTTTATTTTGAGGGAATGGGGAACAACAACATGATCAGATTTGCCCCTCACATGTATGATGATGACAGGCCTTTGGATTGACAAGGGGTAAAGTAGGGAGGAGATAGATAGACTTGAGCTAGAAGATTGTAATAACCTGGGGGAAACCTTAATGCAGTGACAATGAGGATTCAATGGGACAGATTGTAAGATATTAAGAAGGTAGAATTCAAAGGAGCTGGGGCCTTATTTGTGAATAATGGAATATATGAAATAATTTATTGCAATTCACTTTTTATTGGTCTCGAACAACTGAGTAGACAATGGAACCCTTCACTGTCAGGACACACAAAAATGGCATAGATATGTCCGCAAAGAAATGTTCAGTTCTGCACAGCTGAGGTTGAAATGATTGAGTACATCTAAGAGGAAGATGTCTGGAGGTGGAGGAGGTGGTGGAGGAACACACTTAATTGTCATAAAAATAAAACTGGTAACTGAAGTCATGGAAGTATTTAATATCACAACAGGGGTAAGGCTACGGATGGAACAACAACTTATAAGGGGTGGAATATATACAGTAAGCCCTGAAAGGAAGTGAAGAAAATACTCAGAAAGCTTTCAGAAGTAAGTAGCAGAAGCCAATGGATGACAACGGTTTCAAGAAGGCTTACATTCTTTCAGAGAAATCTAGAAATAAAGTGCCTAAAATGTGTTACTGGTATTGAAGAACTAGGAGATGATATATTTGATCACTGTGTTAGAATTATCTAGTGCTTGTTTAAAGATTAGATTCCTGGTCATTCTTAGGGTGGGAAAAGAGTGTATATTTTAACAACGTCCCAAATAAACTTCACCCTCCCGTCTGAGAACAACTATGGCAGACTTTAAGCTCCTTTAGAACAAGGATCTTGTTTAATTCATCATGTAGCCCTAGTGCTTGCCACAGCATTTGCCATGTAACAGGTCCTCAATAAATATGAAGTATCTTAAGGATGAGAGCAGAGAATGGATAGATGGGACAGATGAACACACGAATGAAAGAACTAAAGATGTCTTTGCCAAAATCTTGGTAGGATTATTAGAGCTTCCATTCTGGTGGGGTGGGTGAAAGGGTGACAGATAGTATACATGCAAGCAGATAGACAATTTGTAGAGATAACTTATAAAGATTTGCGTTAGCTGGGATAGTCACGGAAAGCTTTCCTGAGAAGGTATCGTTTGAGTTGTCACTTAAATTATGAGAAAGCATTAACCATGTGATGCTCTGAAGGCAAAAAACATTTGAGGCAGAACAAAGTCCTAAGGAGAAAACGGGTGACTAAAGTGTATTTCAGTCATACGGAGGCATCTGTGGCTCTGGCTCAGTGAGTGAGATAGAAGTTGGTGGCAAATAAGGATGCTGATCATAAACAGTTTCATCAGTTGTGATCTCATAGGAATTTGGATGTTATTCTAATTGCAATGAGAAACTATTTAAACTTTAAACAAAGCAGCGATGTGATCTGATTTACACTTAAAAAAAATTACTCTGGCATCTGTATGAATAATGGATCATAGCAGGGCAATGGTGGAAGTAAGCCGACCAGTGAGGGGTTGATGAAGTATTCCAGACAAGAGATGATTATCTTGTGGTGGTAGCAAGAGAGACTGAGAGAAGTGCCTGGACTTACAATATATTCTGGAGAGAGAGAAAAAACAAGACAAAACTAATGGGTTGGCCAGAGTAAGTAACAGAAAGAGAAGTCTAAAGAATTTGGATTTTAGCCAATAAGCAATGGGGACTCAAAGTCTTGAAGCGAGTGAGTGACACAACAACAGTAGAATATATTAAAACAGATATCTTCAAGTAGTAGGCCAAATGAAATCTTTGGGAAATAAAATGGAAGGTAGAGGTGAATTTGGAGTTGTTAGTAATACTCTAGGCCTGAACTGACAATTACTGAACTAAGATGATGACAAAAGTAATGGCAAAAAGTGACGGATATAAAGGGCCACAATGAAGTTCATGGAGATTTAATTTGCCATGACTTTAGGCACAAAGACTTAGAAAATTTGGGCTAGAAATATTTGGGAGTCATCAGAATATAGATAGCTTTTAAAGCCATGTGATTGACTGAGATCATCCAGAAAAAGATGATAGAGTGAAAACGGAGCTTAGGCAGTTAGGAACTGGCTATAGAGGCTAAGAGTGACCAGAACAAAAGAGAAAAAACTAGGAGAATGTGGCATCACAGATGCTGATGGAAGCATTTTAAGGAGGAGTGTTTATAATGAACAAATAAGGGCTAAGAAGTGTTGGTTGGGTTTGGTAAAATGGAGATCATGCATGATCTTTGTCAGAGCTGTATCCATTTAGAGGTGGAAGGAGAAGCCAGGCTCCAGGTACACGAGGCATCTGAGACATGAAGAAGCACTGAAAATCAACATGGATAATACTCTGAAACTTTTGGTTTTGAAGCAAAGAAGAGAAGTAGCTAGAGGAATAACTAGAGTGGAGGGAAGGAATTTTCAGAATGGGAGAGATGGTGCATGTTTCAATAGGAAGTGAAAGAGAGTAAAGAGAGAGAGGAGGAAGTTATTGGAGAGGGTGAGTGATTGCTGCTAATGGGATCCAGAGAACAGGAAGGCGGTGAGCCATATGTGGGAGGAAGTGCTCTTCTCCCAGTTACAGGAGCAACAATGTGCCTGGGTAAGGTAGCAGGGGTGGTGCTCAGAGGCAGAGGAATTTCCAGGGTGATGGCTCCCATATTCTTTGTGAAGAAACAAACCATCCACTCAAAAGTGAGGGGAATGGTGAAGGGGACTGAATTTAGAGGAGAGTAGAGAAGGAATGCAATAGCCATTATAGATAATGGGTAGATAATTTTTCCAGAGAAATATGAGATTGCCTGGCCATACTGAAGATTGAATAAAATGATTTCTTCAATTTTCGTGTTTAAATATTCTATGATAATATCCAGATTAACTCATAATCAACATCATGGCAATCCCAGGCCTTATACGCCTATTCTAGAAAGAACCTCTACATACTGGACACCTGAACTCATAACTTTAAATTTATGGAGTAGCTTACAAAAAGCTCTTTTGCTAAAGCTCCAGTCTCTCATTTCTGAAGTTCTCTTTTTTTTACCCCAATAAATTTAATTTCATTATTTACCTACATTTTTTTTCAGAAGCAAAATTTAATCTGATGATAGGGAATAGATATGAACATAGATGTAATGTTGGCCATAGCACAAACTGCTGTGAGAAAAGTTCTGTCAGAGTAGCATAAAAAGCAACCATGTCTGTTAGATTGACTTAAACAAGTGACACTAAATTATCTAGAAATCAAATATAACTTGTCACAATTATATGCTCATTTCATTTTTATTTTTACTATTTGTCTCGGATATATTAGATGCTTACTGATATTTAGTGAAAAAGAGATGAACATTTCAGAAATTTCTAAGCATTTGGTACATATTGATAAACCATAAGATAATCAAGTACAAAGAGCTGAAAGAAAATCCAAAGACTATAAGGTTAGTAAAGAAGGTACTTTACGAAGTAATGAAGGTATCTGCCAGCACATCACAGTAATTGTATTAATAGACATCTAGAGACAATGTTGATAAATTTTTCCTAAAGATTTTATTTATTTGACAGAAAGAGATCACAAATAGGTGGAGAGGCAGGCAGAGAGAGAGGAGGAAGCAGGCTCCCTACTGAGCAGAGAGCCCGATGCGGGGCTCGATCCCAGGACCCTGGGATCATGACCTGAGCCGAAGGCAGAGGCTTTAACCCACTGAGCCACCAGGCACCCCGACAATGTTGATAAATTAAGAGAGGGGGAAGGGAACATGAAAACTTACTAAAGGAGTTCAGTTCTTTTTCATAGAAGCAGGATAATTTTCATTTTTTCCCATCATTATTGTGAAATAAAATACTCTCATCATTATACTCCTTTAGTTGTCACTGGCATGTGAAAGCATTTGCCCCAAATGCTCATAAAATAATAACAGTTAATAGAAAAAAATAAAAATAACTAAATCTTTCTTTAAAGCTTAGAACACATTAAGGATTTGACAATGACATGGGTCAAATGATTGTTATTTGAAACCTTAAAATAATTTTTTTGCTACTCTGCAAGTTAATTTCCTAATTGGTAAAAGAGAACAGGTTAGATTAGATCATCTCTGAAGGAAGTTTCTACTCACATTTCTGATTGAAAAGCATCTAATCACAGAGACTATCAGCTACTTTAGGAGTATAGTACTTCCTATATAGCATACAATGTCCATGTTAATTAAAGAAACCTGACAGGACAGTTTTATTTTAGGTATAGCTTACTTCTAATTTCAGATATTTTCATATCCATTAGAAGTTGAATTTTTTTCACAAAACTATATCATGAATGTTATCAGAATTTTTCCAAAATAAAATTAATTTTATAATCATCATATCATGGCCTTATTTTTTTTTCTTCCTTTAGATGCCTATATTTTGAGAAATAGTATAAATTCTTACCTCTAAGAGATAAGGTTCCATTTGATCCAGGGTTTTTCCAAGATGTTTATCTGGATCTAAACCTGCCAAGAAAGATTAAATTTTTTTTTTTAAGATAATTATTAGATTGGAAGACACATTTCCCTGTTCCCTTTGCCTCTCCTTGCTTAGGAAACCAGTATATGTATATTTCAAATTGCTTTGATCCTAAAGTAAAATGTATTTGGCTAGTATTTACTTTTCTATTCCCCTTGGAACAGGGGATTTTCTTGCTCCTGAAAAATAAGTTCCATGCTAAATCATTTCATTGCATTGTGTCAACTTCCAGATGCATTGTTTTAATTCATTTTTGAGCAATTGTAATTTGGATGGAAAAACAGGTATCATTTCAAAGATAGGACATTTATGTCCTTGGTATTTTAATTATTATGACTATTTTATGCATGGACAATAGTGAGAATTTTCTTATGTATTCCTGTTTTATCTAAACTTTAAAATTCTAACTTAGAGAATAAGAGTAGAAAATAGAAGAGCGGTAGACCCTTATGCCTATATAATTAATTCACTTCATAAAAGGACACATATATGGGCACAAATAATTGTATTATCAAATTAAATGATGTTTCATTTCAATGACCATTTGCATGATAATGTTTTCTAAGCAAAGATAGAAACAACTCTGAAAAATCATTATTGTGCCAACAGCATGTGTATAATCTTAGATAAAGATGTTCAACTATATAGTAGAGTTGATGTAGGTGATAAGGTACAGGCAGACAAGTATGGGCAATAAACTCTTCCCACATACCAAAACTAACTTGCCAGGAAGAAAAAGTCACATACTACAAATCTGCTATGAAATGAAAGAATTCATTTTAGATATTACATTCATAATATATTTAGATATTTACATACGTAATGCGTGTATTGACTTAGCCTCATTTAAATGAGTTGTTTTTAACTTTTACTGGTTTAAATTATTTAGCTATTAATTACACAAACTGATCAATAATTTTCTGCTTCTAGTTGGATGTTTTTTTTGGTAACATGTTATTTCTTATATCACATATGAGAAGAAGGGAAGTCAGGCCAAGATCGAAAACTCTTCTGCCACTGAGTATTTTTAGGTGAAACTCAAAGCAAACAACTCAGACCAATAGCACTGGACAGACTTTTTGTCTCACCTCCTTTCACAGCAATCTAATTCTCATGGTGTATTCACTAAAATTAAAATTTCAAGGAGATGGGTGAACATTTAGATGAACCAATCACTGACTCTGTCTAGTTCCTCTACTTTCATCACAATTTAGCAATTCCATATTTAGAATGAGTAAGTAAATGAAATACTTTGAAAGAAACACTCATGTAATCATCACCCAGATTTAATAAGCATTAACATTGTACCATATTTTCTCTACAACATTTTTTTAAAGAAATAAACACTACTAACACAATAGAATGTCACAGTATAACTATCTACTCTTAATCTACATCCCCTACACTTCCATATGGTAAGTACTCTTTTGAAGCTGGTGAGTTACTAATTATGCTTTTATAATTTTACTACAAATGTATGTATCTAAACACTATTTAATACTGTTCACATATATTAAATTTTTATGTGAATGATATAATCTTTAACTTGATTTTTTCAATTCACATTGTTAATGAGATTAACTTACATTGATTGCTGTCGCTCTGGCCCATTCATTTTTATTACTGTATTCTATTCCTCTATATGGATATACCAGAATTTAATTCTACATTTTTCAGTAGACAGGTATTTAGGCACTGGGTTGTTTCTAATTTCTGTTTTGCCACAAGTACTTTGTATGCTGCAGTAAATATGGTTTTCTGTGAAATTACCATGATACAAGAAAATATATACATATAATTATACAATTATATTATTGTATTATTGCAATGTATGTGCGTGAGCGCGCGCACATGTGTGTGTGTGTATAATCTTCAAGTCTATTAGATATTGCCAAATTGCTCTCCAAAGCAGTATTACCAATTTGTACTTCTACTATTAGGACAGAGAATTCCTATTTCACAACAGGAATAATGCAATATATTGCATTAAATAATGCACAATATTAAATAATGCACAATAATGCAAATATAATTTAGTGGTGTCTGAATTTTAAAATCTTTGCTAATCTGGTAAGTAAGTAAATAAATAAATAAAATTGTTTTAGACACTTATTTTAATTGTCATTTTCTGATTATTATTAAAAGTAAGCACCATACCCAATACAGATGGCTTCCCAGGTGAATTCTACTAAATATTTAAAGAAGAGTTTAGAAGAGGAAGGAAAACTTCCAAATTCATTGTGCAAGGCCCACATTACCCTGATATTGAAAATCAGATAATTAAACTACAGAAAAAGAAAACTACAGGCCAATATCTCTGATGAACATAGATAACAATCCACAGTAAGATATTAGCAAACTGAATCCAACAATACATTTAAAAGAAAAAAAATCATTCACCATGATCATGTGGGATTTATTCCAGGGACACAGGGGAGGGTGGTTTAGTATTTGCAAACAATCAACATGACACATCAAATTAGCAAAAGAAAGAATAACGGCTGTATGATCATGTCAATAGATGTAGAAAAACACTTGTTAAAGTACAATCTTCATTCATGATAAAAACTCAACAAAGTAGGTTTAGATATGGTTTCATTTACTTGTGGAGCATAAGGAATAAAATGGAGGATATTGGGAGAAGGAAAGAAGTGAGTTGGGGGAAATTGGAGCAGGAGACAAATCATGAGAGACTGTGAACACTGAGAAACAAACTGAGGGTTTTGAAGGGGAGGGAGGTGGGGGGTTGGGTGAGCCTGGTGGTGGGTATTAAGGAGGGTGGGTACTGCATGGAGCACTGGGTGTGGTGCATAAACAATGAATCTTGGAACACTGAAACAAAAATACATTTTAAATAGTTATTGTGTCAAAAAAAAAAAAGAAAAAAAGCAACAGCTCAACATAATAAAGGCCATATATGAAAAACCCACAGCTAACTTCATTCTAAATGGTGAAAACAAAGATTTTCCCCTAACATCAGGAACAAGACAAGCATGTCCACTCTCTTCCCTTTTATTCAACATAGTACTAGAATTCCTACAGCCATCAGGCAAGAAAAAGAAGTAAAAGGCATCCAAATTGGAAAAGAACTAAGTAAAACTTTCATTATTTGCAGATGACATGATAGTATTAAATATAGAAAACTCTATAGATTCTACTAAAAAACATGCTAAAACTGATGTATAGATTTAATAAAGTTGCAAGATACAAAATTAACACACAAATAATGTGCTGCCTTCCTATACACTAATAATGAGATAGCAGAAAGAAAAATTAGAAAAATAATCCCATTAAAATAGCACCAAAAAGAACAAAATACCTATGAATAAACTTAACAAAGGAAGTGAAAGACCAATACTTCAAAAGCTATAAATCGATATGAATGAAATTGAACATTACACAAAAAAATGGAAAGATACTCCATGATCATTGATCGGAAGAACTCATACTGTTAAAATGTTCATACTATCTGAAGCAATCTACAGATTTAATGCAATCCCTATCAAAATACCAGTAACATTTTCCACGGAACTAGAACAAATAATCCTAAAATTATATGGAACTACAAAAGACCCCAAATAGTCGAAGCAATCTTGAGAAAGAAGAACAAAGCTGGAGGTATCACAGTTATGGATTTAAAGATATACTACAAAACTTCAGTGATAAAAACAGTGTGGTACTGGTACAAAATAGGGTTATATAGATCAATGGAACACAGATCTATAGTTACACAGATCAATCCACAGAAATAAACCCACACATTTATGGTCAATTAATCTATGACAAAGGAGGGAAGAATAAAGAATATGCAATGGAGAAAAGAACGTATCCAACAAATGGTGTTGGGAAAACCAGACAGCTACATGTAAAACAACGAAACTGGGCCACTTTCTTATACCATAACAAAAATAAAATGGATTAGACCTAAATGTGAGGCCTAAATTTATAAAAGTCCTAGAAGAAAACAGGTAGCAATTTCTTTGACATCAGGCATAGAAACATTTTTCTAGATATGTCTCCTAAGGCAAGGGAAACAAAAACAAAATCCAACTACTGGAATATACCAAAATAAAAAGTTATTTGTATGGTGAAGGAAACCATCAACAAAACAAAAAGGCAACTAGTGAATATTTGCAAATGATATATGCAATAAGGGGTTAATATCCAAAATATATAATTTTCAAAACTCAACACCAAAACCCCCCACAAATAATCTGATTTAAAAATCAGTGAGAACCTGAATGGATTTTTTTTTTTCCCAAAGACATACATATGGCCAACAGACACATGAAAAAAAGCTCAACATCACTCATCATCAGGGAAATGCAAATTAAAACCACAATGAAGTATCAATTTACACCTTTTGGAATGACTAAAATAAAAAACACAGGAGTTTAAGTATCTGTGAGCATGTGGAGACAAAGGAACCCTTGTGCTTTGTTGGTGGGACAGCAAAATGCTATAGCCAATGTGGAAAACAATATGGAAGTTCCTGAAATATTTGTGCTTTATGTATTTGAGAGCTATGTTATTATGTGCATATATACTTGCAATTTCTAAAGTTTTCTGATAGGATTATTCCTTTCATCAACAAGTCATGACCTATTCATCTCCATATATCTTCATACATGATTTTTATACTATATTCTACTTACCAACATTATAACACCATCTTTATTTTGTTAACATTTTACTGGCATATATTTTTTCCATAATTTATTCTTGAATTTTCTGTGTGTGTGTGTGTGTGTGTGTGTGTGTGTGTGTGTTTGTGTTTTCATATGCCATTTATCAACTACATATAACTGGATTTTTAAAAATTTTATCCTGTCTTATAAATTCAACTCTAAAGAATGGAGTTTAGCCATTTTACATTTTTAACATTTTATTCTATCAACTTATTATAGATTTCCTGTTTTACTAAGCTTTATACATATTTGTTCCTTTGGTATTTTCTGCCTCATGCTGTATCGAAAGGATTTTTGTCTGTTTGTTTTCTCTGCTGATTAGGAAGCTATAGACTGAATTTCCACTCTTTTAGTAATCACTTTTAATTTTTAAAATTCATTCAAAGCCTACACACATTTAGAGCCTAAATGTATTATCTAAAAGTTATGAATCTTAGAATATAAATTTAACAACTTGTTTAGCACCCTTTTGACTAAGAGAAGTTAGCATGTTTTCACTAGATATTAAATAAGCCCCACCATTTCGGTTGCTGCTACTGTGTTAACTTTTAGTTGCATCCTTTTGTGAAGAAAAATTAAGCCCACTAGCATATTTTACAATGTCTCATTTCCCAATTGTTTCTCATTCATTTCTCCTGGAAGTCAATCTATTTCTAACTGAAATCCATTCTTTATTTTTTTTTAATATTTTAATTATTCATTGGACAGACAGAGATCACAAGCAGGCAGAGAAGCAGGCAGAGAGAGGAGGAAGCAGGCTCCCTGCTGAACAGAGAGCCCGATGCGGGGCTCGATCCCAGGACCCTGGGATCACGACCCAAGGTGAAGGCAGAGGCTTAACCCACTGAGCCACCCAGACGCCCCCATTCTTTATTTTTTTACTGAAGATCTGTGAGTGGTAAATTCTCAGGTTTTAGATGGCTGATAATGTTCTATTTCACTCCCACCATATATAATAGTTTAGTTGTAATATATTACTTCTTCAGAAATTAGTCATTCTTAGTAAGATTTATACTGTCAGTCTAATAGTGATTCCCATATAATAATTTTTTTCTGTGCTAAATTGTAGTTTTCAATGTACTTGTGACATTTCATAATTTTAATACATGTGTGGGTGTATATTTACTTTTTTAATATTCTACAGCACCTAATACACACTTTCAATTCCAAAACTTACATTTTTCTTCAAGTCTAGAAAATTTTCAGTCATTATATTTGTAAATACTGTTTTTCTGCCTTTTCTTCTATTTTTTTCCTGAATCATCTATTACACAAATATTGTGACTTCCAAACTGTTCTGCATATTTTTAAATTGCTCTTAAAAGTTTTTTTTTTTTTATGTTGCCTTTTGGGTCAATTATTTATATATTTTTAAAGATTTTATTTATTTATTTGACAGAGAGAAAGATCACAGGTAGGCAGAGAGGCAGACAGAGGGGGGGGGGGGAAGCAGGCTCCCTGCTGAGCAGAGAACCCGATGCGAGGCTCGATCCCAGGACCCTGAGATCATGACCTGAGCCGAAAGCAGAGGCTTAACCTACTGAGCCACCCAGGTGCCCCAGGTCAATTTTTTTTTTTCCTGGTTCATTCATTCTCTTTGACTTGGCTCACCTAGAGTTTATTCTGCCCACTGAGCTTTTTGTTTTTTAAGTGACTATATGTTTCATTTCCAATAATTCTAATTTGTTACTTTTCATGTCACCTTGTTGCTGTTTCACTGTGATTTCTTTTTCTTTTTCTTTTTAAAACTTTTTTTTTTGAAAGTTTTACAGTACTTTTATTCAAAACAGCCAGAAAGAGAAATCATCCTAGATGTCATACAACAGATGAATATCTCTATACCATGTAATACTAATCAATATACAAGTAGAACTGTTCATATGTTTTTTTTTTTTTAATTTTTTTATTTTTTATAAACATATATTTTTATCCCCAGGGGTACAGGTCTGTGAATCACCAGGTTTACACACTTCACAGCACTCACCAAATCACATGCCCTCCCCAATGTCCATAATCCCAACCCCTTCTCCCAAACCCCCTCCCCCCGGCAACCCTCAGTTTGTTTTGTGAGATTAAGAGTCACTTATGGTTTGTCTCCCTCCCAATCCCATCTTGTTTCATTTATTCTTCTTCTACCCACTTAAGCCTCCATGTTGCATCACCACTTCCTCATATCAGGGAGATCATATGATAGTTGTCTTTCTCTGCTTGACTTATTTCGCTAAGCATGATACGCTCTAGTTCCATCCATGTTGTCGCAAATGGCAAGATTTCATTTCTTTTGATGGCTGCATAGTATTCCATTGTGTATATATACCACATCTTCTTGATCCATTCATCTGTTGATGGACATCTAGGTTCTTTCCATAGTTTGGCTATTGTGGACATTGCTGCTATAAACATTCGGGTGCATGTGCCCCTTTGGATCACTACATTTGTATCTTTAGGGTAAATACCCAATAGTGCAATTGCTGGGTCATAGGGCAGTTCTATTTTCAACATTTTGAGGAACCTCCATGCTGTTTTCCAGAGTGGCTGCACCAGCTTGCATTCCCACCAACAGTGTAGGTGGGTTCCCCTTTCTCCGCATCCTCGCCAGCATCTGTCATTTCCTGACTTGTTGATTTTAGCCATTCTGACTGGTGTGAGGTGATATCTCATTGTGGTTTTGATTTGTATTTCCCTGATGCCGAGTGATATGGAGCACTTTTTCATGTGTCTGTTCGCCATCTGGATGTCTTCTTTGCAGAAATGTCTGTTCATGTCCTCTGCCCATTTCTTGATTGGATTATTTGTTCTTTGGGTGTTGAGTTTGCTAAGTTCTTTATAGATTCTGGACACTAGTCCTTTATCTGATATGTCGTTTGCAAATATCTTCTCCCATTCTGTCAGTTGTCTTTTGATTTTGTTAACTGTTTCCTTTGCTGTGCAAAAGCTTTTGATCTTGATGAAATCCCAGTAGTTCATTTTTTCACTTGCTTCCCTTGCCTTTTGCGTTGTTCCTAGGAAGATGTTGCTGCGGCAGAGGTCGAAGAGGTTGCTGCCCGTGTTCTCCTCAAGGATTTTGATGGATTCCTTTCGTACATTGAGGTCCTTCATCCATTTTGAGTCTATTTTTGTGTGTGGTGTAAGGAAATGGTCCAATTTCATTTTTCTGCATGTGGCTGTCCAATTTTCCCAGCACCATTTATTGAAAAGGCTGTCTTTTTTCCATTGGACATTCTTTCCTGCTTTGTCGAAGATTAGTTGACCATAGATTTGAGGGTCTATTTCTGGGCTCTCTATTCTGTTCCACTGATCTATGTGTCTGTTTTTGTGCCAGTACCATGCTGTCTTGATGATGACAGCTTTGTAATAGAGCTTGAAGTCCGGAATTGTGATGCCACCAACGTTGGCTTTCTTTTTCAATATCCCTTTGGCTATTCGAGGTCTTTTCTGGTTCCATATAAATTTTAGAATTATTTGTTCCATTTCTTTGAAAAAGATGGATGGTACTTTGATAGGAATTGCATTAAATGTGTAGATTGCTTTAGGTAGCATAGACATTTTCACAATATTTATTCTTCCAATCCAGGAGCATGGAACATTTTTCCATTTCTTTGTGTCTTCCTCAATTTCTTTCATGAGTACTTTATAGTTTTCTGAGTATAGATTCTGTGTCTCTTTGGTTAGGTTTATTCCTAGGTATCTTATGGTTTTGGATGCAATTGTAAATGGGATTGACTCCTTAATATCTCTTTCTTCTGTCTTGCTGTTGGTGTAGAGAAATGCAACTGATTTCTGTGCATTGATTTTATATCCTGACACTTTACTGAATTCCTGTATAAGTTCTAGCAGTTTTGGAGTGGAGTCTTTTGGGTTTTCCACATATAGTATCATATCATCTGCGAAGAGTGATAATTTGACTTCTTCTTTGCCGATTTGGATGCCTTTAATTTCCTTTTGTTGTCTGATTGCTGAGGCTAGGACCTCTAGTACGATGTTGAATAGCAGTGGTGGTAATGGACATCCCTGCCGTGTTCCTGACCTTAGCGGAAAAGCTTTCAGTTTTTCTCCATTGAGAATGATATTTGCGGTGGGTTTTTCATAGATGGCTTTGATGATATTGAGGTATGTGCCCTCTATCCCTACACTTTGAAGAGTTTTGATCAGGAAGGGATGTTGTACTTTGTCAAATGCTTTTTCAGCATCTATTGAGAGTATCATATGGTTCTTGTTCTTTCTTTTATTGATGTGTTGTATCACATTGACTGATTTGCGGATGTTGAACCAACCTTGCAGCCCTGGAATAAATCCCACTTGGTCGTGGTGAATAATCTTTTTAATGTACTGTTGAATCCTATTGGCTAGTATTTTGTTGAGTATTTTCGCATCTGTGTTCATCAAGGATATCGGTCTATAGCTCTCTTTTTTGGTGGGATCCTTGTCTGGTTTTGGGATCAAGGTGATGCTGGCTTCATAAAATGAGTTTGGAAGTTTTCCTTCCATTTCTATTTTTTGGAACAGTTTCAGGAGAATAGGAATTAGTTCTTCTTTAAATGTTTGGTAGAATTCCCCCGGGAAGCCGTCTGGCCCTGGGCTTTTGTTTGTTTGGAGATTTTTAATGACTGTTTCAATCTCCTTACTGGTTATGGATCTGTTCAGGCTTTCTATTTCTTCCTGGCTCAGTTGTGGTAGTTTATATGTTTCTAGGAATGCATCCATTTCTTCCAGATTGTCAAATTTATTGCCATAGAGTTGCTCATAGTATGTTCTTATAATAGTTTGTATTTCTTTGGTGTTAGTTGTGATCTCTCCTCTTTCATTCATGATTTTATTTATTTGGGTCCTTTCTCTTTTCTTTTTGATAAGTCGGGCCAGGGGTTTATCAATTTTATTAATTCTTTCAAAGAACCAGCTCCTAGTTTCGTTGATTTGTTCTATTGTTTTTTTGGTTTCTATTTCATTGATTTCTGCTCTGATCTTTATGATTTCTCTTCTCCTGCTGGGCTTAGGGTTTCTTTCTTGTTCTTTCTCCAGCTCCTTTAGGTGTAGGGTTAGGTTGTGTACCTGAGACCTTTCTTGTTTCTTGAGAAAGGCTTGTACCGCTATATATTTTCCTCTCAGGACTGCCTTTGTTGTGTCCCACAGATTTTGAACCGTTGTATTTTCATTATCATTTGTTTCCATGATTTTTTTCAATTCTTCTTTAATTTCCCGGTTGACCCATTCATTCTTTAGAAGGATACTGTTTAGTCTCCATGTATTTGGGTTCTTTCCAAACTTCCTTTTGTGGTTGAGTTCTAGCTTTAGAGCATTGTGGTCTGAAAATATGCAGGGAATGATCCCAATCTTTTGATACCGGTTGAGTCCTGATTTAGGACCGAGGATGTGATCTATTCTGGAGAATGTTCCATGTGCACTAGAGAAGAATGTGTATTCTGTTGTTTTGGGATGAAATGCTCTGAATATATCTGTGATGTCCATCTGGTCCAGTGTGTCGTTTAAGGCCTTTATTTCCTTGCTGATCTTTTGCTTGGATGACCTGTCTATTTCAGTGAGGGGAGTGTTAAAGTCCCCTACTATTATTGTATTATTGTTGATGTGTTTCTTTGATTTTGTTATTAATTGATTTATATAGTTGGCTGCTCCCACATTGGGGGCATAGATATTTAAAATTGTTAAATCTTCTTGTTGGACAGACCCTTTGAGTATGATATAGTGTCCTTCCTCATCTCTTATTATAGTCTTAGGCTTAAAATCTAATTGATCTGATATAAGGATTGCCACTCCTGCTTTCTTCTGATGTCCATTAGCATGGTAAATTCTTTTCCACCCCCTCACTTTAAATCTGGAGGTGTCTTCGGGCTTAAAATGTGTTTCTTGGAGGCAACATATAGATGGGTTTTGTTTTTTTATCCATTCTGATACCCTGTGTCTTTTGACAGGGGCATTTAGCCCATTCACATTCAGGGTAACTATTGAGAGATATGAATTTAGTGCCATTGTATTGCCTGTAAGGTGACTGTTACTGTATATGGTCTCTGTTCCTTTCTGATCTACCACTTGTAGGCTCTCTCTTTGCTTAGAGGACCCCTTTCAATATTTCCTGTAGAGCTGGTTTGGTATTTGCAAATTCTTTCAGTTGTTGTTTGTCCTGGAAGCTTTTAATCTCTCCTTCTATTTTCAATGATAGCCTAGCTGGATATAGTATTCTTGGCTGCATGTTTTTCTCGTTTAGTGCTCTGAAAATATCATGCCAGCTCTTTCTGGCCTGCCAGGTCTCTGTGGATAAGTCAGCTGCCAATCTAATATTTTTACCATTGTATGTTACAGACTTCTTTTCCCGGGCTGCTTTCAGGATTTTCTCTTTGTCATTGAGACTTGTAAATTTTACTATTAGGTGACGGGGTGTGGGCCTATTCTTATTGATTTTGAGGGGCGTTCTCTGAACCTCCTGAATTTTGATGCTCGTTCCCTTTGCCATATTGGGGAAATTCTCCCCAATAATTCTCTCCAGTATACCTTCTGCTCCCCTCTCATTTTCTTCTTCTTCTGGAATCCCAATTATTCTAATGTTGTTTCGTCTTATGGTGTCACTTATCTCTCGAATTCTCCCCTCGTGGTCCAGTAGCTGTTTGTCCCTCTTTTGCTCAGCTTCTTTATTCTCTGTCATTTGGTCTTCTATATCACTAATTCTTTCTTCTGCCTCATTTATCCTAGCAGTTAGAGCCTCCATTTTTGATTGCACCTCATTAATAGCTTTTTTGATTTCACCTTGGTTAGATTTTAGTTCTTTTATTTCTCCAGAAAGGGCTTTTATATCTCTCGAGAGGGTTTCTCTAATATCTTCCATGCCTTTTTCGAGCCCGGCTAGAACCTTGAGAATTGTCATTCTGAACTCTAGATCTGACATATTACCGATGTCTGTATTGATTAGGTCCCTAGCCTTCGGTACTGCCTCTTGTTCTTTTTTTTGTGTTGAATTTTTATGTCTTGTCATTTTGTCCAGATAAGAGTAAATGAAGGGGCAAGTAAAATACTAAAAGGGTGGCAACAACCCCAGGAAAATATGCTTTAACCAAATTAGAAGAGATCCAAAATCGTGAGTGGGGAGAAAGGGGATAAAAAGAGGTTCAAAAAGAAAGAAAGAAACAAAAAGAAAAGAAAAAAAAAAAAAGAAAAGAAAAGAATTTTTAAAAAAAGAAAACACCTAAGAAAAATGTAAAAAAGAAAAAATATATATATTAGATAAACTAGTAAAAAATCGTTAAAAAAGAAAAAGGTAACAGTTAAAAAAAAAATTTTACCCGAAGGCGAGAAAAAAAAAAAATGAAAAAGAAAAAATTAAATTAACTGCAAGACTAAAAAAAATCACAGGAAAAAAGCCATGAGTTCCGTGTTTGGCTTTCTCCTCCTCTGGAATTCTGCTGCTCTCCTTGGTATTGAAACCGCACTCCTTGGTAGGTGAACTTGGTCTCGGCTGGATTTCTTGTTGATCTTCTGGGGGAGGGGCCTGGTGTAGTGATTCTCAAGTGTCTTTGCCCCAGGCGGAATTACACCGCCCTTACCCGGGGCCGGGGTGAGTAATCCGCTCGGGTTTGCTTTCAGGAGCTTTTGTTACCTGAGCACTTTCCGTAGAGTTCCGGAGGACGGGAATACAAATGGCGGCCTCCTGGTCTCCGGCCCGGAGGAGCCGAGAGCCCAGGGCCCCACTCCTCAGTGCGCCCTCAGAGAACAGCGCCCAGTTACTCCCGTCTGCCTGACCTCCGGCCGCGCTCCGAGCTCACCGAGCCTGCGACCGGTTCAAGGTAACACGGAGCTGCGAGCTTACTGTCGGCTCTGTCTCTGTAGCCGGCTTTCCCGTTCCAATACCCGCAAGCTCTGCGACACTCAGACACCCCCGATCCTTCTGTGACCCGCGGGACCTGAGGCCACGCTGACCCTGCGTGGGCTTTGCCCCGGTTTAGCCTCTGGAGCGATGTCCCTCAGCGGAACAGACTTTTAAAAGTCCTGATTTTGTGCACGGTTGCTCCGCTGCTTGCCGGGAGCCGGCCCCTCCCCCCGGGGTCTATCTTCCCGTTGCTTTGGATTCACTTCTCCGCCGGTCCTACCTTTCAGAGAGTGGTTTTTTTTCTGTTTCCAGAATTGCTGTTTTTCTTCTCTTCGATCTGCCGATGGATTTTCAGGTGTTTGCAATCTTTAGATAAGCTATCTAGCTGATCTCCGGCTAGCTGAAGCAGTCTCAGCTTGCTACTTCTCCGCCATCTTCTCTCTCCTCTTTTTAAAACTTTTTAAAATATTTTATTTATTTATTTGAAAGAGAGAGAACACTAGCAGGGAGAGCAGCAGGCAGAGGAAAAGTAAGCAGAGGGAGAAGCAGGGTCCCTGCTGTACCTGTCTGTGAAGAACAATGTTTATTTTTCTAACTGATTGCTCTTCCGTTAATGCATATTTTATTTTTCTTTATCTCTTTGAGATTCTCCCTTATATGGGGGCACTTTTACTCTGTTTACCCAAGGATTATAATCTCCCAACTGCTTTTGTTTGCTTCCTAACCTTTTGTATTATAGCCCCCTGGTTCAGTCCTGCTTACTATTTTGTGTCTCCTCATTTCTACTTCACAGAGATGTTTGTAATGTTTTCTAGGACAGCTATGTCTTTCATACTTTTCCTTCATATATTCATATAAAGCATGAAGGTGCAAGGCCATGATGAATGGAAGTCACTTTTGATCTTTCCTTCTAATTCCTTCTTATGTATCGGTCAAACAACATAACCTATCTCACTCAGCATTTGGTACACATCATTAAAACCAAAGTCACTTGGTTGAATCTAATAATTTATGTTTTGATTCTTTATAAGGATCTGGGAATAAATAAATGCCTGTCTAAAAGTCATGAAGGGAATTTAAGAGCATATGGTTTTATACAGGTAAGACTGAGAGATCAAACTTATGATCTTCCCATTTTTCTTGTAGTAGTCTTTTAATTCATTAGAGAATCATCAAGTCTCAGTTCTGAACTCTTACCATATAGAAATAACTGTTGCATCTCATTTTAGTGATTGCTGCATTCCATGATATAGATAAAGTAATTTGGTTTACCTTTAGATAAAAGACAGTAAAATATGTAAACATAGGCCACACAGGGCACAATTTTTTCCACATGAAACTGATTATCACACAGACAAACTATGTTAAAAATTAGTTGATTATTGCAAGATTTTTCTGTATTCATAAAAATACTTTAAATTTATTTATTCCTGGGCTAAGCAGTGGACATTCTGTGGCACTAAAAATATTAATTCAAATTTAAAACTTAAAGAAGATTTTCAAATATTTTCCTGAAATAGGAAAATAGACCATTTCATTACAGTAGGAAATTATTATAAAGCTATAAAAATAGCTAAAATAAAAGAACTACATTTCTTTTCTCTCAGTGTTAATAATGAAATAAGCTGCACGTATAAGTCTTTATAGTATGGCAATGGGGTCTGTGTCACGTTTCGTGAGTGTGGTAGGTACTGCTATATTTCATGGTCTGATGCTTTAGACATTTCACACAGAGAATACGACCAATTAGTAATATTTCACATACACAAAGCAGTAGATGATTTCACTGGACATATAAAACCAAGAGAATGACAGGACCTGAGAAATAAACAATTTTGAAACATTGTAAACTTATTGGAGGTTGTAGCTGGTGATTTTGGTAAGCTTCTTTGGCATGAACAATGATTTAAAAGTTCTTATCTCATGATCTGATATTATTTGAATAGATTATAATTCTTTTCTGGAAAATGTCTCTGTTTTATAATAAAACTGTTTGTCTAGATTCAATATAATATTCTACCTATTCTCTTGAGTGGATCTTTCTACTTTAAATCAAGACTGTATATAATACACACTTGTGTCATGCTAACATATTCCACTGTACTTGATTATGAATACTTGAGTTCTTTTCTCCTGATGTTTTGCTGGGTATTCAGAATGCAATCTGTCTTTGCTTCCATTTTTCTGTTCATTATAAAGTGACAAATCACTGGGGACCTCATCATCACTGCCCACATGAAATTTCAGACTTTTTACAAAATACATTCTTGGATAAGATCCAGAGATCACTAGGAATTCAAGCTACTCTCTTTGAGAACTCCAAGGCCTAAAACCACCCTGATCTCAGAGATCTCTTCTAAATCAATTGACCCTATTGCATGTAGGACGATATTAGTCGGATGTGGTAGGTAGGTAGGATGTGGTAGGAAGATTATTCATCCTATCCCAGAATATACTCAGATATGGAACTTTTCTTAAGAAATCTTTACTGCCTAGAACACTTATAATTCCATAAATATTAAACTACATGCAAATGAAAACTCTTTGTAACTTATTTTTATAAATATAATGAAAAATTGAATATTTAATTTTCTTACATTTCCACATATTTTTTCACAAGCTTCCTCATTTAGAAACATTCCAGCATTGTATATACAGTCTTTATGATATTTAATTTCTCTAAATGGAAAAAGATTATTATTTAAAAATTTAAAATAAGAATCTGAGAAACAAATCACTTTAACATGAAAAAACTGTTAGCTTATCTATAATTATGAAGCTCAAGGATGCCAGTCTTTTATCTCATGTATTTTTGGTTTGGGTATTTTTTTTAAAGATTTATTTACTTTAAGCAGGAGGGCCAGAGGGAGAGAGAATCTCAAGCACACTCTCTGCTGAGCATGAAGCCCCATGGGGGGCTTGATCTCAGGACCCTGTGATCACAACCCAAGACAAAACCAACAGATGTTCAACCGAATGTGCTACCCAGGCACCCAGGTTTGAGGTTTTTTTTTTTTTAAATTTAATTTATTTATTTGACAGAGAGAGAGAGAGCGAGAGTGCACAAGCAGGAGGAGCATCAGAGGGAGAAGCAGGCTCCCTGTTAAGCAGGGAAGCCCAATGCAGGGCTTGATCCTAGGACCCCAGTAAAATGACCTTAGCCGAAGGCAGACTCAACCAACTGAGCCACCCAGGCATCCCGGTTTGGGTATTTTTTAACTAGATGATACACATGGAGAATTCTGATATTCTTGAAAGTTTCTCCTAACTGAGTCCTTCATAACTCAAAATGGAAGGCTGGGATCAGATTAGAATCAAGAAATATTTTTATCATTGGACTTATTTTTTAACATTTTTGCTTTCAGTGCTTTAAAGAGAAACAGTTTAATAATGAAGTCAATGTTTGAGTTAAAATTTAACACAAAGATTGGAGAACATTAATAACTTCTCAGTTTAATTTCTTGTTTTACCTACCTTTAATTTCTTTAATTTCTTGTTTTACCTGTAAGAATCCACTTATATTCCTAAGAACATTAATAACTTCTCAGTTTAATTTCTTATTTTACCTACCTTTAATTTCTTGTTTTACCTACAATTACCTATATTCCTAAGTATAACTAAGGATGCTAATATACCAATATATTTGTATTATATTTGATTACACAGTCATTTAATGTATGTATGTATGTATGTAATGTCCACACCCAACATGGGGCTTGAACTCACAACCCTAGAATCAAGAGTTGCATGTTTTACTGACTGAGCCAGCCAGGCACCCCATATATAGAGTCATTTTAAAGTATAAGAATATATAACAATACCTCAGTAATTTTTAGAGCTATCTCATACATTCATTCTATTTTCAATTTTTAAGCAATAGCGATTTAACTGGTATCTGTAGTCAGTCCAAAAGGCATATAATCTCTTCTTTCTTTAAATAAACCCTACCTACTATCTAGACCCAATACAATTTCAGTACAATCTGAAAATTACTCTCCTAATCTTTGTAATGTCATCATTCCATTTTATTTTATGTAAAATTGCATTAGGTTAAAACCCTTTGAGGGGCTGTGAAAAGCCTATGAAAAAGCCACAAGGGTTCATGGGTTTTTTCAATGAAATTCAACTTTATCTAAAAGCTTCAATTTATCACAGTCCTTAAAAAAGATTTTTTTTTTTTAGATTCATCCAATTCAGGTATCTCTTTCCTTGTGCAGCCTGGGTCATGAATGGACATAAACTGTGCTTCCCCAAAACAGTACGGTCTATTTAATTTACCTCCTAAATCAGTGACTGATAGAATGTGAGTCTCAGTGTATCTATCTCCCCTCTAAAAACCTTTTTAATGATTGAGGTTATATTATTAATGTTAATATACATATCAGTATCAAGAAATATCAATATTAATAAAGAAGATTAATACAATCCATAAAACTTAGAATGCTGTTATGTTTAGAGTAAATTTTAACAAATACATAAAAAAGTTACTCAAAAGTTACTAACAAATTTTTCTCCAAAGTGCAGAAAAAAATTTACTGTAAATCCTGACACCTAATGATTTAATCATAATCATGTCTTATAGACATTCCTTGATGGAAGCTGGGTAGATGAATAAACCTACAACAAGACCTAGGCACTGGATAACTCCATGCAGAATTAAGAAATTAATTAGGAGGAAGAACTATAATTTGCAGAGCTGACATCTATTTTACTTTACCCTCATGTATCAATGGGAAGCAATTACAATTCAATTAAAATATTCAATTTTATTACTTTACTGACTGACCTTGAAGTTAATGCCTGTTTTATTTAATTGCATCATCTATGAATAAATGTTAACCCTACAATGTTATGCCCCATTATTTTCAATGCATTTTTCAACTTCTCAACTGAATTGTATCAGTCAATTTATTATCTACTGTCATGAAAGCAAGTGGAGGTTTATTTCTTCACGACAGCCCAATACACGATATGAGAGAAACATCACAAAATGTTTGATAATGCTATTTTTAAGAGAGTCAAGTAAAATGAATTGTGTTCTCATCTCAACTTTTGTAGCCTACACTTTTACTGTAAAATCAGTAGGTGGTATTAGAAGAGGTATAATCACTTGGAGAAGCAATTTCTAGTTTGCCTATAATTCTTGATAAATTCAGTACTGACAGGAATGGAGCATCCTATTGTATCTTCAAAAGCTAAGCACGTGTGCACACACGCATATATACACACACATGCCCCCACACCTAATTATCTCTTCCTATTTCTACCAGATTGATCAGCCACCAGAATAAGTAGATCCCATTTAAAAAAATTTAATAGTTTTGTTGGTAAATACAACTTATTTTTGTTGTTGTTGTTGTTCCTAGACTCCAGGTAAGCACACCATTACTCTATAATGGAGCATTTTAGAAATAAAATGACTGAACTTATGTTAAAATGAACAGATAAGAAAGCCTGATTATCCAAAGCAAAGATAAACTCACATATTCTGAAAGCTCAATATTTGGGGAAGGATATTATTTCACTTTCCAAATTTTTCCATTTCTACAATTATATCACTAAATGTTTAACCTTAGAGATTGTACTGGAACTCATCTCAACATAGCTTCTTTTTGAAATCTATTAATTGTTATTTTATCTCAATATAAGTAACATAAAGGAGACTCATATACCTTATAGATTCACCTTTAAGATCTATGACATCCATAAAATGAGTGACCAATAAATCATATGAAGTATAATTATTATACAGTTAATGATAATCAATACTTGCTATTGATCCCAAATTGTCCTTTCTTTTACCTTTAAAATATTATAGAGTTAACATGTAAAAAATGAATCAAAGTAAAAAGTATGAGTTTCATATAGAGATTTCTTTTTAAAAGGAGGATCTGAAGTTATTTATTTCAGAAATACCTTCCTAACTTTTCATAGTAGTATTTAACATGGTAAGTACTGGAAACTGGAAGAAGTTCAATATGAGTAGGGAGTGTTTGAAGTAGTAAAAGTTGAGGTTAAAAAAGCAGACAAAAGCCAGATCCTAAAGGGGCTTGTGTTTCATCCTAAAGAATTACACTTGAATATCAGGCCACAGAGAAGCAGAGAAATGCTAAGCAAAGGATGACATATTCCAATTTGACTTTCTAGGGGCTGTCTAATTCCTTGGCAGGAAACAAGACTGAAGGCAAAAAGGCACATAAAGGGGCTGTTCCAATAGTGAGAGAGAATGTAACTGACAAGGCAATTAGTATGAAAGGAAAAGAACACATTTGAGAGCAATATATAATAGGTAGGATATATAGTATTTGCTGATGAACTAGGTATGGGAAATACAGGAAAAAGAAAAGGCAAGGATGATTTTCGGGTTTCTGACTTGAATAAATTTAAAGATGATGGTAACATTTACTTCAGGTATAGGACAAACACAGAAGAAGATTTGGGAAGGAAAATAAAGATAGAATCAATTTAGACATGTATTTGAGGTTCCAGAGAATCACCAAGAAGAAATATCTAATTTGCAATCAGATGTAAGGGGTTAAAGTTCAGTACAGACGGCTGGGCTAGAGATACTAATGTAGGAGTAGAAACTATGAGATAAAAATACTCAAGGAGGCTATACAAAGAAAGAAGAGAAAATAGGGAAAAGAGCTTTGAGGAATATAAAATTTTAATTGACACTGTAGTCAGAGAGTGGTCCAAAATGAAAATCTGATCTGGTCATTTTCATATAAAATCTTTCAGCCATATTCTGGGCAAGTTGGTTATACCAGCACTGGCTTCTGATTCTTCTCTTTTCTTCCTGTGATGTTTCATTTTATGTGTCAACTTGAATGGGTCATGAGGTCCCCAGATTAAACATTGTTTCTGGGCGTATCTGTGAGGGTGTTTCTGGATGAGACTGGTATTTGAATATGCGGTCTCGGTGAAGTAGACTGTCCTCCCCAGTGTAGGTGAGCCTCAACCAATCCATTAAGAGACTTGGTAGAAAAAAGCACAGAGGAAGGAGGAATCTACTCCCCTTTTCCTGACTCAGTGCTTAAACTGGTACATAATCACATCTTCTCCTGCCTTTGGGCTTGGATTTATATCACTAGCTCCCCTCGTTCTCAGGCCTTTCAACTTGGACTAAATTATAGCACTAGTTTTCCTGGGTCTCCAACTTGTAGGCAGCAAATTGTGGGACTTCTCAACTTCCATAACATGGAAGTCAATTCTTCATAATACACCTTTTACAACCTACTGGTTCTTCCTCTGAGGAACCCTGACTAATACATGGCCTAATACATTTCTCCATTCCAAACTCCACAAAGGGGAAAAAAAAAAATCACTGAGTAAAGGTAGAAAACATCAGGATTGAAACTACCCAGAACTTGTACTAAATTCTGCTTGAGTGAAGATGGAATCAAATTCAAAGGAAAGTCTGTCCTAGACCTTTCCAGTGAAAGAATAACTTGTTAAAAAAACAAGCAAAGGGGACTCTAGAGAATCCTGATTGTAGCTCATATTTTGGATCTTGCATTTTGAGATGCAACTCCTCATGTGGTTCTTAATGTAATTTTATACTGACTGTAACCTATATACATTTATACAAATTTGAGACATCAAACAATACAGTAATACCTATCTGAAAGAGAATTTACCAGAGGACAAGCAATACAAACTTTATAACATATCCTTGCTCCAAGCAATTTTAATAGATAAATATTGGGCCCTTAACTGATATAGGATAGTCTCACTTTCCAACCATGGCAAATACAGACTAATACTGGTTTTAAGGTACAAAACAGAAATATCTGCTTGAGCAGTAGAGTTATTAAATAGTCTAAAAACTGAATAGATGAATAGAAAAAGATATGTAAACTTACCTTCCAGGGGGAGTTTTCAGTTAACTCTTACATATTATCATGTAAGTTGTTCTAGTGTAAGCTGCCTGACACAGATATAAATGTTACTATAGAGGGCTAACATTTTAATAGCTGCATTACATAAGATCTTATTTTTTGTGAATATTGCATTCTGTATATTTTTGATTTTTATAGAATGGAGAGAACTGGCACTACTGGTTGAGCTGAAGGCAGAAGGATAGGCTTTAAAAATATAATATAGTACATATTTCTTACAAGGCAATATAGTATATATATTAATACACATAGTAGCTATGGGATGGACAGGATCTTAATCTATTAAAGAACTCAAAGAACATATGCATATCAGCACCAAATAGTAATAGACATAACTTATTTTTAGAACACTGTGCCCTACCTAGAGGGAAAAAAAAATGTTAGCAATAAAATAAACAAAATCGGCATTTATTTCCTCTGCTATTACAATCTGTTACTTCCCTTCATAGACTGAGCAAAGGCGTTCTATTCAGAGATGGGTGGCTGTGGGACTAATAGTATCTGTATTTGAATCGTAAGGAAATATTATATCACATATACTTAGACTTTGATATTTAAACCTTGATTTAATTCGCCCTCAACTTAAAATAGTAGGTAATTTACAATACATTTGGGAAATGTTAAAAGTCTCAACTTTGGATGTTTCAATACTTAAGTTAGAAGTTTAAAATTTCTGTGTTAAGTATTTTGTATAGGGGTGCCTGGGTGGCTCAGTCATTAAGCATTTGCTTTTAGCTCAGGTCATGATCCCATGGTCCTGGGATCAAACCCTGCATTGGGCCCTGCTCAGGGGAAGCCTCCCCCGCCCCACTCCCCCTGCTTGTGTTCCCCCTTTCTGTCAAATAAATGAAGTCTTTAAAAAAAAGATATTTTGTATAAATAAATATATTTCTTCCTAGAAATATATTTCTAATAGCAATTAAACTATACTTGAATGCACATTATGTAACCTTTTTTAACAAAATAATTATTTGAACAAAGTTCAGGTAAAAAATGATATGTTAACCATAGAATATGAATGAATAATGCAAATTGCTTCTAACCTTTACTGTTCAGCATTATTTCCTAGAAAGGCTATTACAATGAGTGGTTTTAATCATGTCCATTATCATCCAAATGAATGATAGAAGAGTACAATGTGTAGGAGCAATAATTAATATGACTTAGTTTGGCCTATTTGGGCAGTTACAAAAGAGGAAATAGATTAATATGACATACAGGAATTACCACAGTTAAGTATGTGTAGAAGTGGAACTCAGGAACTAGGAAGGTTGCACAATTAAAGCTCATGTTCTTATTAGTATGAGCATCTCTAAATGTTAACCGAAAGGGGTAGACTTTAAGAAGTATATATTAAAAACCTGAGGGGGAAAAGAGAGAGAAAAAAAAAGGCTGGCAGACCTCTAGGAGGCAAGTAAAGAACTTAAAAATTATTTAGGTTGCTTGGAAGACAGATAAGGACACTGGTTATGAGAGATGTATGCACTATGCCATTATCTGAAAGGTCAAAAGAGAAATCTGTGGATAGTTAAAAAACAAAACAAAACAAAACAAAACAGGAAAACAAACTAGAAATAAGTTCACACAGACATTTACAAACACACTGAAAGTATTTAGAACATTTTTTTAACACTTAATGTTTTTTTTCTGAAATACTAAAAATATATTGTCAAAGAAAGGGAGAATCTGAAAAATAAAGACAAAAAGTAACATTAGGTAGGACTAGACAGCCAACACGAATGGCTGGACCAAGTCCTGACTTTCTTTCCGTCAATGAGGACATCCAGTAAAGACAGCAAATAAGAGGAAGAGAAGCAGCAGAGAAGTTTAATTCAGTTTTACTTGGCATTGACCTTGTCTGTACAGGATACTAGGGAAACGACTATTCCAAGGGCACTTTCTGAGAAAATCAGTGGGGCAGTAACAGAGAGCAATCTCCTAGGAGGAAATAATAGAGCAACTTGAGAAATTCCACAGCAATAAATCACCATGACCAGATGGTATTCAACTGAGAGTTTCTGAAGTAAATAAAGTGTGAAATGGCTGAGCTACAGATGAGGATATGCAATGTATCTAGAAAACCAGAAACTGTTTTCAGATATTGCGACTTTGCTAATACGGTCGCTTTTCTGTAGGAAAGAGAAAAACAATCAAATTAAGATTTATAGAATTACAGACCAGTGGCTCTCTTGGTGATAATGGAGAAACTGATAGAGTCTAATTAAGAATAGCTTCCTTCAACATCAGGATAAGGTTAACCTGCTAAGGTCAAATCACCCACTGAGTCTATAAAGAGAACACTGTTTTTCTCCATCCTATTAAACTTATCTGGAGATGTCAATAAAATACTAGATAGAAGTAAACCAGTAAATGTAATTTATTTGGGAATTACATGAAGCTTTTAACAAGGTCACATGAGACTACTGGGGAAAATAAATAAGCACAGTCTTTGGGAGGAGAGGCCACAAGAGAAACTTCTGTCATTAATTGTAAAACTTGCTAAGTATCAAAAACAAAGTTTCAGGGACAATTTCTCTTTTCTTCCCTAACACTAAGTTACTTCTTCCCAAAGTACAGATCACCTTCAAACAAACCAACAAACAAACAAGCAAACAAAAAAATTTCACTATAGACAAGATACAGAGTAACAGACTAGGGAAGAAAGTTATGCTCTGAAATCAAGAAGAAAACAAGAGATTAAAAGACAATGGCAAAATAAGCATGTAACAAAATTTTTACCTATCCACTGGAATATGAATACCGTAACTGGGCTTAAGTTTCTCATCACCATGCTCTCTGTAAGCATCAGAGTTTAATAAAAACTAACAAAAACTAACACGTAGTAAAGTAATGAGATGGATTTTCCATATTCAAATGAGGACTGTCCCTCTCAAAGTGGTGGTCTTTGCACACTATATGCTTATTCCAATAGTACTATATACTTGTCATTAAATCACTTCTAAAATTTCCTCTACAGAACTGCCTTCAGAGGCAGTGGCATATCCCAATGGGGACAGAGCTTCATCCTTCAGCAGCAAAGCCAGAAGCCATTAGGGAAGAATTGCCTTTTCCCCAAAAAGCAACCTTTGTTAGTCCAATTCTACAGCCTCTGATTATCATCTCTGTTACACAGAGCACAGGGGAGCCATATTATATGGGAAAAGGCAAGGGCCATGCAGTAGAGGCTTGAAGAAATCATACAAAGGCCTGGGGAAACCTCCTATGCCATTATTTAAGAGCTCTCCAAATGTCAGAAAGTTCTCATACCAAACCAAGACATGTTTAACCATATGACTTACACTTAACTCTTAGAATTTTCCTCTGAAGCCATGAAAAATGCCAGTAGCCTTTTAAATATTGTGGGTTGCTACAAATCCCCATTCTCCTTGGCCCAATAACCTGCTACCTTCATTTCAGGCTAAATATATAGTTCTTTAAATAGTCCTCCTATGGCCCCATTGCTTGTCCTTTCATTGTTCTGGTCACTTCCCACTCACTGAACTATAGCTGCCTCTGTGTCCTGTGTTAATGCAATCTTTCCCTGTTTAAAAAAGCAATTTCTGTTCATTTTAGGAAATAGAAAACCCATTAGCAAAAAATTTAAAATTTTCACATTAACATTATCTGGTGACATCTTCTGCTAATCCACTGTCATTTTTATTTTCAGTGTTCTTTTTTAATAAATACCGTTTGCAAAGATCTGAGATCCAATTATTTATCCTGCCTTTTTCTTAAATTGCTATAGTTGTAAATGTCTTAAATGAAGGTGCTATAATGAGACACAATATTCCACATTAACTCTGTTACTGCCACCCCTCAGAGCTCGTTAGCTGCTTTGGCAGCCACGATGTACCAATGACACATATGTGACGTCACACAACCTCAAAGGTTTTTCTCTCAAGTGCTCATGTTAAGCGATAACTCACCCATCCTGTATCGTGGAGTTGGTTTTAGGGAATAACATTCAGAAATCTTTATATTTGCACTTATTACACTTGATCTGGTCAGAGTTAGTACCAACTCCGAGCCAATGAATATAAATCAGTATTCTGAATGCATCATTCAAAGTATTAGTGATTCCAAGAATCTCTGTGTCATCTACATATTTTATGAGTATGCCCCTCAAGTGCTCATTCAAATAATTGTTTAAAAGAAGAAACGTGTAGGATAAAGAAAGAGTGATACAGCCCTTCCTACATGTGATACTGACTTATTACCAACTTCATATTAGTTTTATTTAACTAAATATGAATTAACTATTACATCTTTGTTTTTATCGTATATTACTTACATACATGCATTCTACATATAAAATCTCATATTTTTGAAAAACGAAGTGAATTAAATCAAATTTTAAATATCAACAGAATTCAATATTGAAAGGATCTGTGTAATAAAAAAAAATCTATCCCAAATATGAGTAATACTTTGCTAATGCTGTTTAATTTTAACTGTATATTGGTGGTGTGATATTTATGAGTTAGGAGTGGTAAAAATCAAAACAGGGGCTGAACAGGAGCTAGATCCTAGGAGATCATGGACATAAGAGCTAAAACTAGTCTGTTGGGGGAGAAGTGGGATGGGGAGATTAATTTGCTAATGTGGATCTGTACTTTGAAACAAGGCTATACTTGTTAGTATGTACAGACAGGATTAAAAAAGAAATAATCAAAATGTGATATCTATTTGTTCAAATATATGTTACGTGAACCTTGAACTTTTCCAGGGAAAGTACATAGAAAAAGGGGAAAAAGATGAAAGCAATCTGAAGTCATGCTATGCTAATTAAATAGGGACACAGATATAATAATTGCATACTATCAGCGGCATTCACTTCTGACTGGAGTCTATTATTTGGTAATGCATTCATTACTGCTTGGTTTATAAAGTACTACAGTTATTTACCTGAAAGATAAATAGATAACCTGTACTCTAACTTTTTTGCTACTTGATATGTTAAACAACCTTCATACTTTAAAAAAAAAAAATGCAATTATCAAAGCACAGCTGAATGGCCCCAGAGCACACAGGCTCCATTAAATTTGCTTACATCTAATTACTCCTGCCTGAGGCAGGTGAGAAATTTACTCTTATAAGATCTTTCTTTATCTGGTAGCCAAAAAATAAAATGAAATAAAATCAGTGATTTTCAATCTAATTACTACCTAAAACTATTTGTAGCACTTGCTCTTTCAGACCCTATAAAGCTGGGCTTTGTGCAATAACCATTATAATTATGTTTTTAACTGCTTAATACAAACATTTCCTCTTAGAAAAATTAGTGTAAATCATCATCAATGTCAACTATGAATTCATTTCCTGTATCTTTCAAATTAAAATTTTAGGGTCATTTAAAAACACTGTTATTTAGAAACTGTGGTACTGTTCCAGTTTCCCCAAATGTATAAATTTATCTCATCTTAAATATCTTTTAAAAACCAAATAAAAATGTGAGATTAACAAGTACAACATAAGAAGCCAAAAAACTCAAAGATTCAATCAACCATAATTCAGACACTGACTTTTCTGGACCTATTAAAAACAGAAAAATGTATCTCCTAGCTCCATTTCCATTGAAAAACCACAGGCTTTAATTGTCTGTATTCCATCTCTTCCATGGGAAACTTCTAGTGGTTTTTTATAGGTGAAGATAGAAAGAGAGGTGTATTGAATTTATGTTGCAGTACATTTATACAGCAACCACGCTTCTTTTTTGCCAAACAGGAAAGCGGAACAACAAATGAAATGTATGAGAAAGCTCACCCACTAAGTAATATTTACTCACATTATGTCACTGCATATCAAAGGTCACTCACTATTACCCCTGGACCTCCTTGGCAGTTAATAATAATGGGTGTAACACTGACGTTAAGCTGTTCAAAAAACTTTCACAGATAAAGTCTCATTTTAGTAATAAATGTTTAGTAGGACAGATGCTAAAACATTTGTTTTATTGATAAGAAAATGGGAGCTGTGAAAATGGAGGTCCTGGGTCTAAGTGGATTCTCTAGGACTGCAAAACTAAGACATGATAAAATCAGGCACTGAAGTGACATTTTGATTCTGAGTCCAGTACTCTTTCTTAAAGATCAAGTTAAACTATAATAAAATAAAAAAGGTGCCCCTTATAGTGCATAGACAGCAATGCGCCACAATCTGTAACAGTTCCAATTAACATGGCATACCTTCTTAGAACAATTTTGTTATAAGAATTAGAGAAATAAATACCCCCAAACAATGGAATATAATGAGGGTGATAATTTTGATATTAGGCATACAGTGAAAAGTCTAAGAGGTAGCACAACAGATTATTATAATAGGCAGAGAGCAGTCCTCAATTTAGGCTGCCCCTTAGAACCAACTGCTTGGCAAACTTTTAACAAATACCAATACCTGTGCCTTGCCCCCAAACCACCAAAATAGACTATCTGGGTGTGGGGCCTACACATAAATATTTTTTCAAAGTCTCCCCAGAGGATTCTAATGTGCAGCCATGGTTAAGAATAACTGATAAAATATTACACAGGTGGATGAACAAAATATGGACAAGGCTTTTCCAATTAAATACAAGGGAAAGAAGTACATGAAAGAATAGAAGAAAAAGTCCCCAAAGGTTTGAAATGAGGAAGAATGGGAAATATCTTACAGAAGAATAGATTGCTGATTTATACTCCTGAAAGAGATACAATCTTCTAGATACAGTGTTTGCTGCAGTTGAGTTTCTTACCATTATTCACTATCCTCTTGGGTGGTTCTCCAGACTCTTATATATAACAAGAGCTCTCAGACTATGCAAAGTCCTACCAGAAATTAGACCAAAGAGTACAACCAGGAAGAGAGAAAAGGTGCCTGACCACAGGGAAAGAAGTGAGAGGAGTTGCTTAATCAAATTGAAAGCATTTCCTGCATCCCAGGGGGGAGGAAATAGGAACACCAATAAAAAGTATAGAATTACTGCCAAAGCAATCTCAAGTAAGAACAAAGCTGGAGGTATCACAATCCCAGATTTCAAGATATACTACAAAGTTGTAGTAAACAAAACAGTATGTTATACTGGCACAAAAATAGACACATAGATCAATGGAACAGAATACAGAGCCTAGAAGTAAACTCACACTTTTACAGTAAATTAATCTATGACAAAGGAGGCAAAGAATATACGATGAAGGGGGCGCCTGGGTGGCTCAGTTGGTTAAAGCCTCTGCCTTTGGCTCAGGTCATGATCCCAGAGTCCTGGGATCAAGCCCCGCATCGGGCTCTCTGCTCAGCCAGGAGCCTGCTTCCTCCTCTCTCTTTGTCGGCCTCTCTGCCTACTTGTGATCTCTCTCTGCCAAATAAATAAATAAAATCTTTAAAAAAAAAAAAAGAATATACGATGAGGAAAAGACAATCTCTTCAACAAATGGTATTAGGAAAACTGGATGATGACATGTAAAAGAATGAAACCAGACCACTTTCTTACACCATATACAAAAATAAAGTTGAAATGGATTAAAAGATCTAAATGTGAGACCTGAAATCATAAAACTTCTAGAAGACAACATAAGCAGTAATTTCTCTGACATGAGCTGTAGAAAAACACCTTTCTAGCTTTGTCTCCTCTGTAAGGGAAACAAAAGTAAAATTAAACTACACCAAAATAAAAAGCTTTTGCACAGTGAAGGAAACCATCAACAAAACTAAAAAGGAACCTACTGAATGGGAGAAGATATTTGCAAATGATACATCCAACGTGGGGTTAATATCCAAAATACATAAAAAACTTATACAACTCAACACTCAAAAAAACCCCAAACGGCTTGATTAAAAAATGGGCAGAGGACCTGAACAGACATACAGATGGCCAACAGACACATAAAAAGATGCTCAACATCACTCATCATCAAGCGAGTGCCAATCAAAACCACAGTATCACCTCATACCTGTCAGAAAGGCTCAAATCAAAAACACAGGTAACATCAGGCATTGGTGAGGATGTGGAAAAAAAAAAACCAACAATACCCTTTTGTACTATTGGTGGGAATGTCAATTAGTGCAGCTACTGTAGAAAACAGTATAGAGGTTTCTAAAAAATTAAAAATGGAACTACCATATGATCCAATAATTCCACTTCTGGGTGTTTATCCAAAAAAATGAAAATACTAATTCAAAAAGATATATGCATCCCTATGTCTGCTCCATCATTATTCTTATAGCCAAGATACGGAAGCAACCTAAATGTCCACTGATAAATGGATAAAAACGATGGGGGGGGGTGTCTGTGTGTATTTATGGATACATAGATAGATATAGATACAGACACAATGGAATATTACTCAGCCATAAAAAGAAGAATTAAATCTTTCCATTTGCAACAACATGGATGGACCTTGACAATATAATGCTAAGCGAAATAAGCCAGTCAGAGAAAGACACATGATTTCACTCATATGTGGAATTAAAGAAATAAAACAAACAAAGAAAAAGGCAAGAAAGCACTCTTTTTTATTTATTTGTTTTTTTTTAAAGAAAACAGACTCAAGTATAGAAAACAAACTAGAAGTTGCAGAGGGGAGGTGAATGAGGAGATGGGTGAAAATAAAACAAAAACGAAAGTGTTGAATTATAAAAATATACACATAAACAAACAGATTAAAAAGTAGAAAGTAGAAAACTCAAGTTATACATTGTTAAGCTTTCATATGTTAAGGCAAAAGAAATAATCTGGGCTCAAGAAAAAAATTGTTTTTGAGATACAATTCCTGAGGCAGTAACAAAGACATACTCCACTTGAATGAATTAAGGAAAAAAATGAAGAGATCACAAATAGGGAAGTTGTAACATAAAATAATTAATGGTCAGCACCAAAACCTGGTCAGATATATAATTGTGTTAAAGAAGTTTTACAAATCTACTGTTAAATGTAAATGTCAAATTCATTTTTGAAAAAGAAACAATATATGTAACTGAAAATAATTAGTAAAAATAACAGCAACAATATGGGTTCAAACTTCAGGGCCTAGAAAATGGTAGGGGAATGTATTGGAAAAAGCAAAGGATGACCAAAAACTAGATATACACCAAAAGGTACAAGCAAAGGATCCTTTAAATTAGAAGAAATAAATGTATGAAGATAGCTTTTCAATGCAGAAAATCAGTGGCATTTTCCCAGGCAGAAAGGCAAGATTCAAAGTTAAAACCCCTCAAAGATACCCAGCTCACAGTGAAATTGCCAGACTAGAGATTCTGTTAGGTCTCACTAGACTTGAGTTTGGAAACTCTTCCTATACAAAGTTAAACAGTAAATGCTTTGGGTTTTGTGAGCTATGAGTTCTCTTTTGCAAATACTTAGCTCTTCCACTGTACCAACACAGCAGACATAAAGAAAAAATGAATATGAATAAATGAGCATGAGCATGTTCTAATAAAACTTTATTTATATATTCAGGTGATGGACCAGATTTAGCCTGCAAGTAATAGTCTGATGATCTCAGAACTTCGTACTGGAATTACCTGAGGGGCTCTAAAAATACACATGTGCCTCAGTTCCATCCCCAGATATCCTAATTTAATTGATCTGGGTTGCATCTTGGGCACAGGATTTCTAAAAGGTCAACAGTTGACTCTAACGTGAAGCCAGAGTTATAAATCATTGTTCTAGAAACTTGACCTATGTATGCCGTCTATGGAGTGGGAGAGAAAGGGAGGTAGACTAGATGTCTTTATTTGGCTGTGACATTCCCAAATGTACAGCCTCAGGCTCTCCCATACAACATATAAATTAACTGCAAGAGTACCAGAGCATGTAGTCCTGAAAATATTTATATTCATCTCTATTACAAGCTTATAAACTAGTGCATATCAGATCCAACACAACAAATATATTTCTGAAAAACTGCGGCAGGTCAGTTTGAATCAGAGGCCAATCCATTGTATCCCTGGGATCTAAGGATTCCTAATAGGACTGTTTCTGGTCTTTCTATGGGCTCAGCTCCTTAAATTTTTTATATTGACTAGGAAGGACTGAAAAGATGTTATCATTTTTTTAATATTGATATTTAAAGAATAAGTTAAAGAATGCTTTTGAAAAGATTAAGCTAATTCCTCCCAGGAAACAAAAAACATTAAGATATCCCATATTGAAAAAATAGAAAATAAAGAAAAAAGCAGTAAGTCATGAAAAGCTGATGACAAAGTGGATAAAATTTTTAAAAATGAGAAATAACTTATTATATCATAAACTAGGCTATAAAACATCTCCTCAAAATTGCAAGTAACTGAAATACTTCCAAATGTATTATCTCAACAAAATGTGATTGAGCTAGAAATCAATTACATAAGAGACATACAAAACCCTCATATTTGGAAACTAAGTAATTTAAGAAATTAAGTAATGCATGTCTAAATAATTTGTGGGTTAGAGAATAAATTTCAATACAAAGCAGAAAATAAATTGAACTAACTGGTAATGGAAATATAACTACAAGCTGCAATTAAAGGAAAAATTAGAGCTTAAACATACCTACTAAAAAACAAGAGTGAAATTTAGTATATATGTATACATTAAGTAATTAGAAAGCATTTCATAACATATGCAAATATTGAATCATTATGTTATACACCTGAAATGAGTATTATGTTGCTTATGACAATTATATCTCAATTAACAAAAATTTAGAAATGAGGAACAGCAAATTAAATCCAAAAAGAGTACAAGGGAAGGAATAATAAAGATAGCAGAAATTAGTAAAATAGAAAACCAGTATGTCATATAGAAAACTACCAAAATTAAAAGACTAATAAAATTGATAGCTCCTATAAAACCGATATAGGCAAGGAAAAGAACAAATTACCAACTGGAATGAAAAAGATGACATCACTACTGATCCTACAGATGATAGCACAATGAGAAGACTATACCTACTATTTTCACAACTTAGAACAAATGGAAAAATTCTGGGAAAAACAAATTTATCAAACTGAAATAAGAAATGGAAAATCTAAATAGTCAATCTAACAAACTGGATTTCTAATAGAAAACTTCCCTAAAAGATAGCTCCGTGCCCAGATGGCTTAAGCAATAAGTACTTCAAAACACTGAAGAAAGCATTAATAACCAGTCTTACAGAAAAACTTTCAGATAATAAAAAAGAAGAAACAACTACAAAGCTTTATGAAACCAATGTATGCTTATTATCCACATCTGTCATTACTAGGAAAAGAATTCTAGGTCAATCCCTCTTAGGAACATATATGCAAAATTCCTTAACAGAGTAATAGCAAATTGAATACAGCAATACATATAAAAGACAATTCATCACAAAACATTACATGGCAATAAAAACAAATTAAATACTGATTCATGATGTAATATAGATGAATCTTGAAAACATTATTCCAAGTGAAAGAATCCAGTTACAAAAGACCACATATTATAGGATTCCATTCACATGAAATAGACAAATGCAAATGTATGAAGGTACAGAACATGCAAATCTATAAAGAGATGTGAGGGGAAGGTTGGGGAAAAATGGGAAATAATTGCTAAGTGCATACAAGTTTCTTTTTGTTGATTATGGTGATAATGGCATATCATGAGAATATACTAGAAAACACTGAATTGTACACTTTAAATGTGTGGATTACTGTTAAAAAATAGTGTACAGTATATAATAGATTTATGCTCAGGCCAAATAGATTTAGAACTCAAAATGGTAGGGGAAATTCAGAAAAACAAATGTAAAGAGTTCTTTTTAGCTATTCTCAATGATCATATTGGTGGTAGCAATAGCAGCACTGTTATTCTGAGATTGTTTCATATACTGCTAAATTTTTAATATCAATATTTATTAATATCCTGAATGCAAACATGAGTTCCCTGGAGCAGAACAGATTATTATTACTACTTACATATAGTAAGTAGATAATACCATTCTGGCTCTTCTCTGCCCCAGCTCTTATCTCAGGAGCAAGGTGATGAGAATGAGATGTAATCTTTCAAGAAATTGCTCTACAGAAGGTAAGGAATCCCCCCAAAATAAATTTGCATGTTTATTTAGGAAAAAGGAAACAATTGTTTCCCCTCCCCTTCTGAGTTTCTTTGAATATGTAAAGGAAAAGACTTGTGTCTTCATACCTTAGAATGTAAAAAAAAAAAAAAAAACAAAACAAAACCCCAAAAACAAAAACCAAAAAACAAAACAAAACAAAAAACCCACAGGGAGGAATAAATTAGTGTCTTCAGTTTTATAACCTTGATGTCTCCAAGATCTTGGCCTCATTCTGGCATCCTTGAAATGCAAACATATACCTCCAAAGAAGTAAATACCTCTGCAGTTCTCACTCTTCAGTCATACATTACATTTCAATGCCTGTCTTTTAGCCTAGGTCCCAAGTTTCTGTTAAATTTGCTCAGAAAACCCTAACTGTGCAGACGTATTTAAAGAACAGAAGTAATGAAAAAGCAAAGCAAATCAGGGAGAGGTCCAGGACCCCAAGAATAGCTTTCCAGGTCCTTCCCTGTTACAGTACTGTGGCCCAGATTAGCATGTGAGGTCAATTAGCATCATAGTAACATTCTCCATTTCTCACCCAACAAAAACAACTCCTCTCATGCACAGTCACATTCACAGAGACTGGGGTGTTGACCAAAGCATACCCTTCAATAAATTCTTAATTCCATCTGGTTTGAGAATATAACTATACCCCAAAAATCCCAGTACAGGCTTTAATAGTCATTGGATTCCAGATGTCATTATGCAAGATGCTCTCTTCAAAACAATACAGTGTCGTTCTGTTATCTGTCTGATCCCAACCCATGTACTGTGGGAAAGACAATCCCCTTTATATCTCTGGTACCCTAGGTCGTTAGAAAACAAGCAGAAAAGCCACACTGTCCAGTAATGTTCACCATAACCAAGACTAGCTGCAGTATTCCCACAGTTGGAATCCTTCGCTTGGCTTCTGATACTCCTGATCATTGATCTTTAAAAACATCAACTGCCATAATGATTAGAATATTAAATAGTCTTTCCTGGGCAAGGCCACGAGCCCTCTCCCTGCACTGACACGATGTTCCATTAAAGTAAAATACTCTTATTAGTCCAGTCATTTAAAGCGTTGTTGTCCCTCCAGGCCCAGGTCTAGATGCAGCCAGTCTCCTGGAAGAGAGCTCCCTCTAGTGTCTCTATTTGGACTAGCAAGTCCTCTTCATGACGATGAACTTCAGGATCATGATTTTGGTCTAATGCAGTACCCCAAATCCCTACAGAACATGTGGCACAGAGGGAAGAGCAATCAAGTTACAACATGGGTTATTACCATAGTATATTAGTAATATCTCTGAGGTTAGGAAAATGGTTTTCACACAAAAATAACTAATGAAGTCCAATGAGGTCATCAATTGGTATATTATACCAAATACAGCTCTACCTGGGTGTCATAGGTTTTCTATAAATGTATTTTATGTAACTTCACAAAGGATTTATCAGTAATATTGATTCACTGTATCTCCTCCAAATTTATCTCCTAATATTAATAATAATATTTATTTGTTATTAAATATTAATATTTATTAATAATAAATTCCACTTTCACTGATATATTTTGTATTCAAAGGACTAGACCAAGCTATGGCAGGCAGTAGAAATCTGTTTTCCATTATACCTAGGTAGATGTCTTAGCAACATACTGTTTTGATTTATGCCCACAAACAGAGCAAAAGCTCCACTGTTCAGAATCTCCCACTATATAATTCATCAGTAATTATCAAGTCAGCAGAAACATGACCAGAATGGTAACTATTGCCCTTAAACCAGTAACTGAGTGGTAACTGTAATAAACTACCTCTGCAATGAGTCATCAAGTGGCACTCTGTCATTTAGTTGCTGCAAATTATCCAGGTGGAATCTTTAGATACAGCTTGTACATCAGCAATTTCCCTTCTTTGCAAAAATAGGTCCGAGTTTCTCTTGACATTAGTTAAGTAGTCAGCATCAGATCTGAGAAGGATATCTAAAATTCTCTAGCTTGGAGGTCCTATTTCAACCTCACATGAGGTCATGTGAAGTCACATGATTTCACCCCTCCATGGAATTGTAATTCACTTATAGGCACCTTTCTATTTCCTATTATTCCCTCCATTTCCATTTATTACCTGTTTGACCCATATCCTTTCCCCTGTGATTGGTCTTTCTGGTTCAGTAGATGCATTATAAATCCAGAGGGCCAGTTAAAAACAGCAGCCTTGTTAACGCATCTCCTTGGACTCATTCCCAGGCTGACACTATAGAATTCAACAGATAATCACAGACACATGCCCCTCCGTTTACAGACAGGCCTTAATTTGTCTACATGGATGAAGCTATGACACAACCTAAGAGTCTTTAAGAACATGCACTGTCAAACTTACGGTATTAATATTGTGTTTAGTGCACTGATAATACTTTCCTTTGGTACATAGTGCAGATCTGTGGGTGATGAAGTCTCTCAACTTTTGCACATCTGAAAGTGTCTTCATCTGATCTTCATTTTGAAATTTATTTTTACTGAGCATAAAATTCTTGGTAATTTTTATTGATTTTCCATCACTTTAAAGATGTCTTATCATTTCCAGTTTGCATAGTTTCTGAAGCAAAGTCCGCTGACATTTTTATCTTTGCTTTCTGCATAAAATCAATCTTTCTTTTTTTTTTTTTTTTAAGATTTTATTTATTTATTTGACAGAGATCACAAGCAGGCAGAGAGGCAGGCAGACAGAAGGCGGGGAAGCAGGCTCCCTACTGAGCAGAGAGCCTGATTCGGGGCTTGATCCCAGGACCCTGAGATCATGACCTGAGCCGAGGGCAGAGGCTTTAACCCACTGAGCCACCCAGGCGCCCCTAAAATTAATCTTTCACACTGCTGCCTTAGGATTCTTTCTTTACCACTGGTTTTCAGCAATTCAATTATGATGTGCTTTGTGATTTTCTTCACATTTCTTCTGTTTGGGGTGACTGAAATTTTGGATCTGTAAATTTACAGTTTTTCTCAAACTGGGAGAATCTTTTGGTCATTATTTCTTCAAAATATTCTCCTCATTCCCTCTCCTGAGGCTCTACCACTTGTTAGGCTGCCTGATACAGTCTAACAGTTTGTTAATGTTGTCTTAATTATTTTTAGTCCCTTCTTTTTCCCTCTATGCTTCATTTTTGACAGTTTTATTTATCTTCAGGTTTACTCATCTCTTCTGCAATGTCTAATTGCCATGCACTGTTCATTTCAGATAATGCATTTTTGAAGTTATATTTAGGTCTTTTAATATTTTGTATTTTCCTTGTCATAATCATAATTTGACTTTTTTTGAGCATACTAAGCATATATAAGAGCTGTTTTAACTTCATTGTAAGCTAGTTCCAAATCTGATCTATTCTGGTTGATTTTCTCAGTATCAATCAAATGTTTTTGCTTCTTTGCATGCCTGGCAATTTAAATGCAAGGCATTGGAATTTTACATTACTATGTATTAGATTTTCATAGTATTCCTTTAAGTAGTTTAGGATTTTGTAGAATGACCATATGATCCAGTAATTGCACTACTGGGTATTTACCCAAAGAATATGAAAACACTCATTCGAAAAGATATATGTACCCCTTGCTTATTGCAGCATTGTTTACAATAATGAAATCATAGAAGGAGACCAAGTGTCCATCTGTAGATGAAGTGTGTGTGTGTGTGTGTGTGTGTGTGTTGTACTCAGCCAGAAGAAAGAAAGTTGCAACAACATGGATGGGCTTAGAGGGTATAATTGTAAGCAAAATACATCAGTCAGAGAAAGACAAGGACCTTATGATTTTTCATATAGAATTTAAGAAACAAAACAAATGAACAAAGGAAAAAAAAAGACTCCTAACTATAGAGGACAAACTGATGATTATCAGAGAGGAGAGGGTGAGGGTAGGGGATAGGACAAATAGGTGAAGGGGATTAAAAGTCCCCTCAATCACTGAACACAACATCAAAAACTAATAATATGCTATATGCACATATATGAACATAAAAAAAAGTACACTTATCTTGATGGGTACTAAGTAGAGAACAGTTGACTGACTATATTGTACACCTGAAACCACCATTGTATGCCATCTACTCTGGAATTTTAAAAAAACAGAAAAAATAGCTTAGGATTTTGATTTATTTATTAGATCAGGTTCATAGCAGCCTTTGGACTAAGACTCAAGACCACCAAGGCACTAACTGTTTGAGGACTCAATTAAGGTAAATCTAATTTTAATGACATGGACAACAATCCCTAAGACATACAGTTGAGTAAAAAAGTCAAGCTGTCAACCAATACAGAGTATGATACAGTTTATGTAATATTTATTTTTTAAAAATCCCATAAACAATCATAGCATTTCTACTCATACACAATACATATAGCAAAAGAAAAATGTGATCTAGAAAGATGATCAGTTATTACTTCTGGTACATATCTCTGGGAAAGGGAGTAGCTGGAGAGAAATGAGAGAACAGAAACACATGGAAACTTTATCTAGAAAATTTTAAGATTATCTGGCAAGAATTTTCATGTAGTTTTCATGTAATTACTCATACAATTTTCATGTAGTATACAATTTAAAAAAGTATTTCTAAAAATCAGGATTGTTCTTAAATATAATGTATACAAGGTTCTTTAAATAATTCTAAAACCCAGAAACTTCTTAAAACAGAAGATTTAATGTGCAGATTTCATGAGTTCACTGATGCCTACAAGAGACCAAGGTAATGTGACACAATTATCAAAATACATTTTTATTCAGCCATGTAGAACTGACGCTTTTCTAAGACCACTCCTATAATCTAATGGGCCACAAAATTTTGCTGAATTCCTCTCCTGACAGAAAGGTCTTATTGTCCCACTTTTTGATTAAAAAAAATTTTAAATAGGCAAGGAAGAAAGCTTGGAAACCTATTTCACATCATTTATGTTTTCACATTCTTAGAAATAATGCCCCACTCAATAATAAACCATTCCTTAACAGTGTTCTCAAGAATGACTTTTACCATTTCACACCTTTAGGTAATCAATAGAAACTATGTACTATAAATGTTAAAATCAGATCTATACTTTTGTCATTGGAATGCTGAAGACAAATTAGCTCAGTTTTATACTTTATCTAAAAGTTTAGTACAGTTAAACACCATCTCTAACCCCTCCATAGAGAGACACACATATCCACATAGACAAATGAAAAAAAGAACCATACAGTATCAGTTACACTATAATAAAGGTGTCACAGAGGTTATATCATACGGCTCTTTCTAATGAGGTAAGTTCTCTGGGTTCTAATCCATTCCATTCTCCACTCCATTCTAGTAAAAGTGACAGAATGTGTACTGTCCCATGAGGTGTCACATGAACTTCATTACAAAGTAGGCAATGTTAGGCAATCCAAAAGAGAGAGCAACAGACAAAGAGAAAGCAAGAGAACATAATCTGTATAGATTTATATAGAAACTCAGAGGACAAATATATCTATAGTGAGAACTTCAATCATAAGTGTTGCTGAGCAACCTTTTCTCAAAAATGAGAATACCCCACCTCGATCTTTCTCTTGTTAACAGCTGAGGAGATTAACTTCAGGTTCTCTATATAACACTTTCCACTACAGAGAACGTTTCACCTTCAACAAGGACAGAGTAGCTTCATGTTTACCAAGGAGAAATATTATGGGATCTTTCTTTTAATGTTGTTTAAAATGTGAATTTGTCTTTAAAATCTTCCACAGCTTGAGACCTTGCTATTTCAGAGATCAGCAATGTAAACTTGCAAATGAGGTACATGATTTAGGCTTTGAGAAACCTGAGGCTCCAGGGCATTTACTGTAATAGGTTCGTGAAATAAATGTATTGAGCTCAAACCCTACGGTTTCTTGAAAGTGAATATAATTATAAAAATTCAAAATAACAAATTAAGTGTGTTCGTATATAATATCCATATTTGAATCACATTACCACCTGCCTGTTGTATCCATGCTAACTGATCAAATGACATTCTCGCAAATATAATTTTCTTACCATCCCCTACAAAAACCCACTACTCTGCTTATTTGACACCACAAAGCCAATCATTCTATTTTAGCATATTCAAAATGTTTAAAAAATATGAAAAATATGACATGTTGTGTGTGCCAAATACAGATTTTAAGAAATTTCAAAAAAAGAAAAAAGAAAGAAAGAAACCAACCTTCTTATCCCATTTCCTATGAACCTGTGTTCTGAATCCTATAAAAAGAACTTTAATCAAAGGACCAAAATACAATAACAATTTTAGAGGCAGTTATACATTTAAAAAAGAAAATGATGAGGCTCACTTGTAATGACTTTAGTAAATGGTCAAAAGCGCATTTGAAACTTCCCCCTAGTCAATTTGTTCAGTTGTGACTCCACATTTTTACATTCTAAATTATTCTCCTTTTTCTGTTGTAACTGTTTATTAGTGAACACAGATTATCTGTGTGGTAACAGATAACTCCCTTTAATGTCTGGCTACTTACCCAAAGCTGCTACTTTAATGATGATTGCTTGAATGTTAGACGATATCATCTCTCGGAGCAAATCTTCCTGGTTTCTCTGCCAAAGGTAAGCTAAAGGCTGGAGATTAAGCCTTTTACACCTATAAAATAAAAAGAAAAAAATCAGATGATATCTTGATGTTCTATACTTGGATCCAGAGCAATTACTTTGATTCTAAACATAATGCTTCTCTCAAGGATTTTAGCATTTTAAAATGCTTTAAAAAACATGTTTTGCATAATGAAGTTTATATATACAACATAAACATATTTAATTTCCATAGGCTATGCATAAACAGATAAAAATGAAATCTCCAGGCAGATTAGAAATATTAATTTTAGTAAGACTCTAAGTTTAGAAATCTATGCTAAAAAGCTTCCAAATGCCGATGGATGATTATTCTTGTTCTTAGAACTTCCTTAGGTATCAAAATTGTGAAGCATATGTAAAACAGGCAAATCAACTTATCCTAATAAAACAATCATATATTGATTAAATTTACAATACCTATGGTTACATGAACTATTTTTCTCTACTAACCTTGACATTTTTTAAAAAGAATTTGACTTTGAATGAAAAATAATAATAAGGACAAAAAGTACAATATACTGAGCATTGTATTACATATTTTACATTATGGTACAATAGAGAGAATATATATGGTTTTGGAGTCAAGACAAATCTGGATTTGAAATCTCCTCTGGCACTCACTAGCTACATGACTTTGACAGGTTAACTAAACTCTATGTCTTAGTTTCTTAGTTCATAAATAGGAACAAAAATATCTCCTTTCAAAGTTCTTGAGAAGATTAAGAAATTAGGAAGTAAAGCCATCCTTTACTCCTCTTTTTCTTTTCTTTCACATTTCTCACCCAATCTACCATAACACACAACATGATCATTCCTCACCAATACACTGCTAACACCCACGTCTGAGCCACCATTATCTTTGATGTCAGTATCCCTCTAACTTCTTTCCTTGCTTCTATCTTTGCCCGTTCAAAATCAGTTTTCAATGGAGCAGCCAGTATAATCCTTTTAAGACATAAAAATGAATCATGGGATTCCTCATCTCAAACTCTTCCCATCACTCCTTATAAAAGTCCTTGCAAGAGTCCTACATGGATCTCACTCTGGTTAGCACATAGCTCCATCTCCTACTACTTTCCCTTCACTCCAACCCACCACCTCTGGCCTCCTCACTCTTGTCTAATACACTAGCCATGTTTCCTATCTTCTTTACTTGCTTTATGCCTTAGCTTAAATGTCACTTTCCCAAGAGGACTATAACTGATTAAAAGAAGTAAAGATAAAGAAAAGAGTACAATGCCTGGATAAAATAGATTTTCAATAAATGGCAGTTAAAGCCAAGTGACTTGCCCAGGTCAGAGTAAGTGGCTGAGATCATATTTCAAATAAAAAAAAACATCGCTCTAAAACTCAGCATCTGTAAGTTTGCCCTGCTGGACTATCCAAGCCCACAAGAATCTTTCTCTCAGCAAACCCCAATACTTAATAAACATACCACATATTTGGTCATTTACTCATACATGGCCTTAAAAATATTACTCTTTGGGGCGCTTGGGTGGATCAGTGAGTTAAAGCTTCTGCATTTGGCTCAGGTCAGGATTCTGGGATGGAGCCTTGCATCAGCATGGGGCTCTCTGCTCAGCGGGGAGCCTGCTTCTCATGCCCCCCTTCCCCCCCACCTCTCTGCCTACTTGTGATCTCTGTCTGTCAAATAAATAAATAAAATATATTTTTTAAATTTTTTATTTCTTTTCAGCGTAACAGTATTCATTGTTTTTGCACCATACCCAGTGCTCCATGCAATCCATGCCCTCTCTAATACCCACCACCTGGTTCCTCCAACCTCCCACCCCCCGCCCCTTCAAAACCCTCAGGTTGTTTTTCAGAGTCCATAGTCTCTCATGGTTCACCTCCTCTTCCAATTTCCCTCAATTCCCTTCTCCTCTCCTCTCCCCCCCCAAAAAAACATCATTCTTCTTTTTCCAGGTATCTATACTCTGACTTTCAAAGACACCAAAACCTTCCTACTGCAGACTGTTTTTACATACTTACCCTTTGTAAAATGTCCCAGAGTATCTAAATCAATGTTGAGGCAGTTAATAAATACAAAAATAATAAAACTGAAAGTCCTCATGTAACAAAGGCATTATAATTTTAGCCGTCCTCCCACCAGCACTTAACACCTACCAATCAAAACGATCTCTCTACCTTTTTAGCTAAGATTTTTTAAATTGAAAAAACCTTATTCTCTTTCTATCTTTATTGTAAAATTCTTGGTTTTTGCTTTGATAGCCATAATCTTTTGACTATTTCCAGACTTAAGTCAAGCTTTTTTGCTTATTTAAATTCTTTAACAGTTCAAAGTATCATGGCTCAAATACACTTCCTCTGTAAGTCACTATTGCATTTGAGCTTGTGATATTTATTAAATATTTTATATCTTGAAAATACACTGATGCAATACAAACTACAAACTGAAGACAGGCTAATTCAAAACTGAGTCTATAAACCAAGGGATTCCCAGTAACAACGCTTCAGAATTTTCAAGGATAAAATTAGTGGAGATATGGTTTACTCTATAAAATCTGAGTACTTTAACCATGTGTTAAAGTGCACCTGAGATTGTTTTAAGAAAAATCTTGCCTCTGTCTATGGGTATGTTCTGGACCCTTCTCCCATACAGATATAAGGCAGCTTCCTAATCAGAAGCACATTTTCATTTGGCTTTTAACTTTCATAAATAAATGTCAGCCCCATCTATAGTTTGGCTACCCATTAAACCATGTGGGCTTGAACTTATTAAAAAACACAGATTTGTAAACTAAATAATTCTCAGAGAATACGACCTAAAACTTGATGAAAATAGTATTTCTAACATATGGTTTAAGGGATATGCAATCCATCTCCATCTGTAGATCAGTCGTTCTCAAATGTAGGCGAGCAGAATGTAAGGAAATCTTTTTCAAACTACACATATGACCTCCCCCAACTTCCACCTCCACTCTCCCTTTTCCAGAGATACTGATATCCCCCAAATTTGAGAGCATCATATTCCTCTTCATTTAATTATACTTTGTCCTATACTTCTTTCTTTTATTTTTAAAAAATTGGATTTTTAAAAAAAGTTTTACATTTGTTTATTTATTTTTTAGTAATCTCTACACCCAACAAGGGTCACAAACTCATAACCCTGAGAGATCAAGAGAAGCATGTTCTTCTGATTCAGACAGCCAGACGGCCCTAAAAATTCTGGATTTTTGACTGCCTTAAATTCACTGCAGAATTAAGGGATAAAATAAATACAATTAAAAAAAAAAGTTTTCAAGCCAATTAATATATGTTTTTTAATACATAAGTTTTTTATGTGATAGTCAATATGAATGTGTCTTTGTCAAGAATATAAAACTATTACATAAATACAAACTTTATCTGATTTCTATTTATCACTCTGAATGGCAAAATTACTTATTTCTAGGTCAAGCTGTACTGAAGATTAATACTGAAGTCCCTATTTTCCTTTTTGCTAATATAATCATATATAAAGTTTCTATTCAGTATTTTATTTACCCAAATAAACTAAAAATGAAAAATAAATTCAGATGATGTTTTATAAGCCAACATTAAATAACCAATATTATCATTATACTTTATGGTTTTTGAATAGATGAATAGAATTGATTATTTTGGTATCTGGAGATACAATGTTTTACCATTGCTACATCCTTTGAGGGGTGAGAAAGATGAAGAGAGCAATAATCTAAAAAGTCTTTGAAAGCTGAATGCTTTGTTATATAAGTATTTTAATCACATGAATATTTCTGGCCAAGAGTTGAATTCTAAAGACCAAAGAAGGAAAGATTCCTTAATAAGCTTTTTTATTTTCCTCTTTAAAATACCACTGCATTCCTGGTGTGTCTGGATGATGTAATAGGTTAAGCACCTGACTCTTCGTTTCAGCTGAGGTCTGATCTCAGAGTCCTCAGATTGAACCCTGCATCAGGCTCCATGCTCAGTGAGGAGCCCTCTTGGCTTTCTCTCTCCCTAGCCTCTCCCCTTTTCTCTTTCTCTAAAATAAATAAATACATTTTAACAAATTTAAAATTTAACAAATTTAACAAATTTAAAAATGCATTCATTTTACTAGCTGATTTTTATTAACAATGATTGATGAGTTAAAAGGGATTAAAAAGGCATACTGATTCAAATAAGGAAACTGAAACAATACTTTTGACTTTAAAAATCTTTGCCTTGATTTTTTATTATAAGTAATTTATTTTTCCTTACGGTAAGGGAGTTGGAGTTTTCTCCAAGTGTGATATTAGGATAGGAAAAAAAGTAAAAGTACAACTTTTGTTATTTAGATAACATAGGTAGTGATTATGTCCATGAAGCATGTAGAATATACATTTTACTTATTATTTGGATACAATTATATTTTTAATTTATTCCCATTCTTAAAATACATGTAATTTTAAAATATAGGACAAGTTTTTAAAAATAAAATAAAATATAGGAAAAATAATTGTTCTCTTACACATTTTCTACTCGAACACGCTGATAGTCAGAAAGTATAGCACCTACTGATATCCCCTCTACTTCTTCTTTTTCCTGAAAATAAAAGAAAAAAATATAGCTTTAAAAATAAATAAAGTGTGGCTATGCATCTTGCTCTGAAAATTATTAAAATACTGTGTATCATCTAGAAAACCATCTTGAAGCAGAATAATTTATGAAAATGCAATCCACATTCAGAAAAACTACATACATAGATTTAAGTCATACTCTCAGCTGTGGGAAAAATAATCATTCTTTTTACTTAAAATCCAAATAACTAGAGACTACTTTCTGTAGACTGGGCAGACTTAGATGGTACTTTCAAATGTTTTCTCACTTAACATATTTTTAAAGATTCAATGATGTTCAGTTGAAATTTTTGAGAAATTTCTATTTAAGGACAATATTTTCTCAGACTGAGTAACTTTAAAAGAAAAATAAGCAGTGGGTTAAGTACAAAAGGAGACACAATGATTTTTTATTTGTATCTCATGAAAGGTGATTAATAGGAGCATCCAGGAAGCAGAGATGGAAGAGTGATTACCTGAATAACAGTATAGCACAATGGATAAAAAAATTCCATGATGAGAAGGAAACAATGAATTATCATCAACAGAGTTACAACTGAGAACACCCAGCACTACATCCAGCAGAGTCTCATAGGAAAGAGAACTAGTCTACCCAGAGTGCTCATTAATGATGGAGATGTAAATTCAAATATGATCAAGTCTGCAATGATATAAAGCTAGGGCAGATAAAAAAAATAAAGAAGAGGAGATCAATCAAGTACATATATGGATACAGAGAACTTGGAGATTTAAAAGGACAGGTCTAAGATGAGATTTAATGTAAGGAAGTATAAGATAGTATACTTAGGGAAGAATAATATACAATACAGGTATACACTAGGGAACTGTTATCTCGAAAACAGATAGGAAGAAAGTGACTAGGGGGTAATTACTAATAACAAACTGAACAGAAATTCTCTGAATAGGCATAAAAGAAAATCCATCCCAGTATATACAGTACAGAAGAAACTACTTGAGAGAGATGACTTCATTATTAATACCCTTTCCATACTTGGAAATCTACAAAGAAAAGCAATAGTGTCTCACATAAAAACATATGTAATACTTCAAGACATACTGAAATAATGGAGTGTGTCCTAATAGGATGTCATAATAAGTAAACATCTAAATGCACAACAGTAATCTCTCATATCTTTGGAGATAAAGCCAATTTAAAGTTTCCCCTCCAAAATGATAAAGAAAGATCTGCCCCAACATCCCCAAAATAAAATGATTCTATTAGATAAGGATGACAGGAAAAAAGCTATTTCCTTTACTTCCCTAGTTTAGCAAATCTGTGAGAGCATTTGCTTATTACCTTTCTCTTCACTTCCTAATCATTTTCTTTTCATAAAAGTCATTGTATTCATTAGAAAAGGTCAAGGCATAGTGTTCCTGAATAAATACACAGATCAGAGTAGTGAACAGTGTCTCAGAAGATAAAGATCAGTTATATTCCTAACCATATAGTTGTTTCTAAGTTCTGCCATAAGAAAATGTCAAGTACTGAATATTGTATGTGTGTGTGTTTGTATGTATTTCTCTGTACATCAAGAAAATAAAGACCAGAGCCACTGGCAAGTTTTCTCTTTTAACTTCAAGTTAATGTTAAGTCAAGACATTGTTAAAATAAAATTGGCATTTATTATCCATTTAAAATGTACTATCATTCTATGATTCTCATTTAATGCTCACCACCCTAAATAATTATTATTTAATTCTTCATAGTCTACATTTTTCCTCTGGAATTATTTACTATTTCCATCTCTTTTATTTTCTATTTGGTAATACCTAACTAATCAGCTCTAGAATTATACATCAAACTGAATTTGGACTATTCTTCCAAACTAGGCCTAAATCCAAATTACCTTTTTTTAATGTAAGAATCTTTTTTTTATTAATTTTAAAAGATTCTAATTCCAGTATAGTTAACATACAGTGTAATATTAGTTTCAAGTGTACGATATAGTGATTTGACACTTCTATCCATCAGATCCATACTCATCAAGGTAAGTGCACTCTTAACCCTTTACATTCACTTATTTCATCTATCTCTTCCCTCACCCACCTCTCCTTTATTAAAAGTCTGTTTGTTCCCTATAGTTAAGAGTCTGTTTGGGATTTGTCTTTTTTTTTTCTCTCTTTTGTTCATTTATTTTGTTTATTAAATTCTCCATGAGTGAAATCATGTGGCATTTGTCTTTCTCTGACTGGCTTATTTTACTCAGAATTATATCCTCTAAGTCCATTTATGTTGTTGTAAATGGCAAAATTTCATTCTTTTTTAACGACTGAATAATATTCCATCATATATATAATATTCCATTACATACACACAACTGTATCCAGTTGTATAAAGGTATAACGTTGTATAAAGGCTCTTCCCTTGATAAAAGATAAAGCTAAAGACTCAGTGTGGTTTTGCTGCTGCCAAATGTACAAAATAACTTAGAATAAATGATGAGATCAAATGTTATGAACCCACTATTCATATCTGCCTACTTTTGATCTGAAGGAAGTTAATAACAACAGTGCAAGGTAGGGCTGACATAGGATAGTCAAGTTCTCCATCTGGGAGATCATAATCTAAACATAGATCTAACAAATGACTTTTTCAACAACCGGATTACTACTACCCACTAAAAATTCACCCTAACACCTACTAGTTCTGTGAATTTGAACAAGTTAGATAATTTTCCTGTTTCAGTTTCCTTATTCACAGTGAGGATAATAACAGTTCCTATTTTCTAGGGTTACTATGAAGACTGAGTAAAATAATCCAGATAAATAACACTGTCTAGCACCTAGTAAGCACCCAGTATTTTCTTCTGTCATTATCATAATTTTCATCATTATTACTACTACTTATGTAACTACTTCTGTTACTACTACTACTACTACTACTACTACTACTGAATACTGCCACCACCACCACCACTACTATTACTACTATGGGACAAAGGCCTAACTTGACAGACAAAACCCTTTCATTTCTGGGCATTAACTTCTTGCTCATTATCACTTGAGGAGATTTTTTATAACTTGAACTGGTAAACTAAGTAAAGAAGATAACCCTAACCATTGAGGTGGGCATCATCCAATCTATAGAAGGCCTGAATAGAACTAAAAGGTAGAGGAAGAATGAATCTACTCTCTGCTTGAGCTTTCTCCACTTTCTCCAGACATTGGTACTTCTGGTTCTTGGGCCTTAGAACTTGCACTGAAATTTATACCATTGGCTGCCCTGGTTCTTAGGCCTTTGGGTTTGGACTAAAACTGTACCACCAGCATTCTGGGGTCCCCAGCTTGCAAATGGCACATCATAGATCTTCGTAGCCTCCATACTCAGATGATAATCTCTCATAATCAATCTCTTTCTGTACATCTTTATATATCCTCAGTTCCCTCTTTCTCTAGAGAACGATGACTAATATATAACCCTTAACACTCAACCCTACAGTCCAGTTACAATAAACTTTTCCAACATAGTGAGTTCTGAATCAACTAAGGCTAAGTAAGACTTTAGTTGAATCCTTAATCATTTAGAACATACTACTAACTTCAAAGAAAGGCAAAATAGACCTTTAAAAGGTAAAGATATAACAGAGTCAATCTACTCCATAAAAAATATAAAGCTAGTAAGCTCAGGCCTTGATCTATGACCTATACCTCCTGGGAGAAAAAAGTTAAAAAATTAACAATAATAGCAAAATAACAGCAGTGGAAGTGTCAACTAAGAAACAGAGAAAATGATTAGTAGAATCAAAGATAAACGGAGGCTGCATGAAGACAGCCATATAAATCACTTGGTGCCATAATGGAAATAAAGATGAATGTGTTAGAAAAAATAACTAACACAGAATCTGGGCTCCAAAAATCTGGTCACATTCAGACCACCTTCCTATGATACAATTCTATGACCACTGAGCAACGTTTAGATTCTAAATTAGGTTGCCTCGTTATTTTCAAACCCAGAAACATTATGCTAATCAATCAAAACAAGCACTCTCATCCTTTTAACACAAATGCTTACATTATAAATGAATGAACTGATGTTCCAGTTTACACAGTCTTTAACAGCTTTGATTTGTATTAATGTATACTAGAGAGAACGATAACTTCTTGGTACATCATCAAAACCAAGTCTCTAGCCTGGAGAACTATACCACAGTGCTCACCAAATATTGCCAAGCTTAACCAGTCATGTAACCTCCAACAATAATGCTAATTGTCAATGTGGCCTGCATTCTGAAGGCAATGAAGGGCCCTTCGCTGTACACATTTTTAAAAGCAACTTTACTGAGGCACAATTTACACACAATAAACTGTATTTTGATTATACCCAAATGATACCTTGAGCCTCTTTATAGCCCAACCCTCCCTTCATTCCTGGCTTCAGGCAACTACTAATCTGCTTTGTATCATTATGCATTAGTTTGCATTTTCTCAAATGTTACACATATAGTAATGATAAAATATATAGATACAATATATATCCTTTTGTTTCTAGCTTCTTTCACTCAGTATGATTTTGAGATTGATCCACATGTATCCACAGCTCATTCCTTTGTATTCCATTTTAATCCATTGTATGGACATACCACAATTGTTTATCCATTCTTTTATTGATGGTTATTTAGTTTGCTTCTCATTTGTTGCTTCTTGTGAATAAAGCTGCTATGAATTTTCCTACATGTCTCTGTGTGAATATATATTTTCATTTCTTTCGGATCATGCTAAGGATGTTAAGAAGTAAGATAGAATCATATTTACAAGTGGAAAGACAGACTGGTGACAGTGTTAAGGGTAAAATGGAGAGTAGAGAAAGAGGGGATTAGTCTGAAGGAATTGATGGATGCAGATAAGAAGCTAAATTCCCAAAACAATTTAAAGACAATATCAATAAAACTTGGGAACCACCAGCACAGAGAACAGGAACACACATAGAGGGTGGGACCAAGTGACTATTAGCTAGGAACTACATGTCTTAAAACAAAACGATGAGTTTATTTTACTTTGTATATATTTTTCCAGTCTGTTTGCTAAGTATCCAAAGTAGAAAAGAACTATTAGACATAATAAATACTCTGGTGCCCAAGACATATAGAAAAAGATGTGGGTGTTATCAACATACAAGAGAACTTAAAGCTGCAGGAGCAAACAAGAACCCCAAAGCAGCAGGACATGAGTGAGAAGAGGGTTCAGTGTAAGAATGTGAGGGTACAGTAAAATGTAAGGACGAGACTTCAGTGAAGACCCTGGAAAAGAGTGGTCATGATAATAAGAGTAATATAAGAATAAATAAGGACCGAGTAATCGGTGCATGCACAAATACTATTCTGATGAAAAGGAAAGATATTACCAAGTGCCTAGTATATACCAAAATTTGTGCTCAGCAATTTATATATCTTGTCTTGGTTATTCTTTATAGCAATCCAAAATACTATTAAACAGATTTTACATGTGGAAAAAAAAAAAAAAAAAAGATCATTCCATTCAATTAGACACAGCTGGTCAACAGAATAAGCAGCCCTTACATTGAGGCCTGTCTGCCAACCACACCTGTGCTCTTGCTTATACACAGTGTCACATGTTGTGGAAAGTTCAACAGAACCACTGTAATTTCCAATTAATAAGTTAGTTATGACCACCATGGGGAAAGCTGCAATCATGTTTGATGAGAGCAAGAATGAAATATTTGACATGTACCAGTGCCAAACTCTTAAAAAAAAAAAAAAATTGGATACTCAGTAAAATAAATGATGAATCAAACAATGAATATCTATTGCTAAATTCAACACAATTCATAGAATTTTTAGAGTGAACACATTAAATTATATTCTTGTCATCGGGATGAACAAAGGCAGATAAGATAAAAATAAAAAAATAATAATGTCAGTAATAAGTTAGAGACAAAGACTGGGACCCTCAATAGCTGGGCATTTTGCTGAGCCACAGGAGCTCTCAGACACAAGTGGCCACCACTCAGCATAGAACATCAACACGATCAGTGATAGATGTATTTAGTGCAACTGAGCATACAAATAGTGAAGTCAGCAATGAGCATCACTGAGTACTAGAAACAGCAGTACTTAATACCATTAAACATTTATACAGTTATTGCTTTCAACAATGCTTTAAGGAGACTATCATCATCTTCTTTGTCTTGTAAATAAAAACCGCTAAAAGATATTTATAAAGTCAGCTTTGAGCGATTAGCTAAGCACACATCACAGGGCCATTTGTTGCCTAGAGCACCCTTTCCCCCAGTCTTTGTCAATGTGAAACACAAACAAGACTGCTGAGAAGCGAGTCCAGGCAGCTATCTGAACAATTCGGCCAGTCGTAACAATGGAGGGAACATCTGCAGAAGCACACAGATACTCACAAACAGGTACAAAGACAGTTTCATTATAACCAGCAGGTGGTACTACGATATAAGAAAGAACACAGGTATGGTTGGCAGATAGGCCTCAACAAAAACAAATTAGCAACATGGAAGATACACCAAAGATTAAAATTTCTATCACTCTTAAGTAGTCAGCAAACTGTTCTATATCATTTTTTATGTAGAGAATCCTCCCCACCAACTTTCACTGTCAATTTTATCATATACCAATTCCTATACACATTTAAATCTTCTGTGTACATTCTGTTCTGTTCTACTGATCTGACTACATCTCGGTCAGCACCACATTGTTTTAATTATAGCACCCACAGAGTACATCTGAATACCTCTTAGTGCATGTCTAATCCTTGTCTTTTTAAGTTGGGAGATATTAGTGAACCTCTTGGACTTTTCTGCAATTATATTTTACAAATCTGCACTGGGCTCTTAAGGCCGAGAATTGTGGCTTGACCTTCAGCATTTCTTTACTTTTGAAACAAACTGTTTTGTGTTTTTAGTTAAGATTACCATCCAGAATACATAGGTGATTTTTCCCCTGCTCTTGGGAAGTTATTCTAAACATTTAGAAAAGAACATAAAAGCCTGAAAGATCTAAGGACCATCAACTCTATCAACCTATTGGTATCTGTACCTGTAGATTCTGCCTCCACCTATGAAAATGGTCTCCTAAGCCCTAAGTGCTTCTAAGCATTACTTTGCAGGAGATTCTACTCCATCTAGATAGCTTAGGGACTAACTTTGTGTTGTTTTGTTTTCCCCCACAACATCAATTTTTACTCCTGGTTCATGTTTATCATTATATAATATGCTGTGATAGCTACCAAAAACTCCTCTTCCAGGTATCATTATTCCTATTAAAGTAACACTCCTCAAAAGAGTTTATACGTTTTTCTCCACTTCCTCATCATCCATTCTCTTTTAAACTACTCCAGGCAACCTTGAGTTCGCATCAGTGTATTAAAACCTCTCTTATCATGTCAGTCAGTGACCACTAGATTTGCCAAATTCAATGGTCCCTTCTCTGCCATTACCTTTACTTGAATTCTTCTTCCTATTTTAATGGCTATTTCTTATTCTCCCTTAATAATGCCTTGCCCTCTTCATTATCTCTAAAAATTAAAGTGCCCAGAGTTCAGTCCTTGGCTCTCTTCCCTTCTCTAGCTATATTCATTCCACAGTAATTTCATTTGGCTGGATGGTTCTAAATATAATCTGTAAATTAATAATTCCTACCTCTCTGAGATCCAGAATCCAAATATCTGCTCTAATGCCCATCTGAGGATCTACTAAGTTTCTCAAATGTGAACACTTCAAAACAAACTCTCGGTTCAGAAACGTATACCCATTGTTGCCAGAAGTCCTTCCATATGGCTCCTCATCTTAGGAAATGACATTGCATGTACATTATTGTTCAGGCCAAAAATCTTCAGAGTTGTTCATGATTTCTCTTTCCCTTATAAACTACATCAATTAAGCCATAGTTCTATTAGCTCCATCTTCCAAAAACGTTCAAACTCCAAGCCTTCTCATCTCCTCCACCATTACCACTAGTCCTAATCACCATCAATTTCAATTGGACTATTGCAATAGATATCTAACTGGCTTTCGTTAGGTCCACACTTCCTCACTACAGTTTATATCCACAAAACAGTGATCATTCAAAATATAAGCCAGAACATGCTCCCTCATTAAAAATCCTCTAATGGCTTCCCATACTACTTAAGAGTAATATACAAGCTCCTTGTGAACAATATACAAGGTTCCAAATGACCTGGAACATCACTACTTCTCTGACATCACCACCTACTACTATCCTCTCAGGTCATTCCAAGGATTCACACTACGCTTACTGTCACTCAAACATTTAAGCTTGTTAATATCTCAGAATCTCCTTCCCTATGCCGATGACACACTTCCTATAGATATTTACATTATTTCTTCCTTTACTGTTTTAGGGTCTTGCTCAAATATCTCAAACATGCCTTCCTTCTCGGACTTCTTTCTAAAATAGTCCTACTATCTTCTCACTGTCCTCTCCTACCTCTGTCACTATTTCCTTGCTCTGGCTTTCTTTTCTTCATAACATTACCTGAAATTATATCATATATTTACTAATTTAATATTTTTAAATGTATGTCTTCAGTTATATGAGGGCAGGTACTTAGTCCTGTTTCCCTATAGCCTCAGCTCTAGAAAAGTACCTGGGATGACAGAGTAGTCAATAAATATTTGTAAATGAATGAAGTTGATTAAATAAAACTACAGTACTTCTACACTTCAACAATTATCCAAAACAAAACTAAGGTAACAAAGAAAAATAAAAATACTATTTTGTAACATATATGACAAAGGGTTAATGTCTTTCTTTTTCAAACTATTAAGGAACAGGTTAATACCCAACAGTAAAAATGAGAAAAGATATTACTAGGTATTTCTTTTTTTAGCCTGAATCTATTTTATTTATTTATTTTTTTACCAACATATAATATATTATTTGCCCCAGGGATACAGGTCTGTGAATCATCAGTCTTACACAATTCACAGCACTCGTCATAGCACACACCCTCCCCGATGTCCATAACCCAGATATCCTATCCCTCTCTCCCACCTCCCAGCAACCCTCAGTTTGCTTCCTGAGATTGAGTCTCCTACACTTTGTCTCCCTCCCCAGTCCCATCTTTTTTCATTTTTTCCCTCCCTATCACCCAGGACTGCCCCCCAAACTCTCAAATTCCTCATATCAGAGAGATTGTATGATAATTGTCTTTGTTAGATTGACTTATTTTGCTTAGCATAATACCCTCTCTAGTTTCATCCATGTTGTTGCAAATGGCAAGATTTTTTTTTTGAAAAATAAAAAAATAGTATTCCATTGTATATCTATATCACATCTTCTTTATCCATTCGTCTGTTAATGGACATCTGGGCTCTTTTCATAGTTTAGCTATTGTGGACATTGCTGCTATGAACATTCAAGTGCATGTGCCCCTTTGGATCACTACATTTGTATCTTTAGGGTAAAAACCCAGTATTACTAGGTATTTTAAAGAAAATAAACACAAATAACTAATTTCAACCTTCAGAAAAACAAAGAAAATACAAGCTGGAATTACTTTTTGTCAAACAAATATATGCGTGTAAGGGTGTAATTTGATTAAAATTTGATTAACACTCAAAGATGATTAGGATATGGAGAACTGCATAAATTCATACACCGCAGATGAAGCTGTTAGTAGTGCATCCTTTCTGAAAACCAATTTTGCAGTATGTATCAAGAAGCCTTATTGTGTGTATTCTCTTAGACCCAGCAATTTCATATTTTACTACTAGAAATTTAGTCTATAAAAATAACTGTAACTTTGCACAAAAGTTTATTTATAAAGATATTCATCTGATTTACATTCTTCATGTTATTGGAACAGAAATCTGAAAATCCTAAAAATCTCAAGTAATAGAAGGATGGCTGAATAAACCATGATACATTTAGAAGAGTGAAAACAGAGCAGTCATTAAAAACATATTTTCAAAGGTTATGCAAATAAGGAACTATTTATAAGATTCAGTGAAAAGAATTTCCCCAAGTTGCGTATTAAAATATATGGATTTAAAAAAGAAATAGCCATAGGCATCAAAAGAAGAAAAGAAATAGACAAAATTATAATAGTGCTTATTTCTAAACAGTATTCCATGTTTCTATTTTATTTATGACTTTATAACTTCTCAAATATTTTTATACCAGGTGTATTACCTTTTCAATCAGGGGAAATATTAAAAATACATCTATGCATACGTGTATTCATTCTTTGTCCTATGTGTGGGTACACTGGTAGGCAAATTACTCATGTATTTATTAAACAGCAATAAATAAAACCCTACTGTGTGACCAATCCTATATCAGGAAGGGGAAAATACATCTGAAAACAGCACAGTTGCTGACCTTAAGAAATTAAAATCCCATGAGGGATGCACGAGAATGGACATTTTAAATAAAATAAGTGACAGAAGTTTATACAAAGTATAATAAACTACAAAAGAAGGAATTCTTTCCTAAGAGAAATGACATTAGGAATTAGAAAATTATATCCTAAGTATTGAATAGTCAAAAATATTGATCCTTTGCCCTTCTTGACTATAGGAAAACACATAACTGCTCCTAATACTGTCTTCCTATATTTTCCTTAATATACTGTTTATGTACAAAATCCACCAAATATTTTTCCTCAAAGAAAAAAGTCTAACTCTAAAAAGAAACATATATTATAAAAATTTGTCTACTAACAAACTGACAACAATCCTAATTGCCTACCCTCATTTGATATCTGATTGTATGGTTGAATCTTCTAATAATAAAAGAACCAATTAATAAGGGTCTAATCTGCCATCAGTCCTACTCTAATCACCATAAGAAGTATGAACATGGAACTGCCAATAGTCTGAAAGCCTTATTAATGCCTATCTTAAAATTAGCACCCTAAAGTATCAGGAACACTGACATCAAGGATAGAAAGGGATTTCTACTATGAAAGGCACCAGATCCGATTTTCTCATTCATACGAGAAGCTCTACCATATCACAGCTAAAAGGCACCCAACACAGAGGCTGGGATGGTGAAAGCATGCAGCAATCTGGTAATAGCGATAATTACAAGTTTATAAGGAGGGTCTCAAGGTAGAAATTCAGACCCAATTAGATTTGTTCACTCAATATTCACTTGTCCCCATATGAAGAAGTTGGTTCACAAAGACAACAAGATAAATTGAAAACAACCTGTCCATTTTTTTTTTATAACGAATGAAAACTAGACCTACTTATTCTAAAGATAAGATATGCAGCTTGCATTTATCAGGGAAATTATTTTCTTTGAAAAATGCCTGTTACCAGTAGTATTCTGTTAATGAGTTCCTGCCTGTTGAGAAAAAAATGATCTGCTGAATTTAAAGTGTTTTTCATCTGAAAAGCATTCTAACATTTTTAATATGAACCATTCATTAAAGAAGCACACTTGCATTAGAGCTCTGAGTGTTGATATTTGGACTTCTGGCAACATGACATTATTAAATAAGAAACATTTGTGAATGCTGATGACGTTTTAGGGCCTGGATAACTAAACAAGAAATTTATATGGCCAGTAAAGCACTAGATGCTTTTCCTTAAACTTCCAATTCTTCACTTGAGTAGATTACCAAGTCCAGATTTAAAAAAAAAAAAAAAAAAGAAAGAAAAATGAGAGAAATGAATACTATTTTATATGAAGAAATTCTGAAAGTAACACTGAGAATTTTCAAATGGTAATGACTTCAAATGATATATATATATTGCAACTAAAAGTTCTCTTTGACTTGTTAAAAGGCTTTGTTTTTCTTAGCATCATCAATATCAGACATTTCTGAAATGGAAAATGATCACCATCTGGAGTTATTCCATTAAACAGGAGCTCATGACTGAGTATTAGGTCACTAATTTGTAGGATTATTGTCTCTCTTTGTGAGCTTTCTCAATTAAATAGGGAAAAAGTTGTTAAGGCTGAAAATCAAATGACAAAGAAACTGTGGAAAATCATAATCATTTGTCATTTATTTCTTTTTAAAGCTAGCACATTATTTTACTTTTGAGCCTCCACAGTATGACACTCATAGTTTTGAATAAATTAGCTCTTTGCTACATAGTGAGACCCAACCTCAATGCAGAAACTGAGACTGTGCTATTCAGCCTAGACCAAATTCAACCTAAATATGAAGCTGAACAGAAGTCTAGAACTATAGTTGCTTTTCCAATTGAGTTTCCCAAGAATATTCTTGCTAAAATGATAAGGTGACTTCGATGAAACTTTTTAACAATAACAAAATAAATAAACAAAGGATTAATTTGTTAATCCTTGTTGGGAGAATAAAGCAATAATCATAAAGTATTCAATTCTAAGCAAATCAGTTTGGTGTAAAGTATCTAAGCTGTTTAGAATGTGCACCGGGTGGTTATACATAACTAATGAATCACTGAACACTGCATCAAAAACTAAAGATGTATAATACCTATTCTTCTGAAACTGTTCCAAAAAATAGAAATGGAAGGAAAACTTCCAAACTCATTTTATGAGGCCAGCATTACCTTGATCCCAAAACCAGACAAAGAACCCAACATAAAAGAGAATTCATATCAATATCCTTGATGAACACAGATGCGAAAATTCTCCCCCAAATACTAGCCAATAGGATCCAACAGTACATTAAAAGGATTATTCACCACGATCAAGAGGGATTTATTCCAGTGCTGCAAGATTGGTTCAACATCCACAAATCAATCAACATGATACAATACATTAATAAAAGGAACAAGAACCATATAATACTCTGAATAGATGCTGAAAAAGCATTTGACAAAGTACAGCATCCTTTCTTGATCAAAACTCTTCACAGCATAGGGATAGAGAGTACATACCTCAATATCATCTAAGCTATCTATGAAAAACCCACAGCAAATATCATCCTCAATGGGGGAAAACTGAGAGCTCTTCCACTAAGGTCAGGAACACGGCAGGGATGTCTATTATCACCACTGCTATTCAACAGAGTACTAGAAGTCCTAGCCTCAGCAATCAGACAACAAAAAGAAATTAAAGGCATCCATATCAGCAAAGAAGGAGTCAAACTATCACTCTTCGCAGATAATATGATACTTTACATGGAAAACCCAAAAGACTCCACTCCAAATCTACTAGAACTTGTACAGGAATTCAGTAAAGTGTCAGGATATAAAATCAATGCACAGAAATCAGTTGCATTTCTATATATCAACAACAAGAGAGAAGAAAGAGAAATTAAGGAGTCAATCCCATTTACAATTGCACCCAAAACCATAAGATACCTAGGAATAAACCTAACCAATGAGGCAAAGAATCTGTATTCAGAAAACGATAAAGTACTCATGAAAGAAATTGAGGAAGACACAAAGAAATGGAAAAATGTTCCATGCTCATGGATTCAAAGAACAAATATTGTGAAAATGTCTATGCTACCTAAAGCAATCTACACATTTAATGCAGTCCCTCCAAAATACCATCCATTTTTTTCAAAGAAATGGAACAAATAATCCTAAAATTTATATGGAACCAGAAAAGACCTCGAATAGCCACTGGAATGTTGAAAAAGAAAGCCAAATTGGTGGCATAACAATTCCAGACTTCAAGTTCTATTACAAAGCTGGCATCATCAAGACAGTATGATACTGGCACAAAAACAGACACATAGATCAATGGAACAGAATAGAGAGCCCAGAAATAGACCCTCAACTCTATGGTCAACTAATCTTCGACAAAGCAGGAAAGAATGTCCAATGGAAAAAAGACAGTCTCTTCAACAAAAGGGGTTGGGAAAACTGGACAGTCACATGCAGAAAAATGAAACTGGACCATTTCCTTACATCACACATGAAAATAGACTCAAAATGGATGAAAGACCTCAATGTGAGAAAGGAATCCATCAAAATCCTTGAGAAGAACACAGGCAGCAACCTCTTCGACCTCAGCCACAGCAACCTCTTCCTAGAAACATCACCAAAGGCAAGGGAAGCAAGGGCAAAAATGAACTATTGGGACTTCATCAACATCAAAAGCTATTGCACAGCAAAGGAAATAGTCAACAAAACCAAAAGACAACTGACAGAATTAGAGAAGGTATTTTCAAACAACATATCAGATAAAAGGCCAGTATCCAAAATCTATAAAGAACTTCTCAAAATAATCAAATCAAGAAATGGGAAGAGGACATGAACAGACATTTGTACAAAGTAGACATCCAGATGGCCAACAGACACATGAAAAGGTGCTCCACATCACTCAGCATCAGAGAAATACAAATCAAAACCACAGTGAGATACCACCTCACACCAGTCAGAATGGCTAAAATTAACAAGTCATGAAATGGCAGATGCTGGCGAGGATGCAGAGAAAGGGGAACCCTCCTACACTGTTGATGGGAATGCAAGCTGGTGCAACCACTCTGGAAAACAGCATGGAGGTTCCTCAAAGTTGAAAAACAGAGCTACCCTATGACCCAGCAATTGCACTACTGGGTATTTACCTAAAGATAAAAATTAGTGGTCTGAAGGGGCACGTGCACCCGAATGTTTATAGCAGCAATGTCCACAATAGCCAAACTATGGAAAGAACGTAGATGTCCATCAACAGATGAATGGATAAAGAAGTTGTGGTATATATATATAATGGAATACTATGCAGCCATCAAAAGAAATGAAATCTTGCCATTTGCAATGATGTGGATAGAACTAGAGGGTATTATGCTGAGCGAAATAAGTCAATCAGAGAAAGACAATTATCATATGATCTGGGGGGAGTGGGATATGGAGAAAGTGGTTGGGTTATGGATACTGGGGAGGGTATGTGCTATGGTGAGTGCTGTGAAGTATATACACCTGACTATTCACAGACTTGTGCCCTCGGGGCAAATAATACATTGTATGTTAATAAAAAATTAAATTAAACAAAATTAAATTTAAAAAACTAATGGTATACTATATAGTTGCTAACTGAACATAACAAATAAATAAATGCTGCTTTCTATACTTATTTTTTAAGCTTGTAAGGAAATTTCTTTGATTTGTTTGAAATAACTTTGAAAATGCAACTCATATAAATGAGAATTATTTTTATATGATTTAAAAATTACTCCAGCTTTACTGAGTTATAACTGAAAATGAAATTGTAAGCTATTCAAAATGTGCAATGTGGTGATTTGATACATTCTGAAAGAATTTAGAATTTTAACTACCAAGTTAATGAACACATCCGTCACCTCACATATTTCCTCTTTATTTTTTCTTTTGCTGAAAACATTTAAATTATACACTCAAAGCAAATTTCGATGATACAAGATGGTATTATCAACAACAGTAACATGTTATACATTAGATCCTCAGAACCTTATTCACCCTACAATTTAAAATTTATACTCTTTTACCGACCTCTCCATATTTCACACATCCCCCAGCCCTGGCAACCACCTTTCCACTCTATGAATTCAAGGTTGGTTTTATTGTTTTTGTTTTTTGTGGGGTTTTTTGTTTTGTTTTGTTTTGTTTTTAGCTTGACACATAAGTGATACCATGCAGTATTGATCTTTCTCTGTCTGGCTTATTTCACTTTGTGTAATGCCTTCCCAGTTCATCAATGTTTTTGCAAACGACAAGCCTTCTTCTTTCGTTTAAAGCTGAATAATATTGCATCCTATATATAAACCTACATATTTATATTATATATGTATACACACACAGAGAAATATTTTCTTTATTCATTCATCTACCAATGGACACTTAGGCTGTTTCCATACCTTGGCAACTACAAATAATGCTGCAGTGAACACAAGAGTAGAGATCTCTCTCTGAGATGCTAATTTAATTTCCTTTGGCTATATATATAGAAGCGAGATTGCTGGACCATATGGTATTTCTATTTTTAATGTGAGACACCTCCATACTGTTTTCAGCAGTGGCTTTGTCAGTTGACATCCCCACCAAAAGTGCACAAGGGTTCCCTTTTGTCCATATTCTTGTCAGCATTTGTTGTCTCTTGTCTTTTTGACGATAGGCATCCTAAGTGATATACTATTGTAGTTTTGATTAGCATTTCCCTGATAATTAGTGATTTTGAGCACTTTTTCATATACCTGTTGGCCATTTGTCTGTCTTCTTTGAAAAATGTCTATTCAGGTCATTTTTAAATTAGGTTGTTTCACTGCTATTGAGTTTTACAAGTTCCTTATATATTTTGGATATTAATCATTTACCATATATGTGGTTTGCAAATATTTTTCTCCCATTTTCTAGGATGGCTTTTCATTTGTTGGTTTCTGGGGCCATATGAAAACATTTTAGTTTGATATAGTCCTATTGGTTTACTTTTGCTTTTGTTGCCTGTGCTTTTGGTATCAAATCTAAAAAATCATGGCGAAGACCATTATTAAGAAGTTTACCACCCTGTTTTCTTCTAAGAGTTTCATGGTTTCAGATCCTACATTCAGGTCTTTAACCCATTTTTGAGTTAACTTTTATTTATGGTCTGAGATTGAAGTCCAGTTTCATTCTTTTGCATGTGGCTAACCAGCTTTCCCAATGCCATTATTAGAAGACACTATCTTTTCCCCACTGTATATTCTTGGTTCCTTTGTCAAAATTAATTGACCATATGCATGAGTTTCTTTTAGGACTCTCTATTCTATTCCATTGACCTGTATATCAATTTCTATGCCAACAACATACTGTTTTGATTACTGTGGTTTTGTGATATAGCCTGAAGTCAGGAAGTGTTATCCCCCATCTTTGTTCTTTCTCAAGACTGCTTTGGCTATTTGAGGTGTTTGTGGTTCCATACAAATGCTAGGATTTTTTTTTCTATATCTGTGAAAAATGTCTTAGAATTGTGACAGGATTGCATTGAATCTGTAAATAACTTTGGACAGTATGAACATTTTAACAACATGAATTCTTCCAATCAATAAGCATGCAATGTTAAGGACATTAACATTGCTGTACCAATAGACTTAAGTTTTTTAAAGATTACATGAGGTACTGATCAGAAAAGTATAAAGTTAGAACATCTACTCAGGAAACCCTAAAAGAAATCTATGTAAAAATATGATGAAGACCAAAACTAAGGTAGTGGTTATGATGATAACAAGAAATGGCAGACCTGTGACATAAGAAGAGACCAACAGATTTTAGTGACATGTGGCTGGGAAAGGAATCCAAAATGCTCTCAACTCTAACTGACCCAATAGGTTTATCTTCTCCAAATCAACCCTTTTGTATTCCCCATCTGTTAAATAAATTTCTCCCTCTAATCTTATTTATTTTCATAAATCCTTTATATAACTATCTACTATTTAGAGTGAATATGATAATTTCCATCTCTCAACTTTTGTTCTTACTCAGCTTTCCATCTGCAATTTTCTATCTATCCTCTGGCCCCAATCTCCACCATGCACAATCCTACTCATTCTTTACAACCAATGAAACCACACCTCATTCCTCTGATCAGAAGTGATCCCTCCCTCCCTTAACCCCTTTATATCTCTTACTCTATGTATTTCTTGAAGCCATTTACCTTATTTTTTATGTATGTTCTAAATTCTGTTATATTTCTCTTAGCAACACAGTACCCAGTATAATGTCTTATATTCAATCATCAAAAAGCACATGAGAAAAAAAAAAAAAAAGCACACGAGAAGAATTCAGTCCTTTTAAAGGACCCTACAAGTATTAATAAATGTAATGGATGGTTATTTTATTCATTACTTGGTAATATTAAAGTTATTTAAGATTAGGACTTCAGTGACTATATCAGTCAAAGCCCAACTAGAAAAACAGAAACCACTCTAAAAATTTAAGGAAAAGTACAGGGAATTGACTACACAGATGACAGGACCAAGAAGGCCAAGAGAGCATAGTGACATAACCCAGGACCAGCAGTAACAAAAAGCAGTTACTTTCCCTAAGCTGAAGGGACAAAGGACTTCCAAATAGTCCAGCTACAGATGGAACCTCAGCGGATGTGTCCAACAGGAACTGAAGCAAGAGGGAAAACCAGCCACATCAGATCCTCCACCCAGGAAGACAAAATAGAGTCAAAGGTTTCTCCCTTCCTTTTGACTGTCAGTATCCCCAGTGCCTTGCACTGCCTAAATCCAAGGGAAAGCCAGCTAAAAGGAGCAAGGGAATCTAAGCCACCACCACCCCCGCTCACCACCAAAGGGAAACTGAACCCCCTTGGTATATCAAGCAGTACCTAGAATGGGCAAATAATGGATATGAAGACAAAGAGGTCCAGGACCAACAAGTACAATGACCTTAACAGTATGAAATTATTTAAGAAAATTTAAAGAAAGGGGGGGGGGAAAAGTACTTACCAAAGTAAAATGTCAAAAAATCAGCAACAGACAAATCCCAACATTTTTTTTTCTTACTTGGTAAATTACTCATTATTTGAGTTTCTATATGCATTCTAGATTAAGCAATACATGGGTAGACACTACCTGTACTCTCATGGAGCTTACTGTCTAATAAAGGCATTCCAGAATACATCAACTTTTTAAATAGATACAGAAAAATCATAAAATTCATTGGTTTCCACCATCACCACATAAAAGAAAAGCAGGTTATCAGTTCTATCTGAAATTTTCTTTTCTTCTGATTCTCTTAAGTGCTAACCTAAAAAATGACAGAAACAACTTCACTGATGACACCAAAAATGGTAACTTAGGAGGAAGAGTCTTTAAGATCCTTGATTTCAAAGTATTTCTTTGCTAGGAGTTAGGCAGGGATAGCAAGAGAATCCATGTTTAAATGTGCTCATAAATAAGTACCACACTGATTACTAAACAAACAGGCACTGTCTCATTTGTATAGAAGGTCTGGTAACAACCCTGGAAAAGAATGAAGTAATGAGATAAATACCCAGTAGTGCAATTGCAGGGTCATAGGGAAGCTCTATTTTTAATTTCTTGAGGAATCTCCACACTGTTCTCCAAAGTGGCTGCACCAACTTGCATTCCCGCCAACAGTGTAAGAGGGTTCCTGTTTCTCCATATCCTCTCCAATACACGTTGTTTCCTGTCTTGCTAATTTTGGCCATTCTAACTGGAGTAAGGTGGTATCTCAATGTGGCTTTTATTTGAATCTCCCTGATGGCTAGTGATGAACATTTTTTCATGTGTCTGATAGCCATTTGTATGTCTTCATTGGAGAAGTGTCTGTTCATATCTTCTACCCATTTTTTGATATGATTATCTGTTTTGTATGCATTGAGTTTGAGAAGTTCTTTATAGATCCTGGACATCAACCTTTTGTCTGTACTGTCATTTGCAAATATCTTCTCCCATTCTGTCGGTTACTTCTTTGTTTTGTTGACTGTTTCCTTTGCTGTGCAGAAGCTTTTGATCTTGATGAAGTCCCAAAAGTTCATTTTCGCTTTTGTTTCCTTTGCCTTTGGAGACATATCTTGAAAGAAGTTGCTGTGGCTGATATCAAAGAGGTTACTGCCTATGTTCTCCTCTAGGATTCTGATGGATTCCTGTCTCACGCTGAGGTCTTTTATCCATTTCAAGTTTATCTTTGTGTACGGTGTAAGAGAATGGTCAACGTTCATTCTTCTACATATAGCTGTCCAATTTTCCCAGCATCATTTATTGAAGAGACTGACTTTTTTCCACTGTATATTTTTTCCTGCTTTGTCAAAGATTATTTGACCATAGAGATTCAGATGTAGTGAAAAAAAAGGCCATCTGTACCCCAATGTTTATAGCAGCAACGGCCATGGTCGCCCAACTGTGGAAAGAACCAAGATGCCCTTCAATGGACGAATGGATAAGGAAGATGTGTCCATATACACTGTGGAGTATTATGCCTCCATCAGAAAGGATGAATACCCAACTTTTGTAGCAACATGGACAGGACTGGAAGAGATTATGCTGAGTGAAATAAGTCAAGCAGAGAGAGTCAATTATCACATGGTTTCACTTATTTGTGGAGCATAAAAAATAACATGGAGGACATGGGGAGATGGAGAAGGGAGTTGAGGGAAACTGGAAGGGGAGGTGAACCATGAGAGACTATGGACTCTGAAAAGCAACCTGAGGGTTTTGAAAGGGCGGAGGGTGGGAGGTTGGGGGAGCCAGGTGGTGGGTATTAAGGAGGGCACGTATTGCATGGAGCACTGGGTGTGGTGCAAAAACAATGAACTCTGTTACGCTGAAAAGAAATTAAAAAAAAAAAAAAGAATGAAGTCATAGTACTGGCTTTAAAGAAGCAGCACATGCTATGCTTTCAGAAACTCACCAACTAAATCAGAGGCATCATTATCAAGTCAAAGACTTAACACTGAGTTACGTGTTCCTTTCATTTAAAAAGTAAAAATAAAAGCCTAGAAGCCTAGATTAAAAATAATATAACCACTGTGTTAGGAAAAGCCCAGTTCCTCCTATGTTTCTCCTTTACTCTCACCTCACAATTATCACACCCACAGTACTTATGATGCCAGATGTGTGGGGTTTTTTTCCCCACACCGAGCAATTCTGCAATACCAGTGTCCTACAATTTAACTCAATTCTGAACACTCGCTGTCTTGAGTTAATGTCAGATCCCACAGGTTAATGGCTCAGTTCTGTAAGACTGCCTCCCCCCGCCCTTCACATGGCAACTGCAAGTGGTAAGTCCCTAGGTTACCCACAACGTCTGTCACTTGACTACAAACTGGTGGTCTCCATAAACATTTTGAACATTTTGAATTCTGAACCAGGTGAATGCACTGCCTCCTCAATAAATAAATAAAATTAACAACAACATCAACAATAAAATCCTCTAAATCTTTGCCCTTAGCAAATTTGGCAGGAAACTGAAACTGATTTCTAAACCAAGTTAATTTTTCCCCCTCTCTCTAAGAGAGAGAAAAATTCAAGGGAAAAATTCCAATTAGCGCTGATCTGCATATTATTGCCTGAAGTGCTGTTACAACTACAGAGTCACTAGGTTTAAAACTCTAGCAGAATGTTGCCACATAAACATATGGAATTGCACAAAGGAGAAGCAAATACTGAAGACCAGTTACATTCTTAACAATTCTTTGCCCTTGATAAAGACACAGACACATATGCATGTAGGCCTGCATACACACATCCACGCATGCATGCGTGTGTGCGCACGCGCACACACACACACACACACACACACACACAAACTCCAGCCATAACATTAAAGTTTCAAGGCAGAGATTGTACTTTTCAGAATTATTTCAAGGTTAACCTGCTGAAGGCCTACACAGGGTTAGGCTAATTAAGATGAAACACAGATCAGCCTGTCAATTTTTCATAGTAGATCATCTTTTAGTTACTCATTTTAGCATTTCTGGGGAAAAAAAGAGTGTTGACCGCCAGCCAAACAGTGCTTCTCTCAAGCCATTCTGGAATATTATATAAATGTAAAAAGTTAAAATAGCTAACGGATTTTTAAGGTTGATTACTAGCATCATCTAATTAATGAATACCAGCTTTATAAGTGGACTGAAAAGTATTAAGTAAATGTAAGAAATGTCTCCATTCAGATCTTTGATATCAAAAGTTGGGACATAAAGGCCCAGTCCTCTGAGAGGGGTAATGACAATACTGCCCCTCATGCCACCTACAAACTATCACAATTGAGGGAGCTGAAGACAGTTTAAACAGCTAGCACCATTCTTGATTTTAATCTCTCCTTCAGGCTTCACTTCTGCATCTGGATAATGAAGCAGACATAATAAAGTACATTTAATCTAAAAACATGGCTATCTTGGGTCCAACTAGCAAATATTAGACATTGTATAGAATAGAGATAGGTCAGAGAGCAAGAATTAAACAAAACTTGGAGATGGTCTTTATAGGTCTTCTTTCCAAGTACTAAATTATGCATACATCCAAGAGATCACTGATGTGATTTTCTAGGTCAGGGTCACATACTGACTGTGGGGCAGATCTAGAAATAAACCCCGTATTAGTAATGGTTTCAGAAGCTATAGATATCAATATCCATTTAGTTTCTCCAAACTTTTTCTGCAATCAAAGGCCCTCAGAAATCATAAAACTGGAGAACCTAATAGGAGCCAGTATTCCAAACTTGCCAAGGTCTTTCCAGACTGAGCACTGACTGAGATGACATCCAGTTACAACTAAGGGATACAGTGCTACTGGAGACACACTGATTAAGTTGAATTATATATTTCTTAAGTCAAGTCTTTGATATTCTGTGGTCAATTTCAGAAAAGCAAATTCTTCTGATACAGATGCTAAAGACATGGGGGATTTTAATTGTTTTGAAACATTTTGTGTTTTGCCAAAGTTATGTTAACATTTTAATATTATTAATTTCTGAACATAAAGCACCAGAGGAACCTGAAATTAATGTAAAAAAGACTGAATTTAAAAAAAAAACAAAGCCAAGAAGAGGAGTAAGGTAACAGAACAATAACAATAAAAGTAATAGTAACATAAATCAAAAGGGGAAAAAACTGGAAGAATATTAAAAAGCAATATAAGCCACAGTCTCTACCCTCAAAGAGCTTACTTGTTGCTAGGAAAATAGATATATAGAGAATTAAAACAAAACAGTAAATGAACAAGAATTTTTATAAAACAAAACATCAAAACATTGCTGTAAGAGGCTACAAAAAGTACGGAAGAAATAAAAAGGAAAGGTTTGGGATAAGAGAAGGTTTATTCCTTTTTAACAAAAAGCTTTAAAAATATACAGCCCTTTTCAATGATAAAAACTATTACAATATTTATAAAAGCAAGAAATATTCCTAACTGAGTTCCCTTAACAGAAATGCTATCTATAAGATACATATTTCTGATAATCACTAACTATGGATCTTTGGCCAAGATTCCTGACTTCTCTGGATCTCAGTTCTCTCACTGGTAAATGAGAGGCTCAGACTTCTTTTCATGTCTATTATTTGGATACTGAGTTGTTGAGGCTAACAAGCATGGCTGCGTCTAAAGAAAGGATGATGGAATAACACATGATCTAAAAAGGTACATTCTGTGTGACTTGGTCCTTCTGTGTTAAGTCTAGTAACTGAAACAGTCTTGCTTTTTCTAAAGCCAACCAGAGGTTAACGAAGAAATTACTATAAATAAGTCCTAGCAATGATCTTTAATTCTGAAATACCAGAAAACTAGAACACTCATTTAAACACAATCTAAAAATCTTAACTTTTTAAAAAAGTTCTCATCGAAACACAAAGATTCTGCTTATTTTATTTGATGATTTTAGTTTATTGCTATCACAGTATACACTATATTCAATTTACAACAGAGAAAATACACTAAAACTTTGTGATTACAAAGTCTTCAAGATCTATTCTATAGAACTCAGAGGTGAAACGTCTTTAAAACAAGGACCTATTATTAATCAAGTACAACAGAGAGTGACTAGATTGAATCCCATTCACCAGTAATAATGTGTATTATAAAGAAATTTCAATGTATTGATTTAGTCTTCAGAATATTCATTATAGAACAATTATAGCACACTAAAAGTGTTAAGAAAAATAATCTATGAAATGTAGGCAGCAAAAGACTATGCAGATTTCCAGTTAATAAAACTTTTCATTTTTTGTAACATTTTCTTTCCGTGGAAATTACTAAATTTTCTGTTCTAAAAATGAACATGAGATTTCAAAAACCAAACCAAACAAAATAAAAACATGCAATTGTAAATTATGATAAAAGACATTTAGAGGTGGGCACAATACTTTATAACATCTACAAAGATAAGACTTCTTAATTATAGGTTTTATTTTTCATACAAGCTGAAGTGATATTATTTTAGCTTTTATTATACCCTATGCATATCATTAATGAAAGTGGGAAAAAACCCTGGCGGCTTACTGCTAGATTAAAATGTACAATTATACAATAACTATATATCAAAGTATAACATTTATTGTCTGAATTACATATAATTTTAAATAAATCCTTCTTTAGATTTTTTTGCTGTTGGTGTTTTGTTAAGGGGTCTTTGGAGGGAAGGGAGGTTTTCTCTTAAATATTAACATGGAGTTAACTATGCTTTGTTATACAGCATAAAATATTTTTCAAAGTTAAAAATGAATCATATTAAGAAGTGTTAAGAGCTTCGTAACAAACAAGGTACAGCAAAGGCCCTATAGCATCAGTGTACTTCATCAACCCAGCATATTCGTTCATTCGAGTGGTGCCATCATACACTTGGATAGTAGTGATGTATTGGTTCCTGGTAGATGTATTACTTTCACAGGTCAGACCAGTGTAATATTTTATAAATTACAGTACATAGTGATTTCATTCATTTAGAAATTTCATTTCCTCGTCACAGCCTAAAATGAATTTTTCTGAACATTTATGATGGTTTCATTTTCCGTTTTTCAAGTGTCTTAACTGGCCAACTAACCAATTGTTTAAATTAGTATGACTTACATGGGTTTTCTTCAATTTTACATTCTCACTTCTTATCTAGCCATCTTAGGGTTCAGCAAAAAGAAAATTAGTGATAATGCTCTCAATTTAATTAGTATATTACATGCACTGTAATTATTAGCGGGAAATGTTATATTAATGAATGTAAAAGTTAGCAGTAAATTACCTTGTAGCTATTATCAATTTCCCAAGCTACTGCTCCTTAAGATAACCCTCTCCCTATGGTCCTTCCGGTAATTTTTCTTTGCCTGATAAACATGATGATTAAATAGCACACAGAGCAAACCTTTGATACTTTTTAAATTAAATCCATGCCCAGCCTAAGGGCTGTGTCTGATTTCAACTAAATGTGTCAGTTAATCAGATAAAAAATTATCAGTAACTCAAAGAAACAGCAGCCTTAGGCTTCATCAGTGCCAGGGAAAGCTGAACAAAATAAGACATTCAGACAATATCACATTATGTGTAAAGGTTACTGATAAGCCTATAACTAAACAGAACTGCTTACCACTGTAACAATGTCTGTCTGGGAAGAAATGTTATATTCAACATTCAAATTCCTCTAAAATTTTAAGGAAAAAAATGTAATTTAGAAAAAAAGTCTAGAGATACTTTATCTGTATACACAAACACACATGCACACACATACATATATAAACAAATCCACAAAAAGATAATAAAATTATGCAGTGAGTTAGGAAAGTGGAATTCTTTTTTTTTTTTTTTTTTTAAAGCATTCTTTTTTTTTTTTTTTTTTTTTTTTAAAGATTTTTATTTATTTATTTGACAGAGAGAGATCACAAGTAGGCAGAGAGGCAGGCAGAGAGAGAGAGAGGAGGAAGCAGACTCCCTGCCGAGCAGAGAGCCTGATGCGGGACTCGATCCCAGGACCCTGAGATCATGACCTGAGCCGAAGGCAGCGGCTTAACCCACTGAGCCACCCAGGCACCCGGAAAGTGGAATTCTTAAAACTAGATTCTTGGAGAATTGAAAAAGAATTATTATAGAACTTACTATTACCAATACAACTTAAAGGATACTTCAAAAATTATACAAAGTAAACCAAATGTTTCATGGTATGGTAGGCTAAGATATTTATAAATTCAAGATTATTTATCCACACAGTTTTACCTAGTGTCTTACAATGATGAAATTTCAACATTTCTTTAAAAACCTGCCACAGCCTAAAATTATAGTAAAACCCTAAACTAACTAAAAAACAGATAATTTTTAACCTGTAATAATGTGCACCAATAGTCATTTATTTATTTTCAATACTGCCAATTAAAATAATACATATTATCAGGATCCTGATTATTTTATTAAGACAATTTAAAAGCTCCTACAATTATTAGAGAGGCTGGCAAACTCAAACTTTCAAAGCATATTATGATTTTTCAAAGCATTCTCAGATTCCTAATTAAAATTGCTTGAACTATAGAAGAAGGCTATCTTATAAACTGATATATCAATAACAACTGCAAGAAAGAAACTATATCTGAAAAGAATAAAACATTATCATTGAAAGACATAATGGGCAGTAGATATGAAAAATCCATTTATAGAGCAGGAGTCCCAAACCTTCTGACAAAGAAAATTTCAAATTAATACTCCATTATCTTTATTCTTCACTCTCTCTCTCTCTCTCTTTTTAATTTCTTTTCAGCGTAACAGAATTCATTGTTTATGCACCACACCCAGTGCTCCATTCAATATGTGCCCTCCTTAATACCCACCACCTGGCTCCCCCAACCTCCCACCCCTGGCCCCTTCAAAACCCTCAGGTTGTTTTTCAGAGTCCATAGTCTCTCATGGTTCATCTCCCCTTCCTCAGGGAGCTCCTCAACTCCCTTCTCTCCATCTCCCTATGTCCTCCATGTTATTTGTTATGCTCCACAAATAAATGAAACCATATGATAACTGACTTTCTCTGCTTGACTTATTTCACTCAGCATAATCTCTTCCAGTTCCGTCCATGTTGATACAAAAGTTGGGTATTCATCCTTTCTGACGGAAGCATAATACTCCAGAGTGTATATGGACCACATCTTCCTTGTCCATTCGTCCGCTGAAGGGCATCTTGGTTCTTTCCACAGTTGGGCAACCGTGGTCGTTGCTGCTATAAACATTGGGGTACAGATGGCCCTTCTTTTCACTACATCTATATCTTTGGGATAAATACCCAGTAGTGCAATTGTAGGGTCATAGGGAAGCTCTACTTTTTTTTTTTTTAAAGATTTTATTTATTTATTTGACAGAGAGAGTGAGCACAGGCAGATAGAGTGGCAGGCAGAGGCAGAGAGAGAAGCAGGCTCCCTGCTGAGCAAGGAGCCCGATGTGGGACATGATCCCAGGAGGCTGGGATCAGGACCTGAGCCAAAGGCAGCTGTTTAATGAACTGAGCCACCCAGGCATCCTGGGAAGCTCTATTTTTAATTTCTTAAGGAATCTCCACAGTGTTCTCCAAAGTGGCTGCACCAACTTGCATTCCTACCAAGACTGTAAGAGGGTTCCCCTCCTGCACATCCTCTCCAACACATATTGTTTCCTGTCTTGCTAATTTTGGCCATTCTAACTGGAGTAAGGTGGTATCTCAATGTGGCTTTTATTTGAATCTCCCTGATGGCTAGTGATGATGAACATTTTTTCATGTGTCTGTTAGCCATTTGTATGTCTTCATTGGAGAAGTGTCTGTTCATATCTTCTGCCCATTTTTTGATATGATTATCTGTTTTGTGTGCGTTGAGTTTGAGAAGTTCTTTATAGATCCTGAACATCAACCTTTTGTCTGTACTGTCATTTGCAAATATCTTCTCCCATTCTGTCGGTTACTTCTTTGTTTTGTTGACTGTTTCCTTTGCTGTGCAGAAGCTTTTGATCTTGATGAAGTCCCAAAAGTTCATTTTCGCTTTTGTTTCCTTTGCCTTTGGAGACATATCTTGAAAGAAGTTGCTGTGGCTGATAACAAAGAGGTTACTGCCTATGTTCTCCTCTAGGATTCTGATGGATTCCTGTCTCATGTTGAGGTCTTTTATCCACTTCGAGTTTATCTTTGTGTATGGTGTAAGAGAATGGTCAAGTTTCATTCTTCTGCATATAGCTGTCCCATTTTCCCAGCACCATTTATTGAAGAGACTGTCTTTTTTCCACTGTATATTTCTTCCTGCTTTGTCAAAGAAAAACTACTAGAACTCATACAGCAATTCAGTAATGTGGCAGGATACAAAATCAATGTACAGAAATCAGTTGCTTTCTTATACACCAACAATGAAAATACAGAAAAGGAAATTAGAGAATTGATTCCATTTATTATAGCACCAAGAACCTTAAGATACCTGGGAATAAACCTAACCAAAGAGGTAAAGGATCTGTACTCGAGGAACTACAGAACACTCATGAAAGAAACTGAAGAAGACACTAAAAGACAGAAGACCATTCCGTGCTCTTGGATTGGAAGAATAAACATTGTTAAAATGTCTATACTGCCTAGAGCAATCTATACTTTTAATGCTATTCGATCAAAATTCCACTGGTATTTTTCAAAGAGCTGGAGCAAATAATCCTAAAATTTGTATGGAATCAGAAAAGACCCCGAATTGCTAAGGAAATGTTGAAAAAGAAAAACAAAACTGGGGGCATCATGTTACCTGATTTCAAGCTTTACTACAAAGCTGTGATTACCAAGACAGCATGGTACTGGCATAAAAACAGACACATAGACCAGTGGAACAGAGTAGAGAGCCCAGATATGGACCCTCAACTCTATGGTCAAATAATCTTTGACAAAGCAGGAAAAAATATACAGTGGAAAAAAAAGTCTTTTTATTCTTCTCTTTTACTATAATCAGATAATGTATTCAACTACATCAAGAATCTCATTCCTCTTTATCAACTGCTACTTTTCAGTAAGTAGACCTATAATAGAATTGGGCCAATTCTAAACAAATATAAGCTGCTAAATATCAAAGACCCATACAAATTAAAGTTATCCAACAAAATTTCATACTCACTAGCCACATAAAAATATAAGATCATTATATCTTTAAGTTTAGATTCTCAATACATTGGAACACTTAACATAGACCCTCTGAAACCACTACTTTAGTTAAGAATTATCTAAGAGGGAAGGGGGAGAGGAGGGGGAAAATAGGGGAAGGAGACTAAGAGGGGGAAACTTCCAGTTACAAACGAAATAAGCCATGGAGATACAAAGTACAACATAGGGAATATAATCAATAATATCATAATAACTTTGTATGGTAACAGTAACTAACTACACTTACCATGGTGAGCATTTTGTAATGTATACAACTGTCAAATCATTAGGATGAACACATGAAACCAATATAAGATTGCATTTCAACTATAACTAAAAAAAAAAAAAAAAAAAGAAAGAAAGAAAAAGAAAAAAAGAAAGAAAAAGAATTATCTGAAGTGCAGAGGAAGTGGTTTTGCTTTCCTAACTGCTATAAGCAGCAACATAGACACTTCAGGAAACACCTTTGACTATGGAATTCCATCCAGGTCTAAAACTGCTTAAAATTAACACAGCTAATGCTTCTCCAAGACATTTACACATTTCAGGGTTCACCAAAGAGCAGCTGAAAAATTATCTTAAGATTACAAGATGAAATTTGAACTGGTTACCAAGAGATTACTTGATTTAGATACTCTTAGCAATCCCCCGGGCTCTCTCGTCTCTTCTCATAACACAAACCCTCTGACCTTTGCATGTCTCATATGAATGGTCACAACACTGTCTCTCTGAACGTTCCAAAACTTCAAATCTCGGTAAGAAGGATAACAGCTTGTTTAAATAAAAAACGTAACTATTTGTAGAGCTACCCTATGACCCAGCAGTTGTACTACTGGATATTTACTCCCAAAATACAGATGTAGTGAAAAGAAGGGCCAAATGCACCCCAATGTTCATAGCAGCAGTATCCACAATAGCCAAACTGTGGAAAGAGCCAAGATGCCCTTTGAAAGATGAATGGATAATGACTTGTTCCGTATACACAATGGAATATTACTCAGCCATCAGGAAGGATGAATATGCAACTTTTGCATCAACATGGATGGGACTGGAGGAGATTATGCTAAGTGAAATAAGTCAAACAGAGAAAGTCAATAATCATATGGCTTCACTTATTTGTTGAACGTAAGGAATAGCATGGAGGACATTAGGAGAAGGAAAAAATGAGGGGAGAGAAAATGGTGTGGGAGACAAATCACGAGAGACCATGGACTCTGGGAAACAAATGGAGGGTTTTGGGGGTCGGGAGTGAGCCTGGTGATGGGTATTAAGGAGGGCATGGATTGCATGGAGTGCTGGGTGTTATATGCAAACAATGAATCATGAAACACTACATCAAAAAATAATGATGTAGTGTATGGTGACTAACACAACACAATAAAAAATAAAAAATAAATAAATTAAAAACATAATTATTTGTAAGTATTAGATATTCTAATTGAAAAGAAAATTATCAAGACTCTGTAATTCCAATAGTAGGTCCATCCTCTACAAGTAACTGAAAGGAAAATAAGAATGATGTCCTATATTAAAATAATGTATTTGTTATTAGATTCTAAATAAACTTTACTGTTTTTAAATTTATATTTCTGAATAGTAAAAAATTTTTAAAGAATTACTCTAATGATAATATTTATTTTTGGTATGTGATGACAGATGTAAATCATATTAAACTTTGAAGAAAACAAAATAGAAGTTAATCTTGGATTATTTTTTTTAATTTTATAGCAATAATCAAATTTTACTCCTAGGGTGGTTTCAAGTCATTAAGAAGACTTTATAAAAATATTACCTAAAAAAATCTAGTATCAGGTAGATGATTATTGGCAGCCCAATAGATGCATTTTGTTTTTTATTTTAAAAGCTCAGATATTTGCAGAACATTTGCTTATAGGTGACTCTTTCAGGAAATCCTATGTAAGGATGACTTCCATCAGAGGCCTGATGATGACTTATATTTAAAATTGAATATAAGCTTCCTGAGACTTAAAATTATTCTACAATTATGAGGTACCGATGAGCAAACATAACGATTAAATTTAAACGCTAAAGGTTTCTATCCAATACCAACCACATAAATAGCAATGCCTCTGGAATACCTGTAAAACCTATAGTAGTTAATATTTTTATTCTTAAACAAAATGCTTAATGTTTAAAATAAGCACTATCATACTTTATATACACCATACTAATATTTAAGAATTCCACTAAAATAATGGAATAAGAAAACCTAAACCACTTTATATTTAAGAGTGGACATTGTCTTTAAGAAAACGTTATTTTTGAGATAAGAAACAAGAATTTGTGTTGTTTTTCCCATATGTACCCTATCACTGGGTAACTGCTGGGTAACCAAATAATAGGCAAAGGGATGATTCTATAGAATATTCCAACTAATAAATAAAGAAGGAATGACAGAATCACTTGTATCACCATTTTGCAATATCCTTTTAAATAAATAAATATAAGTAATGATCATCAATAGTTGTTAACACCACAAGAAAGAGACGTAATTAGACATTATACGTCTCCTGATGGAAGAACAAAAAACCATTTGTGAGGCATTCTTAAAATTAAAAAAATCAAGCCTGAATTTGAAGAGAGCCTAAACACAAACTTTTAAATTTATGGCTAATTGATTTTTGACAAACTTTCCAAGGCAATTCAATGGGGGAAAGGATAATTTTTTAACAAATAGTACTGAGACTGGATGTACATATGCACAGTTATTAATTTGCACACTAACCTCACAGCATATACAAAACAACAAATAAAAAATACATTTATATCTCAAATGTAAAGGTAAGTGATAAAACTAAAACATTTAGAAGTAAATGCAAGAGAAAATCTGAATGGCCTTAGCTTTAAAAAAATGCCAAAAGCAAAATTCATGAAAGAAAAAAAATTACAAATTTAGAATTCCTCATATTTTAAAATTTCATACTCAAAAGATGAAAAGATAAGCCATGGACTAAAAGAAAATACTTGCAAACCATTTACTGAGAAAAGATTTATATACACACTTTATAAAGACCTCTTAAAACTGAATAAGAATACAACCAACTACTAAAAAGTGAGTAAAAGATTTTTTTTTAGGTGAGTAAAAGATTTTAATAAATATTCTACTGAAGAAGACAAATGAATGGCTAGCAAGCATATGAAAAGATGCTCAGCATCTTTAGTCATTAAGGAAATGCATATTAAAACCACAATGAGATTCCACTCATACCATTTAAATGTCTACAATCAAAAAGAGAGACAACTGGGGCACCTGGGTGGCTCAGTGGGTTAAGCCTCTGCCTTCGGCTCAGGTCATGATCTCCGGGTCCTGGGATAGAGCCCCGCATCCCGCTCTCTGCTCAGCCGGGGAGCCTGTTTCCCCCTCTCTCTCTGCCTGCCTCTATGTCTACTTGTGATCCCTCTCTGTCAAATAAATAAATTTTTAAAAAAGAGAGAGACAATAACAAGTAGTGAGGAGAATGTAGAGAAACTAAAACCCTCATTCACTGTGAGTAGGAATGTAAAATGGTGCAATCACGTTTGGAAACAATTTGGCAATTCCTTAGAAAGTTGAATATAAATTTACCTTATACACAGCAATTCCATTTCTGGTGTCTACACATGAGAAATGAAAATATATGTACATAAAATTTACATGTGAATGTTCATAGCACCATAGTGTGTGTGTGTGTGTGTGTGTGTGTGTGTGTATATATATATATATATTAGCCCCCAACTGGAAACAATTTATTTTCCATTAATTGTTGAATGGATAAGCAAAATGTGGCATATGTATATAATGGAATGCCATTTGGCAATAAAAAGGAATGAAATAAAGAAATATGTACAACATGGATGAACCAAAAAACATCATGGTAAATGAAAGAAACCGAACACAGAAAGCTACATATTAGATTACTTCATTTATATGAAGTGTTCAGAAGAGGCAAATTCATAGAGACAGAAAGCATATTAAGATGAAGTAGGTTTCCTGGGGTTGAGATATGGGAGCAAGGGCTGAATGCAAATGACACAGAGAAACTCGCTGGAATAGAGATGTTCTAAAGTTGGATTACGGTGATGACTGCACAACTCTGTAGATTTACTAAAATCATTACACTATATAGTTATGGGAAATTTATATTACACAATGGGTAAATTTTATAGCATGTTGTAAATTATACCTTAATAAAGCTATAAAAACAAACCATCAACAAGGAATAAGGAGTAGGGAGCTACAGATGAAACAAGTTTGGCAATATCCTGAAAATTTTTAAAGCTGGTTATATTAGTTTTCTATTGCTGCATAAGAAATTACTCCAAAACTTACTGGTTTAAAACAAGAAGTATTTACTATTTTGCAGATTTTGTGCTTTAGAAATCCAAGTACAGCTTTGCTGGACACCTCTGATATAAGGGCTCTCAGAAGGCTACAGTCCTGCTGTAGCCAAGGCAATGATCTCATCTGAAGATATAAGAGGGGCAAGATCTGTTTTCAAGCTCCCTCACATGGTTAATGGCAGAACTCAGTTCCTCACAGACTAGTACACCAAGAGTGCCAGTTTCTTACTGACTGTTGCCAGAGGCCTTCTTCAGTTCCTTGCCATGCTGACCTCCTTCAAAGTGATTGAGCAACAGAGCAGGAAAGGAAGTACACAAGATAAAACAAACAAACAAAACCAGTCTTTTTTTTTCCTTCTTTTTAAAGGTTTTATTTATTTATTTGAGAAAGAGAGATAGAGAGAGCACAAGTGGAGGTAGGGGCAGAGGAAGAATGAGAAACAGGCTCCCCGCTAAGTAGGGAGCCTGATGTGGGACTTTATCCCAGGATCCTGAGATCATGACTTGAGCTGAAGACAGTCACTTAATCAACTGAGCCACCCAGGTGCCCCCCAAACCAGTCTTTTTGTAACCTAATCTTGGGTGACATCCCATCACTTTTATTGTATTCCTTCCGTTAGAAGTTAAGTCACTAGGTCCAGCCCACATGCAAAAAAAGAATATCACAAAAGGCCACAGACATGAGGAAGCACAGATCACTGAGGGCCATTTTAGAGGCTGCCAAATGCAATAGGTGATTGGTATCTGGGTTAGTTACACTATATTCTATTTTGATGTAAGTCTGAAAATTCTCATGACAAAAAGCTCAAAAACAAAGAGAAAATACCATCTTGAGAAACTAAATGTAAGAAAGTTTCTACAAAGTAGCAAGACAATGGGAATATCATTAAATGAAAAAAAAAAAAAACCTGGTAATCTGCACATTTATTGACCACTCACCACACAGGAGACAATATTCTAAACACTTAACATGTATTAATATAATTTAACATTCGCAACAATCCTCTGCAGTAGATACTACTATTTCACAATTTTAAAGATATGAAAACTGAGGCACAGAGAGGTTAAATAACTTGTCCAAGGTCACAGAGCTAGCTAGTGTGCAATAGAACCAAAGAGTTCCATGGTGCTAAGGAGAGGGATGGGCGTTGGATGGCACACAGGGAATATATCAAAATTTTTGAATTAGGAATTCTTGGTGAAGGGGATTGAGATATTTTGTGTTGTCATATTAATGTTTAAATCATTACTACACAATTCATGTGCCATTATATGTTACCATGTCAAAATAAGTAGTCTTAACTCTCAATTCCATTAAAAGATCAGGTTGTTATGAAGATAAATTTATTCTATGGTTCGTCCCCTGCTCAAAACATCAGCATGGATGATCTTCAGATATAAACAATCTTTAATAGCCAATTTAATTTCATATTTATACATATCATAACGTGGCCAACTGTTCTTTTCAACTATCTTTTGTTCTTCTACCACATCACATGCCTTTATTAATCTGTGATCAGTCAGCAAGGTTCCTTTTCCCATGCTTCACTCTGAGTCAGAGTCAAATGTCTAATAATAAAATAATTATTATAATAATTATAATTATTATATTCTCTCTTTGGATAGCACACCTCTGAATTTATGAAGAAAGTTCATACATCTTATCTTATTCAAATCCTTCTCACAGTAGTTTGTGATGAATTTAAGTGTACTATAGGACTGCTAAATTTAGATCCTGCTAAATTAAGATTATAGTGATAATGATGAGAAGATGGCGAATTTAAAGCTCACACCCAGACTACTGCTTCTTAGTCCAGGGCCCTTCCCAGTACCCACTGTCCTTCTCTAGGTAGTTCTGGAGTTCAGGAGATCACAAATCACTAGCTGCCTTAAGTAATTAAGTATCAGAAAAAAGGAAAAAGGGATACATTTCACATTATATGAAATATAGTTCTGTGGAACTATAAAAGAGAAAAATGATAAGGAAAGGAAATTATAACAAAAATGGAATTAAAAAATCTGGTTGAGCACCAGAGATACTGTAATTCAGAAATAATGAGACTTGAATTTTGCTAAATTCCCTAAAAATTCAAGATTGATACTGCAACTTTGTGCACAGCAACATATAAAATCACTGAACAACTTGTAATTTTAATGAATGGAGTAAATACATATTTAGTTGTCTTTCCAGTATCTCTTTTCTGAAAACTGCCCACCCACTATCTATGTGGTAACCATAGCAATTTTTTTTTTACAAGATGATTCAGTCCCCATGACAATAACTAATTGGTTCAATAATGGGCACTCCAAGCTGTGCAGTAGTTGATTTCTCAGAAATGTGAAATTGGAACTAAGAGATTTCAATCTCAGCCTAAAATAGGCTCTTGAAAAGAGTTATAGCCTTGGAAACTATTAGCAGCCATGTTTTCTACTACAAGACCTGTAGATCTGAGAAAATCAATCTACTGAGAGAAAATAGAGTGAATAAACAAAGAGAAACAGAAAGTTTTGAAAGTGTTCCAAGCCCTAATCCTAGTTTCATGAGATTCCCTTCCTTCCTTAAAGCACCTTTTTTCTAGCTTAACTTGGTTTGTCACTTGTAACCAGAAACCAAACTAATATATTACACACACAGAATATTATGCATATTAATAAATATTAACTACAGTTAAAAACAAAAATTATACTCTAAATTTATGAAGGAAAGGGCCTGTATCTTCCTCATGTTTAAATTTCTCTGAAAAGACATCAAAAATATCTACCCCAGAATACATATCTGGAAAGATATCCATAATATTTTAAGTGTGTGTGGGGGGGGAGGGAGCTGAGGTATTCAATAGTACATAGAATGAGATTCCTTTTGTTTACAAACTAAAAGATTAAATATGAAACCCATTTTTTCCAGTGCAATATACAAAAACTATTAAATGTTTGGCTTTGGGAGGATGAAAAACAAAGTCTACCTTCATGTACAGTTCTATTGTCTAATAATGTTCGTCTAATCGTCTAATAATACATTAACAAGGTTTATCTGGATTATGGGATTCCAAGATGTTTTTTATCATTCATCTGAATTTAAAAACCTAATAATAATTACTTTTTTAAAAACTGCAAAAAGAAATACTCTATTTTTGGCAAATAAACAATTAGAGAAAAAGGTTGAAAATGCATAAGCCTAGAAGGAATGCCCTTCATGCAAAGAGTCACCCAAACTTAAAGAAAACAGTCAGTGCTAAGAGAAGACTGGGCAATTACCTCTCTACTTGGACTAAATCTATTCCAGGCTCACTAGCCTTTTCTCAACCACACCTCAATTCTCGGGCTAATTGGCATTTCACTTACCAGTCAAGTCTGAGACTGCTGCGAATTCTTCTTACTCCTCTTAAAGAAAAACAAAACTAAAAAACAGAAAAGTCAGCCTGAATTGCCAGTCATGACAAGAGATGTGTATCAGATCAAATGAATGTGGAATGTAGCTAATAAATGAACTACATTCCATCACTTTAAAACAAATACCTTCAGTATATTTGACTGAAAAAGGAAAAAAAAAAGAATTATTATGTATATGTGACCACATAGGGCCATATAAGGATAGCAATTTGCTGTGTCAACATTTCCTCTTCTTTAGGTCCAGTATTATAGGAAAGAATATTTTCTCATAATAAATTCTTGTGTGCCACTTCATTCATGGTATTTTATTTAGAATTTCTCTTTTCTAAGATAGCCTCCTGGGACATGCATCTCATTTTCATGAGGGTCCCTGAGAGACTTGAGCATACAGTATTTACTTCAGTACAATGTCAACAACATATTGCAGAACATTTCATCTAAAATAATAATAGAAAATGTTGAGCCATCTTTCCACTTGGAAAAATATATCTGGAAGAATGTGATGTCTGACGAAATCCACATTGTTTAAACACACTGTGCCATCTCAGCTTGCTTTGGGAGTTTAAAGACATTTATATATATATATACATATATATGTATATATATATACATATTTTTTAAAAGAATGGAAGAATGTAGACAGATAAAAGTCTGTACAATGCTAGGGAAGAGAAAATTAATGGATATCTACATACTGTTCCTGGCACAGAGGAAACAAGAACCCCATAAGGTTAGCTGACTATATGACTTGGTCCAAAGTAAAATGACTAGATTCGCAGATAAAGAACAATTTTCTACCAAGTAGACTGTTTCTGAAATTAGTGTCCTAAACAAAGTTCTTTCAAGTTCTTCCTATAATCACTTCCTCAGCAGCATTTTCAATTAATCATCTGGCCTGCCATGGTCAACATCAAACAAGAGGCCAGTGAAAGAAGATAATTAATTCACCTATTAGGTTACTTGAGTTTTTCATTCAGTCATGAAAATATTCACCAGGAAACAAACGAAAATTATTTATCAAATTATTTATTTATCATTGATAAAAAAAATTATCAAATTATTGCTAGAAGGTGTTTCATAAAATTTCCCTCCCTCTTCATCAGTAATAGCAAACAGGAATAAGATTTCCTAAGACTCAAAAACATTTTTCTCTTACAAAGGATATTTCACTGACTACCACTGATAGATTTTCAAGTCTGAGAGCACTGCTAACAATTAGAGCTGTTAAATTAATGCATGTTCTCTGCTAAGAGTCTTACATGTATTATCTTATTTAACCTTCACTATAACTTCATAAGGTATGTTCTTTTGCTTTTAATTTTACAAATAGAAAACTGAAGCAAGAGGAACTAAGAAACTTGCTCAAGAACTATTAGGGCCATATGGCATCAGGATCTAAACACTGGCAGATTGATCTGAGTCCAGGTATGTACAACAGAGTAAAGGTATTGAAAAAAATGAGTAATTAATTCCAGTATTTTGGTTTCCTAGACAATATATAGAACTTTACAAATATAAATCCAAATGTGTAAATTACTTTGATCTGATTTTTAGTGCTATCTTTAACATTTAAAAAAAGGTGGTTCTATTTCCTACTATGAGAAGGCCATTAACTTTTCAATTCTTTATCCAAGAATAGTAGATTCATGCTGATCTACCAACATTCTCTCATCTGCAAATAAAATAAGACATATTTGAGATAGTTCTCCATGGTTAAATTTAATTTAATCTATACTTACACAAAACAAAGCTAATTGGCTCACTCACTATTTCTAAATATATGAATTAAACAGCCAGAAATATCAAGTGTATGTGTGTTGTGTGAAGAATGTATGCAAACTTCAACTCACAAAAAAATTATGCTTTACAAATCTATTTTAAGTAATAGACTCCCAGGCTCATTTGTTGAACTAATAGTAATATTTCCAAAGACACATGTACTGGAAAAAAAAAAAAAAGAGTAGACAGCAGTAAAAATTTTAGTAATGAAACAATAACAAAAAGAATTGGATTTAAAACAACACAAGAAAGCTTTTTTCTCATACATATAATACCTGAAGGAAAACACATTCGATGGGATCAAGAGACAGGAGCAGAATAGGACATTCTAGGATAACTAAAGGGTCATTACAGTCATTTTAAGAGTCTTACTAGGTTAGGTCTAGTTGTTCTAGAATTTTATAGATTAAATTATTCAACTCTATTTTATCATTTGGAAACTTAGGAATATGATTCATCATTATATCTAATTTCACTGCATGACAGCTTTGTTGATATCCAGAGCACATGAAGTAGTTTGGGGTAGAAAGAGTGTTGGCGTGAGGGTCAGACTAGATGGTCTAGGAAAGACAGGAAGGAGGAACAGTGTACACAGCACATGTATGGGGGCAAATATGATGTCTTAATGTGGAGAGCTCTTACAGTTTATGTGGAAGAATTTTAACAACATTTTTGTTGCTCCTGCTATATGTTTTTAGTCTGAGATTAAAATGTATTATTATCCATCTATTTTAAGATTCTATTAAAATTAAAGATTTCTATCCCAGCATAACATACCACAGCCTTCTAGAGAAAGCTCTGAAGCCAACTTCCTGGGTTCAAATCATGATTCCATCATTTATTAGCTGTGTGAGCTGATGCAAATTACTTATCTTTCTGTGCCTCAGTCTTCTGATCTGTAGAAAGGATGGATAAAATAGTATTGTGATAATTATTGTAAGGAATTTGTTAATGCATGTAAGTCACATAGAACAGTGTCTGCTCAAAAGCGGGCTATTTTTTTTTAAAGACTATTTATTTGAGAGAGAGACTGGAGGTGTGAGGGGCAGAAGAAGGGCAAGAGAATCTTAAGCGGACTCACCACTGAGCGTGGAACCAGTGGGGCTCAATCTCACTACCCTGAGATCATGACTTGAGTGAATAGCAAGAGTCAGACCCTCAATCAACTCAGCCACCTAGGTGCCCCCAGAGCAGGCAATTTTTAATTGCTCAAAAAATATTACCTTTAGCTATTACTACTTTTACTACTATTATTATAGCTACCATTATGACTACTCCTTGTCATGCACCTATTTTATGATGTGACATACTTTATAATGATCTAAATGATAACAATTTGTGCATTGCACAGTTTAATCTTTTGTACACTCTCACTATTTTGGAGCACCAGACTCCGAATTAAAAGAAACTAGAGCAGTTATTTGCATTAGTAAATGAAAATAAATTATGTAACAACATTGGATACCTGTGTAGCAAAAACTAAAGAATCAAAAATTGTGTTAAAAATAATAAAATGTTGATGATAAATATCTAGAGATTCTGAAAGAGTAGATAGCTAAGGTTTTAACTTTGTCAATGAACTTATACTTCAAAGTAATTTTCCCAGTTTCCTCCAAATCATTCTTTTCAAATTTACAGAAACTAGGAGATATCACAAAACTCCAATTTCCAAAAAGTTCCTCTCTTCTACTATTTTCCATATCAAAATTATCCATCAGTAAATCCTAGCAACTTTTCTCTATTATAGCAACAATTAACATTCAAATAGTCTATGAGCTTCAAAGTTAGTTCAGGATTAAAAACAAAACAAATGGGCACTTGGGTGGCTCACTGGAGTAAGCGTCCAACTCTTGATTTTGCCTCTGGTCATGATCTCAGAAGTGTGAGATGGAGCCCACCTTGGGCTCCCTGCTGGGTGTGGAGCCTGCTCAAGATTCTCTCTCTCCCTCTCCCCCTGACCCTCCTCTACCTCTCCCTCTCTTAAATAAATAAAATGGTTTAAAACAAAACGTATTAAAAAACTCAACAAATGAACAATGAGCTATAGAAAGGAAGCTATCTTAGTCAGGTAAAGAGTATCTACAAAATTCCTGTAGCATATATCTTAGTTAATTGTGAAATACTAAAGGCTTTATTCTGAGATCAAGAATAAAAGTCATTATTCACAGGTGATGTGACTGTTTATGGAGAAAGTCCAAAATAATTAATAGAAAACACTTTTAGAATTAATAAGTGAATTTAGCAAGATCACTATATATAAGAATATTAAAAAAAAAATTTTATGCTACATTTTAGCAACAAATAATTTGATACCATTGTGTTATGGGCTGAATTGTATCCCCTTAAAATTCATATGTTAAAGTCCTTAACCCTCAGAACCTTAGAATGTGACTGTATTTGGAGATGGGGTCTTAAAAGAGGTAATTAAAATAAAATGAGGTCATGTGGATATGCCCTAATCTTATTTGACTGGTATCCTATTAGAAGAGATTAAAACACAGACATGCTTACAGACACAGAAGAAAGACTATGTGAAGAAGAAACAGGGAGATAAGTGTCATCTGTAAGTGAAGGAGAGAAGCCTCAGAATAAACCCCACCCTACGGACACTTTGATCTTGGACTTCTAGCCTCCAAAACTACGAGGAAGTAAATTTCTGTTGGTTATGCCACCCACTCTGCAGTACTTTGTTCTGGCAGCTCTAGCAAACTAATAAACATCACTGTAAGATCAAAAAGCACTCAGAGATAAGCTGAAAGAAATATGTGCATGACTTCTATATAGAAAACTTCAAAACATTATTTAGAGGTATTAAAGAAGATACAAATAAATGATGGGACATACTATGGTCATATATTAAAGACTCAATATTGTAATGATGTCAGTTCTCCTCAAATTAATCTATAGATGCAGTGTAATCTCAATCATCAAACTAAGGTATATCCATACATAGAATATTATACTACAATAAAAGTGCACATTTTACCACCATGTGCAAACACAGAAGTATCTCATAACTACAAAAGGATCAAAAGGAGCCAGATGTAAACTCCTAAATACTGTGATGGTGACTATATGATACTAGGAACAGACAAAAATTACCTGCAGTGGTAGAAGCCCTTGGTAAAGGGGGCGTTGTGACTAGAAGTGGATATAAGGGATTTCCAAGGCGCTCTTTTGTATAAAGCTCTGGAGCCTTAAACTATTCATTCAAGTGCACTCAAACTTCATTTTTGAAGTATAATGCATGTACAGAAAAGTGTATCAAAGGGGCAGCTTGATGAATACTCCCAAACAAAACAACCTATGTAACTGCTACCCAAATCCACTTACTTCTCCAGACTCCTCACACATCACTCTCAGCTTTCACTCCATATACTGGGGCCATTCTGTCTTTCTCCCAGCTTAATACTGCTCACCAGGCTGCTCTCCTGCCACTAGGTGCCTCTGCCCACGACCATCTCTGGAATGGAAACAATTCCTTTCTAGCACTCACTCAAATACCATCCAGCTGAAGAAACCACTTAACACTCAAGCCTCACTTCAAGAAAGCCTTTCCAGGGGCACCTGGCTGGCACAGTCGGTTTGGCACTCAATCTAAGATTCTGCTCAAGTCGTGATCTCAAGCCCCAGGACTGGCTCTGCGCTCAGCACAGGGTTCGCTTGAGTTTCTCTCTCCCTCTCCCTCTGCCCCTGCCCCCTGCCCTCTCTCTCTCTCTCTCTCCAATAAATCTTTAAAAAATAAAAAAGGAAGCCTTTCTAAATCTTCAACCATTTTAAATTCTTTCTTAGGGCCTCTTATGATTCTCCTTTGTAGCACTTGTCACAGATGCAATTTTCTGTTTTAGATGGTTTATTTGATTAATGTCTATAGACACTAATAACTAATTATGTAATTAATTAGTAATTAACATAGACATTAATTACTAGACTCTAAGCAGATGCTCACCATTACACTCCTAGCAGTGAACATAGGGCCTGTCACACAAGAAGTACTCAATGTTAAGTAAAGGAGTGAAAAGAAATATAATGAAATCAAACTATAAAATTATGTCATGCAATAGGGAAATAGTTTTAGTGAGTTTTTCTTTATACTGAAATTTTTATGTTTGCTGTTTTTCAAGTGTGAATTTCCAACCAGTTACACATTTTAGAAACCATCACTGACACCAATATGCAAAGTTGGAATTGACTGTTCTCTAAAATGTGTTCCTCTGTCATACAGCATATTTGCTTGCCCTAGGAAAGGTACTCCCAAGGTTTTTATAACCATATCCATAGTCGGAAGGAAGTGCTCCATAATATGGTTAGCTCATTCCTAGTAAAAACAAACCAAAACAACAAAACCATTTTCATCAGTCTTTATATTCTGTGGGGAAAAGGAAAAGATAATGACTACTTACCCTGCCAATGTATCAAAATTTCAATCAACCCTCAACAAAATGGAGAGAAAAGGATGGTTCAAAAATCAGTTAAAAGTAAGTCAAACTGGAACTAAGTCAAACTGAGTTAAAATTATCCAATATCGTTTCAAAACTATTTATTGAAAATATCAGATATTTAAAAAACAACTGCTATTCTACAACACTGCCCAATAGTATAAAAATAATACAAGTAGAACAGTTTACAAATACCAGATACCACATGAGCTGAAGATAACAAAGCAAAAGAACCACCTGTAAAAATGGTGTATTACTGTTCACGGTTGGGGAGCTGTGTTCTTTTTTTTACTCTAGAAGAAAGCCTATGCAATATTAGTTAGTCACTCTGTAAACCAACCTCTTCACTTTCAGTAGTTTGAGTAGACACGAGTACATCAAGTCCAGCATTGTGCAAGATCACTGCTGAGCTTAACAGTGAGCACCTTCTCTCTGTTGGGTTTAGAGACATCTTGTAATTCAGAAGTTAAAAATCCATGCCCTTCATAGTATCTCAAATATCCCTCTAACTATGTTCCTGGATATTTGGAAGCTCTCAGGAGGCTTTTCTCAGATAAATCTAGAATGATAAAATATATAAAAAATAAACAAAACCCTCTCAGTCTCAGGCCCCTCATTTTTAACAGCAAGGTCATGAGCTGATACAGGCACTAGTTTCTCTTTCCTGTTCTTCATCTTTCTTCTCCTCCCTACTCTCAGCCTGAAAAATAAAATCACTTCTTGGGAGAAAATTAGAGAATCCCCTTATTCCTTGATTACCATAATAAACATATTTCTGCAGAGGTTGGCACATGGTTATCAACGCATAAGATTAAATTTATTCCAGTAATCTTATTCTCTCACTCTATCCCACATCTCTCCACTTCCCAAGAAGTACAGTTAAGAAACTGTTGCTAGTGGAAAGTACATGCTTCTTCGTTGATGGGAATGGGGCATTCTGCCATGGGATTAGGCACATTATTATCCTTAATGATTTCTATATAATTCCAAACAACAGACACTTCCTGATACATTATCACTTTTTCCTCCACAATACCAAGTCTTACAAATTATAATTTTCCACTCCAACTAACACAGCCCTTATATTTTTGTTATATTCCCTTTTAGTCTCTATCTATATTTGTTTTTACACAGATGCTGTTAAGGTGTATGTATAATTTGGTATCTTGTTATAGGCTTGTATATGTTATATATGTTAAAACATAGGCTTTAGCACTAACTGTAAGGCTGCATAAAATATCCCACTTAATGGGATTATTTATTTAGCCATCCCTACAATGTTACATACCTCTTACAATAGCAAGTTCCTGTAGTTTGCTAATCCTTGAGAAAGTCATTCTATACTTCTCGATTTTCCTAAATTTGTTTCTTTCCAACTCTAAAATACCAAATACAGAATGAACTTACTCATCCTTCTCATACTCCTTTCCAAATCCCTTTGTTATTGACAAATTTCACTTGAGATGCTATGACTGGAATCAAATGAAACAGTCTAAGGGCAGGAGTTTCAGAGCTTACCCAAAAATACAATCTTCCCTCTCTCTCTTCATTTCTTTCTTTCTTCCACCTCCCAAGTTCTTTGCCTGTTATTATGAGATTTAATGTATCTTTTTGGCTATAAAGACATATTAGAGGGGTGCCTGGGTGGCTCAGTTGGTTAAGCATCTGCCTCTAGCTTGGCTGTAACCCCAGTGTCCAGGTATCAAGCCCCACATTCAGGGAGCCTGCTTCTCCCTCTCTCTTTGCTGTTCCCCCTGCTTGTGCTCACTCTCTGTCATATAAATGGATAAATAAAATATTTTTTAAAATATTAGACTGATGTCAATACTTACTCTGTCCCAACCTATGAAATTTGGGCCAAGTGCAAATTTAATTAATAGCACAGAATATGGAAATATCTCTGTCCCTTACCCCACTCCTATAAAAATCTGGCAAAAGGTTTAGATCTGAAACAGGAATTTTCTATGGTATGTTTTGGGAGAGGGAAGATAAAGAGGGAAGAGTTAAGAGAGATGGTCCCTGGCTATTACTATAAGGATAGAGACCCTAAGTATAACCTAAGCATGGTTATGCTATTGACATTAGGGGCTTAGGGTCTCTATGGCCAAATCACTACCATACCAGTAAGTGAACTTGTTTAAGTATTAAGGGGAATACCAGTTACAGCAGCAAAAGGAAATCACAGGTTATGGGTCTAGCAGATACTTGCTCTATTTACTTTCTGGAAACTGGCAGGTTTGCCTGTTGGTCATCAGTGCAAGGGTGTCGTGCTGGCGAGCTTCCCATTTAACTCAGTAAGTACCCTGCCAACATCCACAGCAGTGTCAACAGAAGCAGGAATGATGCTCCTGGCAATAATGTGCCCCTAACAACCAGCTTGCAAAAGGGACCATCCAGTCTTCTGGGTGTCAGCAAAGTCACAGACTGCAATGGTGTGACTTGTTTTCATTAGTGCCAAGAGGTTAAGAAGTTGAGAGTAAGGTGAAGCTAAAGTTGACATAGTTTTCTAGGTTCATTCCTATCATTAATATGAGAAATACTTTGATCCTACCCTTTAAGTAAGCCCTCTGTTTTTACAGAATAATGAATATATCCGTGTACACCACAACAAAATCAGTATCATAATTAGCCCTTATTATGCTGATGGATCTTACCCAGGAAAGACAATGATGGGCTCTCTCTTGATCAGAAGCTTCCTATTTTCAGTCTTGAACCTCATATACTTTCCATCAGTAGAATCATAATGTTATGGTCAACAGAAAGTGCAATATTCCCCATTCCAATATTCCCCACCTAGCAAATATTTTCAGCCATACTAACAAGGAGCCCAATATGATCCCAGTCAATTTAATTTGATATTCACTATCTTTTCTCAGAACTGTATCTGCTAGCAATGCAACCTGGTGATCAAGGAGAATGAGTTCCAGGACTATTTTTACAAATAAGTTTTTATTGACTTGGGGAGCCCTGTCCTGTAGGACCTATGGTCCTACAAGCAGTAGTTACCCTACTACACACTTGTTCACACAAAGGCTAAACTCGCAGTGCTTTATTCCCTAGCATTTATTTTTTAACTTAACAAATAACTGGGAGACCCAAATATGGACAAGCCACCATGCACACACAAACCTGGCTATCTTCCAGCATCTTGTTTCTATTAGGAATAAACTCTTCTAAGCCAGCAGATTTTAGCATGTACTCTCTTTTTGTGATAATTAATTTTTAACATTAAATAAAAAATGGGTCTTAGTTTGAGTATGCATTGTATGAATTTCCCCATTCAGAAGATCGCCCACTTATTTCTCGCCTTTTCTCCCGGTCTCATTGCTCATTCTCTTTTCAAAAAGTGCTTCCTCTAACTTCATAATTATCAGTAGTAATAATAACCTAGGATAAGGAAAAACACTAGAAGCTTCCTCTCATATTTATATTAGGTTCTGTTGAAAACTATGCCCCTCGTTAATATCATGTTTCTTTACTTTTGAGCAAAGTGATGCTCATGAATGCCAGAGCAGCCTTCCTGTTTGCATTAATGTTTAGCTCAGTGAAAAACTCAATTAGTTCTCTAAAACTGCTGACATGGGTCAATTTCTGACAACTGTAACTTTTTCCAGGAACCTTCATCATGTTTCACAGAAAAGATGAAAAACATAGAAAAATTAGTTGCATATTACTTTTCTGGAAAGTTAACCCAGCTGTTTTTTTTTGTTGTTGTTTTCAAATAAATACAGTGAAATGTGTTCCTGAAAAATAAACCATAAAATAAAATTCTAATATTTTTGTTCCTTCATTAAGAAACTTTAGAAACCCAAATTATTACATTTATCTTCTGGAGAAAAAGTAGAAAGCCATTCTGATTTAAATTTTGTGCCTATACTTTTAAGGGTGACTGCATTTTAAAAAGGTTCTCTCGAGTTTTTCTAAGCAGGGTAACAAGGACTATTCAGTGGGTCAAAGATGTTCTCAAGATAGACCTTAACTAATCCAAGTTTAGCATTCCCAAAATAAGTTCAATTCTTCTCATGTAGTTAGTAGATATTCTTGACTTGACTTCAATCTCTCATTTAATAAATAACCTAGAATTATGGTGCCTTAATGGCCCTAACTGGAAAACAATAAAAACAATGGCTTTAAAATGCTCGCTTAACAGTATTGGGGATGGGGGGAGAGTTTCTTCAAAACCTGTTTAGGCAAATTTATGTTTAATTTTAGATGCTACTATGGGTTTTTCTATGTTTAAAATTAAGATATAGTTAATTATCATATGGCACCAAGACATCTCAGGAATCTGTATGCATTAAGTGAAGCATTCTGTGTTGAAAATTATTGAAGGTGGAGTCAGCTACATGGGGATTCATAATGCTATTCTCTCTACTTTTATACATGCTTGAAATTTTTGTCAATCAAAAGTTAAAAAAGAAAAAAAGTTAAGCATTAAATGAGATTTGGGATAGTTACCAGAGAGGAAATAAAATAAACTATCATCAGAGTCCCTGCATTTCTATTTCCAATCACTCTTCCTCTATTATTGACAAATAATATCCCATTCAGAGTTTTGATTGTTTTCTATTTATGAATCCAAACTATAAGTACTCAGTTTCTCACAAGTTAAAAAGATATTAAGGGGCACCTGGGTGGCTCAGTGGGTTAAGCCTCTGCCATTGGCTCAGGTCATGATCCCAGGGTCCTGGGATCGAGCCCCACATCCAGCTCTCTGCTCAGGGCGAGCCTGCTTCCCTCTCTCTCTCTGCCTGCCTCTCTGCTTACTTGTGATCTCTCTGTCAGAAAAATAAAATATTAAAAAAAAAAAGATGTCAAGTAGTTGACATTGGGGTATTTAATAATCCTTTGTAATATAAATTAATGTATACTAAGTTAAAGTATTCTAAAGGTAATTCTCCATGCTAAAAAATGGGAACACTGTTTAATAAATAAAATACAGGATAAACACTTAAAAAGGAGCATTTGGAAAAAAGCTAATGAAATAACTCTTGAAGCAACTTACCTAATATAGAAAAACTGCAACACTATGTTGTTATGAAGACATTTATTTAACTTATTTGTGAATGTCTCATTCTGCTTTTAATTCAATTTAAATGGGCAGTCTAGGCACCTATGTCTATTAGTCTCATTATTAATTCTAAGGTGGGAGGACTATTCGTTTGACTCTATAAATTGTTTTCTGGCATATGATTCTTTCATCACTGATATATTAAAAGACCATCATAGAATGACTGAATCATCTGTTGTTTGTCGCCCAGAAAATATTATCTTTGAGCAGCCATATTTGTTTAAATGCATAGTAATGCTGCATTCTCCCCTCTGAAATATGGAAGGTGATTCTCATAGAAATTTTACTTAACAGTTGTCTGCAATAATTTTTGAAATGCTTTATTTATATATTCCATAATAAAATACATTTATTACTTATCTTGATATAAGTAACTTCCTAAAAGAGAGATCTTCCTAACAAATATCCTTAATTTTCTTTCAATTTAACTGAAATTAAACTTGAAAGATTGTCATCTCCTTTTCAAATTTCTGGTTTTCAACCACACACGGGCTCTTGGCAGTTTGGCAATCCTCAGTCCCCTTTTCCTTTCTCCTAAGAGATTATTCCAAATATTTAAAATTCTCCTCAAATCCCTTAATTACTTCCATCATCTCTACCCATCTGAGGGAGATGGTCTTGCCTCTAAGATCACAGAGAAAAATAGCAGCTGCTGGATGGATAGTCCTTTTTATTCCATTTCTGGTTTCTAAATATATCTGTATTCTTCTATCCAGAGCTAACCTACCAACCTGTGCTCTGCTAACAATCATTTCCATATCTTATTCAATCATTTGTACCTTGAGTAACTTTTCTATTGCTACTTTTTCTTAATTGATAAACACAACCCAATCTCTCTCATCTTACAATACTCTTTCTTTCTATTGATCAGCCATTTCTGCCTCCTTAACAGAATACTTCACAGGGGGGGAAACAAAACACCTATTCTAAACCCTAAATAACAGCATGTAACAATAATAATAAGAGACTCTATATTAACTCATTCAATCCTCACAGCAACTCTGTAAGGTAGTCAATTTTGTTTTTAAGTGTACTTATTTAAATGATCTCTATACCCAATGTGGGGCTCGAACTCACAACCCCAAGATCAAGAGTCCCATGCTTACCAACTAAGCCAGCCAGACACTCCATAAGATAGACAATTTTTATCCTTATTTTATGAAGGAAGAAACTGAGGCACAGCAAGGTAAAGTAACTTGCCCAAAGTCACATAGCTAGAAAGTGGCAGCTGGGAAACTAGGCATCTGAGCCCATGTTCTTTCTCACTATGCAACACCTAATCCCCATGTTTACTCTCAGTATCTTGATCATTAATTATACACTAATGATCACTACTATCAGCTTATCTAGTCTTTATTTCTCCCTATTTATTTTTTCTACTTCCTATTTTAAGATACCTTAATTTCAATATATCTGAAAGACCTAGCCTCCATCTCTCTTCTCCCTATGCTTCCTCTACCCTACTACAAAATACAACTCTATCCACTTTGCTACTTAACAAACTCAATGACTCTCCATGAGCTACAGAATGGGGTCTACAAATTCTTCAGGAAGGCACACAAGGTTCATCATAATCTGTTCCCAAATTACCTTCTTACTCCTGTTCCTACCATTCCTTTACATATCCTCCAGTCACTAAACTTTGAGAAGTGTGTGCCATACTTTGTTGTATCCCACGCTCCACACATAATGTTCTCTCAGTTTGGAAAATCATTTTTAATCTTCTCCTCTTTATGAATCATTACTCATCTGTATTATCCCAATTGCCCATTTCCCTCTTCCCCAGCTAAAAGCTAATCTCTGTCTCCTACCTCTATGTTCCCAGAATATTTGTTTAAAAAAAAAAAAAAAAAAAAGTTGTAACTCTATTATCACAATATAAGATTATATTGTCATTAATAATCTAGACTATGAGCTCTTAGAGAGTTAGGACATTCTCTTACTTATATTTGCATTCAGTACCCAGAACAAGAGCAGTCACTCAGAACACATATGATGAATGAATAGATGAAGCGCTTTTTTAATATTCAAAATCAATGTGCCCTGGACATGGGAAGATAAATTAATACATCATAGGAAACATCATAATCTTAATTAATCATTATTTGCCCAAGAAATGCCTAAAAACTTAGCAACACACAGAGCATATTTTTGTTTAAATATTAATACAAGTACAGATTCTTTTTCTTGAAGTGCCACTGAGCAAAGAACTCTACCATCTACACAGTGATCTTGAAGTAAATAATAAAATACATGAAAACAGAGAGAAACCATAAATGTTAGGCCTATCTCTAAGTCACAAGACTTGATAATGAACAGCCATCAAATTATAAGTTCTACAAAATATCCCCATGAACTAAACAGCAAAGTGTTAAGTGAAGTTTAAGACTCAATAGTTTCCCCACTACACTGATTCCCTGATGTATAAAATATTTTGGCTCTGGTATGACACAGTCATGGCATTTACCAAATGGTTTATTAAATCATATTTATAAATCACAACAACATCAGCTTACATGCCTGACTAAATACAAATGTGAGGTGGACCAACACTGTCTCTCTGAGCCTCAAGTGTGGGAAACACACTCCTCTTAAGTTTTACTTATAAGAATAGAAGTAAATAGAAGTAGAAAAAGTTAAAACTGTTGCATAAAGTAAATCTTTAAAGAAAAATTCAACCATAAAGCAATATGATTTCCCACTACTTTTTTTTTTTTCAAGATTTTATTTATTTATCTGAGAGAGAACAGCATGAGCAGGGGGAGACTCCCTGCTGAACAGGGAGCCTGATGTGGGGCTTGATCCCAGGACTCAGGATTATGACCTGAGCCAAAGGCAGCCAATTAACTGACTGAGCCACCCAGGTGCCCTCCACCATGCTTTAAATGGTTGTTTGCACTGCAAGCATTTCCTCCTAATTCTAAGAAACAAACAAACAAACAAAAAAAGTGAAGAGTACAAAATAAGGTGATGAGAAGAATTCAGAGTAGCACAGAGTAGAGTAATGATGAAATACCCAAGCAGTTTGGTTATCTACGCTACAATGAAGTTGATTAAATATGTCTTATTTCTTTAAAAACTGATGAATATTTCACTGACAGTATTTTCCTAATTTATATTAAATTCTAGTATCAACATTCTTTGATTGCATTTAATAATATGAGTGGTATTGAGTGATTTTGATCCTAAAGTTACTGTGTTGTTTATACGCTGGGGTTCACATATGGGCTGGTCTAAGTTCAGAGTTCAAAATAATTCAACTTTTAATACATATAATGAAAAATTACACCTAAGTCACTCACCAGAACACAAAGGCAACATTAATATTGCAGCTGTAGACTAAACAAAAGCAGGAGTGATCAGTCTTTAAACTTTTACTGTTTTTCTAGCCTTAAACAGGAAAAGCATTTTGGAAATATAGGGCTCATTAAAGAACACTCTTTAAACTACTGCTGGAATTTAGGATTTTTGCCTTATAGGTGGGACTCTGAACAGAAATCTATTAACCATTCTTATTTACACTTGTCAGAATCTTAAGATTTTATACTTTACAGAGAACAGCTGACGTTCAACACAGCAAAGTTCATTATTAAAACCATAGTATGGCAAGTCCAAGACACAAAAGAGAAATAAAACTTTGATTTGTCAAGAAAAACCTTATTGTGCACAATTTACTTTTCCTCCTACATCACCAGATTTATATTTTTATCTTACTTAAGATCGATGGCCTAAAAATACAATGAATTAAAATTAATTAATTAAAAATAATTTAACACAAATATTAAATCACCAAAATACTAGAACACAAACAAATCCCTAGGAATGCTTAAATAAAAATTCTGGAGCTGAAAAAGAGCTATTTACATGCTTCCCTGCATTAACAAAAGGGCAGATAATAATGATGGCTTGTATGACAATATTGTCTTTGTTAGTTTAGCCCCAACAGAACTAAAGATTTCCTGATTACAACTTTGTAATCTAAGTCAACTGAAAAGATTTCTGGGGAAGGGAAACAAAGAGGAGTCTGAGTGCTAGCATTAAAGTGGAATATATTACCTAAGTTTATTCTTCAGTGTGGGACACTGTAAATAAGAGGGGCTCCTACTTCGACAGCCCATGCTAGGTCATGACCTGAGCTCACTGTACTGGTGTAAAAGAGAAAGTTGTGCTGGAGTCTCAGATTTGCATGCTTCTCTGCTTCACCTTCAGGATCCTGTAATCACAGAGGGTCTTACAATGAATTGTTCAGTCTGTACTGTATCTCATTGTCAGGATTTTTAAACAGTTGCTTTTTTATTGTAATGAGCCAATTATGAGCCAGTCACTCAAGAAGTCATTAACAATAGATTTTTTTAATTGCATTTTTAATGAATTTTATTTTGGATAAAAGCCCTTAAAAGCACCTATGGCAAAGGGTAATCATACATTGAATTAACAGCAAAATCTGTTTAATAATGACTTGTCTTTTATTTACTACAACAAAATAAATTCCAGTGAGAACGCTAACAAATTGACAGTGTCACAGAAAAAAGAGTGGGGGTCGGGGGAGGGAGTTGTATCTACACTGTTAAAAAAATTAAAATGAAAACATGCCTTCTTTGCATTTAGCTATGTCCTTATTCTTTCCTCATTTTAAGGCACAAATAAAACATCTGATCAACACAGACCTTGCTCTATATTTAGAAAATAGTTAATATTTTATCCATAAGTTATCAATAATGTCTAATATAATTATAAAATAAGCTAAACTAAAAAAAAATCCCACCAAACCAAATTTAAAGTGTTCATTCCTAAGGATGAATGTAATATAGAGCTAAGATATGATAAAAGTTAAAACTGTCGCTTAAACAAAACAGTATAGTGTAAAAATCTTCATCTTGAAATATTTCTATGCAAGTATGAATGGAAATGTTCTTGTTGAAGATAAAACGTGATCCTAATGAAAATTTGAATGAGCACAGTTTACGATCAGATATAAAAATGTATTTTTTTAGTTGACTCTGTTGAAATCTCTGAAGTCTTAATCATAAATAAGAGCCCACTACTCAAAGTAACTTAATCATTAATTAAGAAATCTTAAGAATGTACCCTGCTATCAGAAAAATTCTCTCTTTAGGGTTTTATACATGTCATACTGTGGCTGGATTTTAAATTTTTTAATCCATTAAAATCACTCACACATGCTAAGGGAAAAATATCTATCTACCTATGTATATTGTATGTATATATTCGGAGATTCCTTAGAGTAAGTGTCACTATACACTCTGATTCTGTGAAAGAAAAAAACTTTTAAATGTTCAAGGTCTTAAAAACCTTGCATTATCTGCCTCAAGAATGGGCTGACTCAAAGCACGAGCCTCTGCAGCCTCTGGTTAATTAATCTGCCGGCTGAATGACAGTGTGCCTAGGGGCATGGCGCTGACAACCTACACAGGGTCCCAACGTGCTTTAAGCCCTGGATAGCTACATTCTGCACACTAAGACTTTGCCCAACAAATAGTAGAGAGGCCTATAGAGCCTTTCTTCTTCTGAGACATTCCATTTAATTAATGTAATCCCTCTTTATCTAAAAGTTTTAATAAATTTAGAAGGTGAGACAAAATCAACATATTTATGACACTGAATGCAGTAACTAGTTGCTCTAACACTTTTTTTATGAACCCAAAAGGTTTCTTTACAAGGCAAAAGAAAATGAAAGCAAAAAAAAAAATGTTATATCACATTCAGAAATTTTCAAACATGCTACTTGATTTGTTACAAATATATATTTGTACCACCCAATGTTTAAGAATTTGATTAAATGAATCTGGTCCTTTCCATCTTGCTGGGTTTAAAGATTTTACTGTTATAAAAATATAAATCATACACCCACCCCAAAACTCTTCGAAAATTACGAATACCTAATCTTAAGCAAGGTAAGGCTATTTTTTTTTAGCAACAGGATACAAAGGACATTCTCCTAATCCCTTTTACTGCCAGAACAAAACATCTTTCAAATCAAGATAAAATCGCTACATCATGAATGTTAATATCATTCTGAGAAAAATAATACCTTATGACTAGAAAAGACCATCCCTTTAGGGAGAAATGTTGTGTTAAAGTGGATTATTCTTTTAGTAGTGTAATAGAATGGCTTCTACCTAGTCCCAGATGGAAAATCAAAATCTGCATTTAAATGGAAATATTTTAAAACAGATAGGAAAAAGGCTAAAACCATAAGGAATACCTCCTTCCTTACATCTTAAAAATCCAAAATGCTTCATGAGAACTTTTCTGGAAGGTATGGCTTTAAGATTTTTGTTTGTATGTTTCTTTCATTTTTATGAAGAGCTTGCAGGGCAACATAATTTCAGTTTTGTGATTAACATATACTGCTTATGCCTATTTAATCAAATTTATAAATTGGATCAAGAAGTTGAGCTGCAAAATTTTTAGCATTGCAAGAAACAGATTTATGGTTTAGGCTTATGCAAAGTTAATAAGAATGAGTCCTCCATTTTATTCCTATTTTTTAACCATGATGTTTTATATGTAATTCTTACAAAGCAATAGCAGTTTGTTGAGTCAAATAAAATCTGAGTTTCTTCTAGCATTTGACTCAAATCACCACCATGGTTAAAGTAAAAAGAAAGCAAAATGTTAGGCAATATTATAACAACTGCTCTTTGCGACCTGAAAGATTATTTTCAGTTCTTCAATAGTTGGGGCAATTTTCTTAAATCCTAAAGGAGCCTGACAGCACTGCACATTTCTTAATGCTTGCATTTACTTTTACATTATAAAACAATAAAACAGCAGGATAATGTTCATGCAGTTTAGAGACTTGTAACATTACCACAAATAATTCTACTGTATTATGGCAAAACATAAGCTTTTTAAATGTAGGCTGCCTAAAGAAGGAGCAATCTATATTCATTGAAAGTACATCGACAAGTAAGATTGGAAATATAACTTAAATGTTGTAGCTAGTTCTAAAATAATGGTTCAAACAGTTTGAAAAAGCAAAATCCATGCTAGATGAAATTTTTTTTTGGTCATAAATTAAAATATAATTAATTTTCAAGCGCAGAGCTTATTGGCAAAGGAAAGGCTTCCCACATTTCTTTCTTTGGGTTTATAACAGACTACGTGGCTTCAGCCACCTCAGGAACCAACTACATTAGATAATTTGATCATTTTTCCTCAACAATGTTATAAATCAAGACACTTTACAATTACCCACTTTAAAGATGCAGGTGATTTGATGGTGACTAATGGATTGCAAATAATGGACCAACTTGCAGAAGCTGGCCATAGCATTTCCCTTCTAAAATCAGCCCATCTTCTAGTCACTCTATTGCAGGTTCTGATATGTCCTTATTGCCAGAAACTGTCCATTTTTGTACAGGAAATTGTGTGGGTCTCTTTAAAAGACATGAAACATAAAGCATAATGGGAACAACTCCTGTGTATGTATTGGGTGATTTTCTCACTTTCAACAGGTAATTCATTTTAATCCAGCTGTCCATGATCCTCCTAGTGCTACCCATAGGGATGAGAAAGAACAAAGCATTTCTCTGCTGTAACCCAATTATCCTTTACGCTGGTGCCTCCATCCTGTTTCCAATTCCCACCTCTCACCCTCACTCCTGAAACCTGCACAAGAAAAGTTTTTCAATGGGAGATGATACACTATTAAATCTCATCACCAAAATAAACCCCAAGACACATCATCATTAGTCTGCACTAAGGAGCAAACTAAATCAGGGCAGTTGTACATGAGGCCATCACAGAATATCCAAGACTCACAGATCATTTAAATCACCAGGCTCTACAACTGCCTACATTAGATAACTGTATAAACATGGCAAATTTACATTTTAAAAGAAAATGTATGCCCTCATCTTTGTAGATATTAGACTCTTATAGACAATGTATGAACAAACTGACCTTTAATTCAAATATTTCTTTCTAAATCAATGATACTTTCAGTTAGAAGGGAACCAAACTCTAAAACCTCACTACCCACAGCAGGGCCTCAGACCAGCAGAACTGGCATCACCGAGGCACGTGTAAGAAGAATGCCAGGCTCCACCCAGACCAACTGAATCAGAACCTGAATGTTTAATAAGATGCCCAGATGACTCATCTACATATTGATGTTTCATAAGCTCTGGTCTAAACTTTGCTCTAGTTGCACCATTTATTCTTCATTGAGAGACATAAAGCAGTTAAGGGCAGAACAGCTTGTACTCATAAAAACAATTAAATGTTACAGATGACCACAATTTAAATAATGAAAGAGAAAACAGGGAGAAAATGTAAGTAAAACTTCAGCAACTGAATTAGGTCTAGACCCTGCAATCTTTATTTTCAACACTTGAAAATTCATGTATATGTTACATGCCCAAATGCATGTAACAGATGAGAGAGGAAGACGGGGAGGAAAAAGAATGAAAGTGACAGGAAAAAGAATCAGAAGAGAATGGAACTACAAAGTACACACAGTGCATAGAGGTAGATATGCTTAGAGCCTGAAAAGAGAAGAAATGAAGTGAAAACTTCATTTTGGAGAGAAGCAGCAATAACCCCCTCAAAAACATTCCCACATGCGCCCTCTTATACATACAAGCCCAAGCCAGTGTGCTGGAATGCGGGTCACATCACCAACAAGAAATTACCAAGAAATAAGTATAACATAAACAGAGTATGTCACAGAAGCCAGTATCCCCTAATACTAACTGAACAACAATACAAGAAAACACAGCAAGAATTAGTTCTGAGAAAGCAAAGAGACCAATAGCAAAAGGTAGTTACAATACTAAAAAGATGATCTAAGATTCTTTTTCCAAAGTCTAAATAATCATTTAGTTATAATTACCATAAAATCAACATTACCTATGTATTAATTATTTTTAAGATTTTATTTATTTATTTGACAGAGATCACAAGTAGGCAGAGAGGCAGGCAGAGAGAGAGAGGAAGGGAAGCAGGCTCCCTGCTGAGCAGAGAGCCTGATGCAGGACTCGATCCCAGGACCCTGAGATCATGTCCTGGGCCGAAGGCAGCGGCTTAACCCACTGAGCCACCCAGGCGCCCTAACATTACCTATTTAATACTTACAAATGAACTTACTATTATTAAAGTACTATTGTTATTAGTTATTATACTAAGTCTACTAAATCCAAAATTGCACTGTGGTTTTGTTTTTAATGACATAATAAAAACAGCCAACATGAATAATATAAATTCATTTTTAAAAAAAGGAAGCATAAGGGGCGCCTGGGTGGCTCAGTGCGTTAAAGCCTCTGCCTTCAGCTCAGGTCATGATCCCAGGATCCTGGGATAGAGCCCTGCATTGAGCTCTCTGCTCAGCAGGGAATCTGCTTCCTCCTCTCTCTCTTTCTCTGCCTGCTTCTCTGCCTACTTGTGATCTCTGTCAAAGAAATTAAAAAAAATCTTTAAAAAAAAAAAAAAGAAGCATAAGAGATTTTCTATGGGATATTTAGTGAATATAAAGTAATGGCTTATACCTGCAATAATAATTTATAGAGTGTGAAATATGCCTAAAATGTTATGCTTGATATTAAATATATATACCCCAAATGATTAATCTATGATTAATCCAATAGTCTATCAGCATTTATTTAATGAAAAAATTAGAAATAATTTCTAAATACTGCCAAACTTAATGATGCCAATAGAAAATAAACCAGCTGATAGCCAGAGACTATAGTATGGCTAGTCAGAAAATAGAGCCTGTCAAAAAAAAAGAGTTATAATTAACATTATATCTGGAACTTAAAAAAAATAACATACATGTTACTATGTCTTTATCTGTGTTCATCCACTTGGCACATTATCAATATACAATATACTAAAACTCAGCCCACTTTGTAACTGATCTTTTGAATGTAATCCCATTAAAACACTGGAAAATGACTTCTCACAATATGGGGGGGTGGAAATCACCCTATGCCTTGCATTATGTGACTGAGCTGCCCTAACACATATCTCTTTGGTTTTGCTCCAAGAGTAAAACGCAGTCAAAGATGGGCAGAATGCTACTCCCAGCTTGTATTCACCACATGCCAGGAACTGTAAAAATAGAATTCCAAGTTGAGGTTTCAGATACATTAAACAAAGACTTAGAATTTCAAAATATAAATAATGCATGCATAAATAGTTATATTATTTATGGAAATCAAGTAGGCAATATGTATCAATGGTCTTAGAAATAATCATATACTTTGATCCATTAATTATACATCTAGAAATCTGTCCTAAGAAATTAGTATTTTTAAATGTAGACAATAATTGATGTGCCCACATCAAAGTGCTATAATTTATAGTAAAAATTAGACTCAACCTAATTTACAAAATTAGGGAATCATTAAGGAATTATTATACAGCTACATGATGGAATATTAAGTAGTCATTAAATTATGTTCATAAAGAGGTTTTAATGGCATGAAAAAATGCTCCTGGTATTTTAAGTTAAAAGAAAGCAGTCTACAAAGTTATATACACAAATGATTATACACGTGTATGTGTGTATCTATGACAGTATGTTAAATATATATGTGTGGAAATATGTCAAAACGTTAACTCTGAATGATTGAATTTTGAGTAAGATATTCATATTTTTTATACTCTCCTGCCTTTCCTTAATTTTAAAAACAGTTGTAAGTATCAAAGAATATTAAGGAGTAATTTAGATTAACAAACAAAACAAAACAAAACAAAAAACCAAGGCATGAAGAACAAGGGTGAGAACGCTTCAAAGTTACAGCAAACCTATGCCGCTAAATAGAGAAAGTGTGTGTGTCAGCAAGAGGAGTACTAAGAACCTAGTCCTAGAGGAAAGAAGTGGCTGGACTACCTGAAAGGTGGAAGACAGATGAAAATCACTGATAGTTAAGTATAAAGACAAATGAAAGTAAAATAAAAGAATGCAGAAAAGTCAAATCTATTAGAATCTAATAAGTAGACAAAAAAGCAAAGGGGATATCATCAATGCCAGGGTTATTTTCACTATGCAAAAGCATCAAATAGTTACAGAAAGTAAAATATAACCATTTTAGGAGGATTATTCTAAATCTTTGGTTAAATGTAAGAAATGGGTTACTATCAAATCATAACAAAACACAGTTTATATATCCTCATTTTGTTTTCTACAAAGTTGATACCTACAAAGACTGCTTTTTTCTTTTCAGAGTTAAATACATCTTTAAACTGTGCAGATAATGAAATTACATACTCAAAAACATGTATAACCCACAAGCTACATCTTTTATAAAATAATATTTTAGCTAGTTTGTTAATTAAGTTAGTTGTAATTTACTATATCTTCCCTTAACCTTCCTTGGTTGTAAATGCTTCATAATCATTTCTATTTCAGACTGCTTGACGGATCTGCTAGTTCCAAATCAATAAAAACATGGGGTAAAGAGTAGCCACACAAAAGGCATTATATAAAACAGAATTCACTGAATGCAATGATTTTAACCACAAAGCAGAAAATATCAACATGTTTCTTCACAAACTAGATTAGTCTTATCTATTATATAGCATTGTTTTGTCTAAAATATACACAAGTAACAGTCTGAGAAGAAACTATGCATAATAGCATGAAGGAAAATTCAGGCTACTCAAAGATTAAGACAGAACTCCTGTGTAAGTATAAATGCTTAAAAACTCCATCTGAAACAAGAACCATTGATACTAACTTAAAATTGAAGTTTATAATATTATCTAGGCTTTGACAGAATCTAGTCTATGATGGCCCTAAGGAATGTCTGAAATAAATGTGAAGATGCTTCTTTAAGTAATGGTAGGGGGCAGTTACTGGCTTTCAAAACAACTAATTTAAAATAAGAAAGTAAATACTGTCTAATTAATGATCTCAGGATACACTGAGTTGAAAGTTTGATTTATCCATTCGTCTGTTGAAGGGCATTTTGGTTCTTTCCACAGTTTGGCTTTTATGGAGATTGCTGCTATGAAACGTTGGGGTACACATGGCCCTTCTTTTCACTACATCTGTATCTTTGGGGTAAATACCCAGTAGGTGACTAACATAACACAATTTCTAAAAGTCTGATTTACTTTTAGTATCAAATCACACTTCACACTTCGGTGGTGTTAGCACGAAAAAACTATGTTAATATGTAATGATCTGCTCTCTACTGGAGAGGACCGGGACAGGGAAGAAACCCAGAGCCTGTTAACACTGAATTGGCTAAGAATAAATGATAAATTATTTCAAGGTATTAATCAAAAGTATAAGCTAAATCAAGAATCAAAAGTATAATTCTTAAACAGACCCAGATAGGGCAATCCTGAGCCTTAAATACCATAGAATTCTTAGACAAACTCAGCAACAATGGCCAGACAAGGAAGGATGAATGCCAAGTCATGGAACAAAGAGGTACAATGCAAGGTATATGGAATATTTTTCAAAGAGCAAAGAATGAACCACAAATAATAATCATGATGAATACACCGCAGTAACCTTCTCCCTCCTTGAGACAGGCGCAGTGCCTTAATCATCTACATCTCCAGCAATTAGAAAAATGCCTTCAACAAACCAAGAGAAAAAAATGTATATTAACATTCTACAACTCATACAGCATGAGTAAACATTATGAATAATGGTTATATAGTGTGTGACTTTTTATCTTTGCACTTCTAGATTTTGTCAATTTATTGAAGTTCAAAGAAAAAAGCATACAGGATAAAATCATCTGACAAAGTTCCTCCTCATACTGTTTTCTTATATAAACTTTTCAAATTGTTGGTGATGTGTCCGTTTTCTGCCCACAAGGCTTTCCCATTAAGAAGTTTTTAGTAGATAGGACCCTGGAAGACCCTATAGAAAAACTGAACTGTGGAAAATATTCAATTAATTCCAGTTGGTATCCAGCTAAAGCAAAGTCCAAAACAAACATATTAAAATGCACAAAATTTGACATGATATTTGCCAATGTGAAAGCAACTGATACATGAAAGACCAAGAGGAAAGACAATTAAAGACAAAATAAGGAGCAGGAGAATTTCTACCATACTATTCTTGAATTCACAGAAGGGCAAGAAACTTCTCTAAGAACCAGATCAACAGAGCAACCATGACAGATAAAAATATCTTATTAAACTAGTTAAGTATGAGCAATGCTCCACTGCTCCCATGACGTAAGAAAAATATTTTATCTAGTGACTTGGTATAATATTATTGATAATATAACCAACAGTATTAACATTAGTTAAGATTATTATTATTATGTAATAGTTAACATTTATTGAGGCTTCCTTTATGATCTATTTTACATGGATTATCCCATTAAATGCTCATGACAATCCTATGATGTAGGTACTATCGTTAGCCACAACATTATAAATGTGGAAGTCACCGTGTATAGAAGTTAACTAAACCAAGGTCATATAGCTAGCATGGGGTAGAGCCTAGAACAGACACGTCTGACTCCAGAATCCCCACTTATCTCTTGTAGCCAAAAAATCAAAAAGCAAAAAACCATGTCTTATTACACACAATATTGATTTCCTTAAATATACGTAATTATAAAGGTATCATTGGACGTCATTAAAATAAAAGATGAAAATATACAGTGTAACAGGGGTTCTCAACCTTTTTGGTCTCCAGACACTGATACATGCAATATATTATCCCTTCTTATAAACCAGTGATGGAGTTGAGGAGGAAATACCATCCAGTTGTCTGCCCCACTCTGAGAATTCCACAGTATGCAAACCTCTATCTTTATGTGTAAGCAATGCTACTTATGGCTCTACCCAAATCTTGCTTGTGGCTCAAAAAGATTAATAAATAAAATGTATATTCAAATATTTTGCCATGATTCTCTCATGCAAGACTCATGTTAAAATAGTAATTACATACTTCATTATTAACTCATAAAAAAGAAAGCTGAATTAAGGAAAATAAGAAAATGTTACTTTTTCTTGGGTTTAAGCTGTTTCATTCAGCAGCAAGATCTCATCTCATATTCTACCACCTTGAAGAAATTTAAAGGATTTCTTTGGAGGACTGCTATAAAATTATCATTGACATTTTAATTAAAAAAAGAAATGTATGTTGAATAAACAGGACATTTCCCCTAACAGTCTGCAGTAGCTGCTCCATTGCTTCTTTGTACAGTCTTAGTAAATTATGCAGGCTCTCACTAGACAGAGCAGCTGTATTTCACTGTATTCAGTAATGTAATCTACATTTATCATTATTTTAATTAAGCAGATTCTTAATTTGGTACTTTCACTGCAAAGAAAAATAGCTTATTCATTTTTTTTTTTTTTGGTAGACAGCATCTTGTCAGTCTTATAAACCAGAATTTAATTTTAAACACGATTCTTACTGCAACTAGTCACTATTTTTTTTTTAAATTACCATATTTGGTTTATTAAAAGCTTGTTCAGTCTTATTCTATCAGTTTAAAACATTGGTTCCTTCTTTATGTTTTTAAAAAAAGGGTACTTTCACAGTTCCCAATTTAACCCAAGTAATATACTAAAAACAGTATGATTTATTATAATATTAAACTCAGGATTCAAAATTAATATGAAGCACAAATAAGAACTTTACAAGAAAAATAATGCTTTACTCAATGTTTAGAAAATTCAATTCACAAGTTCTTTGTGCAAGATTATTTTTATCATCAGGTCACTTGAAGTGTCTGAATCTTTAGCTAAATCCATCATAGAGGAATGCAACAGCTTTTAATCATCTTGAAGACAACTTCTGAATATTTTTTTATTCATTTCCCATTATTATTTGTAGTCACAACATGCTGATTTCTAAAAAACAAATTGGTGAATTACACTTGAAATGTGCTTGCTTAGAAACAAGTACTCTAATAGTACAATGCCACACTAAATTGCGCATTTTAATACATATGTTATCTCAAATCTTCTACATCAATAAGGCCTGACATTAAAAAAATTCTGTATTTGGCATATGTTAATTGAGCATCTTTTATGTGCCAGGTAAAGAATTAGCTGCTCTGAATTCAAACCAAAGAAGAACAAAGCCTTTACACAAAAGAGAGAGAAAGAACATATATGTACACACACATATGTGTATATGGTAAACTGGTTTTTAAACTTTGTTCCTTCAAAGAGAACTTCAGGCCCCCACCTCTACTTCAACCAGAAAAGCTCCACTTTCATCTATTTTTATGTCTTTTTTGGTAACTGGGTTGAGAAAGCAAAATCCACTTACCTAGAAACTATGAAGAAGGGCTCTAGACTACTACTGAGAACACAGGCAAATGAAAAGTATCCTGTTTTCTCAGATACATTAAGGGAGGAAAAAAAAATGAAAGACTCTTTTCTCAAGTTTCATTTATTATCTGTTTTCACATGTTGTCAAATATTGGTTTGTGGGTAAATTTCCACTAAAGTTTATAAACATGGCTTATAAGAAGTTTGGGGATAAAGTCTGTAAAGAATTGAAAGTTAATGTGCACCTCATTTTATCAGTCCACATTACCAAGGAATGCCATGTTAGCTTTCAGATTCACATAAATCATCGGGAGTAAAATTTTTGAAAAATCTAAAGTACATTAAATGTGTTCTAGGTTTTTATTAAAACTTCCTTGTATAAAAACAAAGCCATTTACCTTCACGTTGTGATTTTTGGAACAAAGTAACCATTTGGGCACTTATAATAACTTGGCCAATAAATATACATTATATCTAATTCCTCACAAAAACCTCAAAGATAAGCTATTTTTACTCCCATTTTGCAGATAAGAAAGCAAGCTCAGAGATTTAGAAATGTGTTCACCATTACGTAGTGACTACCCATGGAGAAGCTAGGATTTGCCCCATGCTCTTTTTACTAAAACACTTTCAGAAGCAAAATAAACTTTGCCCGTGGAATATTTTTACTTCTAATCGCACAGCTAAATATGACCCTGCTTATATTATCATCTAATAACTTCACATAAAGTTGTGTTTACAATGAAAAATTTAGCTATCAATATATATAATCAAATAGGTAACCCATAAAGAAAGGAAGGCAAATCTAAAATTTAAATCAATGCTAATGAATGACAAATACTTTAGACATTGTGTAACTCCTTTGGTTTGAATTTAAATAATGTCCTGTATAAAGCCTGGGTTGTCCAATTCAGGAACAAGTAAAAGTTAAGTTCTAGGCAGCCCACTCAGGCTCTAATTAAATAGAAGAAATGAGGACAAAGGAACTAAATTATTTTTTAAAATACTCCTATTGGAACTCAACTTCAAAAAGATATTTCATAAAGAGACAGTACAGCTTGTAAGATTCCTTCTATCTCAAATTACTCTGATGAATGTCTGATAAAACTTGAGATTTACCACTGGGTAACAACAAGAGGTAGCCAATAATTCTAAATGAAAACTCAGAATGGTCCTTTGTTCCCTTTGTTTAAAGTAAAGCCGCTAGTGAAAAACAAGAATGTCTACTTAGGAAAAAGGACTCTCTTGTCTGAGAAAAAATTAAATTTAAATATCCTGCTTCCTACCTGAATATTCTAAATCATCTACATGTATCTACTGTTCCCTAAAAGACTACAGAGGGCACTGTTGCATCAGCTTTGAAGCTTTACAATAGAAGCCTAGAAAAACTGTCTATAACATATAATTTCTTAAAGGGTCAAAAGCATGGAAATCTACCAAGCTTAATATAAGGGATAAAACCAAAATGTACGTTTTTTTAAAATAGGCTGGACTTCAATGGGGGAAAAAAATTAACAAAAACAACTGTCAAATTGAGAACACTGCACCACACACATTTTGCATTTCCTTTTGTAGTGCTTTCATGAGAAAGGTAACTAATCATAGCACCTCCTTATCCAATGGAAACAGGAGCCCACTGCAGAATCCTTTTTACAATCAATAGGAAAATGAATGTGGCACCTCATGCAATCCTTCCATAATTCTATCAACAGAAAGAATGCAGTCTGTTTGCATACTTTTTGTCTAAAAGGCCAATTCCATTTGTCCCCTCTTTGGGTAAAATGACAGCTACAGATCAATCACTCTTACATGAGAGTAAACACACTGCAAGAAAAAAAAAAAAGGATCAAAACTGAAATCTTCACCGTTTCTAAACGTAATTTTGTTACACACATAGGAACGCAAACTCAAAGCAAAATAGAAAAAGCAGGTTTTTCCTCATAGACATGCATTTCGTGCTATTGTGTAAAAGTACTGGGATACAAAATTATAATTAGATATGAGTAACATTCAATTGAACTTCTATACATTTTCTGTTCTCTCACATCATTCCTGTTACAATTCTTTGAAACTAAATTCAATCAAGTATAGTGCCAAAGGTTTTTTTTAATACATGTTTGCAAAGTATTACAATAAGACTTGTATATAAAATATAAAGCTTTTAATTACACTACCACCTAATGTTTTCCACTTCTTATTCACCAATTTAGATTTCTGATACTACAAACAATACAAAAATGAAAGAAAAGTTATTTTATTTTTGTAATTTAAAAATAATGTCTTTAATAGCTTAACTTCTGTAAAAACACTAACATTAGCTGTAAGACCATGACCAGGCAGGCAACTAGAGATAACATGTAAAATGAGAAAGGAGAATACTCCATTAATGCGTATCAGATCACATCACCACATCACATATTAGATAAATCAACATTAATACAGGTGCCATCATAAAACTAAGGCCTCTAATAAAGAATCCCTGATTCCCTAGAAAAACAGTATACAACTCATTTTGTTACTCTCAAACTCCAAAGAGATTAGCACCTTCTCTGAAATCAAAGTGTAGAACTGTGAAAGTGTTAAAAATTCTTCAATAATATGTCAACCTACTCATAAATCAAAAAAAGGGGAAGGGCCTTCAGATGGTATGTAGATTTCATTTTATGACAAAAGCCTCAGTTTAACAAGTTATTTTCAGCCAATAAAAGTCAAAAGTAAAGATTGTTAAAGTGGGCAGCACTGATTCTAAGGCTTTAACTTACTAAGTTAACCAAAATGCTACTTGAGTATTGCTCCCTTAAATTATTAATTTACGAGTTTTGCTTAGTCTCCTCCTGAGGCAAGGTGGTTTGTAGGTATATTGAATGCATGTAAATAAACAGAAAGCTTTTATAATAGTCTAATAACACACCAAACATAATAAAACAACCCTTTTTAATGAACACTGAATGCACAATCCTATAAAGCAAGTTTATATAAATGGGCTATATAGATAATTTAAAGAAACTGTAAGATCCTCTAGGAAGTAAACGCACAAATTCAGAAAAATTAAACATAAGCCTATTGATTTTCACTGATATGATAAAAGCTTTCAACAAAATCAAAATGTCACTATGCCTATGAAGAGTATGTCACATGCAGTTTTGGAGAAATATAAGAGAAAACGTCATAAACTGTTAGAAAATTTGCAATATTGCTTTTCATCTATCTTAAGTGTGACTGCAAAAAAGAAAATCAGGTAATGTCTTTAATATTCACTGTATTTAACTAGCTGTTTTAGTTTACTATTGTAGAAAGGAATGCAGCATATTAAAATCAATTTTAGTTAGCTCTAATTTATGCAAAGCTTGATTGTGAGCAATAGCTGCTAAAAGGATGCAGCATTATTGATTCATATACAAGCATTTTACTTAACTACATTGGATAATAGCAGTGCTCCTAAAGGAGTATAAAAAGCAAAGTGATTAGCAGTCATTACTGTTAATTAGTGCTCACATTACATTCCTTGGGATGAATCTTCTTTAAGTTGAATACATGGGAAGTTTATTTTTTTAAAGAACTGCCAAACCTTGCCTAGGTAAGTACTGGAATAAACAGTCAACTATCAGTAAACGGACTAAAAAACAGGGACAGATCAGCATCCAATTAGTATGTCTAAGTTTTTAAACAGGAAAAAGGTTGAGGGGAATGAGTAAAACTGGAAACTCATACTTCACATTCTGCAATCTCACTGATAAAAGGAGGAAATGTGTGTTTATCAAACTTGCTGTGAGTGCACAGTTCATGTGGAGTCCTGTAAACAATTGCCTGCCTGCCCACTTCCAAATGCATGTGAAAATCTTGGAGATTCGGAGCATCATATTCAGCAGACGAGGTCACTCTAGTGATGCCCTGGAAATGGGAAATTAGGAAAACGTGGCAATCAGAAGTTTAGGGCTGACCAGAAAAAGCCCTCAGGCTGGTTTACCATCTTTCACCACCAGTCAGGCTTTCTGCTTATTCAGTATTAACATGACAGGGCTAAGAGTGAATGAAAAGAACTCCACACACCTAACTGGGACATTGCCTTTCTCATTTAGAAAATGATAGGCATTTGTCATGGGAAAAACAAAACAAAACAAAAGACAACTAAAAAACTCAAACACAGCTTTTAAGAATAACCTCTGAAAGAAAAAGAGCCTCCTCAAGAATCTTCAGCAAAGAACCTAGAGAATGGCGACATCCTGTTGATTCTCAGGTTTCCTCTCCTTCTACACCATTCTGTGCATTTTAAAATGGAGGCCAAATTTTGGACAAAGAAGCTTCAAATACAATATATGATCATTAGAGGGAAAACATTTAAAAATTCAAATGTGCAAAAATTATACAAACATTCTTATTACTTCATATATATGTGCACCTAAAATAGGTCCTTCGATTATTTTTCTATGTATATATTCTACAAATAACTTTTATGAAAATATAATCATAACCATTCAGGGTATTTGCTAATCTATTCACTTCTCTTAATAACATACACAGATGTACTTCTGCAACTTCATTTTTGATGCTATATATTTAACACCATGATTCAGTTTGCCAGCCACTTCTAAATCTTTGAATACATCTTTATATCCTTAGAATAAATTTTCCAAAGTGGAAATACTTGGTAAAGAGAGTCTATTTTTTGTATCTGATGAGATCTGCCAAATTACGTCAGAAAGGCTGAACCAATTTAAGGGCTGCTGGCAGCACATAGGATACCCATTGCTTCAAAACCAATATTATTTCTTAATGCTGCCAAAGTGATAGCCACATTTTTTAGTTAGTGAGGTTGCACATTTTTTGGCTATTTGGATTTCTTTCTCTATGAACTGCCTGTTCATATCCTTGGCCCATTTCTCTATTTGGAGGCCAGCTTTTAAAAATTTAAAAAAAAAAAAAAAATTGAAATTCTTTTCAAATGCTATATTAGAGGATCCCCAAAAAGAGATTATCTAAAGAGGTAGATGGTAATTATATAGACATTCAAAGACCCTTTTAAGGTGGGTAACTTCATATGAGACTCTTTTACCACATATCATATTATAGAAGGAGACATCCCAACCTACCCCCCCAAAAAAAGAAAAATTCAAAACTGACCTGGTGTAAATATTATCTCATTGAAGCTCCCTTTATTTTCTATAAGTGGAAAATCTATTATATTAGTCTATTAATCTGGAACTAATAGTACTGTTCTGTTGTTATCTCTTTTTCTTAAATTTTCTGTTATTCCAGGGAACAGTTTGCACATACAAAAAATGCAAATTATCTTATTAGCTGTTTTTTTTTAAAGATTTTTATTTATTCATTTGACAGACAGAGATCACAAGTAGGCAGAGAGGCAGGCAGAGAGAAAAGCAGAGGAAGCAGGCTCCCTGCTGAGCAGAGAGCCCCATGCGGGCCTCAATCCCAGGACCCTGGGATCATGACCTTAGCTGAAGGCAGAGGCCTTAACCCACTAAGCCACCTAGGCACCCCTATTATTAGCCATTTTGGTAAGTCATGGAAACAGACTGTAACTATAGATGATGGACAGGTTCCTCAAGCTATTACCCTGGATCAAGGATTTAATTAAAATATGTCATTCTTGGGGTGCCTGGATAGCTCAGTGGGTTAAGCCTCTGCCTTCAGCTCAGGTCATGATCTCAGGTTCCTGGGATGGAGCCCTGAATCCGGTTCTCTGCTCAGCAGGGAGTCTGCTTCCCCCTCCCCTCTGCCTGTCTCTCTACTTGTGATCTGTCTGTCAAATAAATAAATAAAATCTATTTTTTAAAAAGTGTCGTTCTTGAAATAAAGTACTAAGCATAAGAAAAAAATGAAAAATGCCCTCTCCCCCCCCAGGTGAGCTCAATTAGGGCCTTCTCACAGAACCAAGGAACTGACAAAGTAGCCAAATATACTAATTCCTACTTCATCTTCAGAAACAGGTTTAAATTAGAATGTAATTTCAAGCTATAGATCATGTCTTTTCTTTTTCAAACAAACCATAGATTAAAATAGCTGTTACCTAGAACAGTGCTTCTCAAGCTGTGTTAAAGACAAGGTTTTTTAATTTTAATTTCCAAAACTTTGAAGGCAAAAATGTCTATAAAATACAATTGAAATGAATTACAAAAAAAAAAAAGAAAATTTAAAAAGATATAAAATATAAAGCCATTTTTTTGTTATTAGACTCAATAGACATAAAATTACACTCAAATAACTACAAAAGTTTCCAAATGCCAATTTTCCATTTCTATAAATAGCTGACCTTGTACCAATAACAATTATTTCATGGATTAGTACCAGCCCCTAGACCACACTTTGAGTAGCAACAATTTAAAAGAATTCTGAGAGTTCTGAAATGAGATGAGATCAAGCACAGAGAAATTACTTTGATCCTTGACTCAGTAACATCACTCCTCCTTATCTAACCACATGTCCACCCCTCTGTCTCACTATTAATTCACACATGCCTGACTGGTTTATAAATATGCACTATATATGCACTATTTTATGATAATATCTGCATGATAACATGTCATAGTGCTAGGAGGCAAAATACAGTGATTAAAAATACATATTCTACTACTTTCTAGCTGTGTAATCTTGGACAATTTACTTAACCACTCTGTATTTTAGTTTACTGGTCACAAAACAGAGAAAATAAACCAGAGTTGATAAAGATAAATTAGAATATAATGTATAAAATGTATAACAGTGTCTGGCAGATAGTGCTGCACAAACAACAACAATTAAGTTATAATGCAGAAATAACTAAAAAAAAATCACATGTCTCTGGGCTTCTAACAATTAATATAAAAAGAAAACTAGAATGAGCTGCATGATTTAGTTTTCACACATTAAAACTGTCCAACAGTTATAGTAAGACAAAATATTTAAGACCAAGTCACACAAGAAATTCCACCCCTGAAGTGTCATAAATTTGAAAGTGTGATATGATAAAAATCTGGGTAAAAATACCTGAGTAGTTTTGTCTGTTAGTGTCCAACTCTTGATTTCTGCTCAAGTCCTGATCTCAGAGTCTGAGATCGAACCCTGTGTTGTGCTCCATGCTCAGTGGGGAATCTGCTTGAGATTCCTTCTCTCAGTCCCCTGCCCCTATGCACATGTGTGTACACACTCTCTCAAATAAATAAATCAATCTTAAAAAAAAAAAAAAAAAAAGATAGGGGACGCCTGGGTGGCTCAGTTGGTTAAGCAGCTGCCTTCGGCTCAGGTCATGATCCCAGCATCCTGGGATGGAGTCCCACATTGGGCTTCTTGCTCGGCAGGGAGCCTGCTTCTCCCTCTGCCTCTGCCTGCCATTCTGTCTGCCTGTGCTCGCTCTCTCTCCCTCTCTCTGACAAATAAATAAAATCTTAAAAAAAAAAAAAAGATATGATAAAAATCCTCAATAGCATCCTTAGAGCAAATATACCACAAAAATTTTGAGCATCTCATATGGACTAGGCCTCATGGTGAGCACTGCAGAGTATCCAAAACCAAAAAACACAAAGTTCTTGCCTTTAAGAGGTTTAAGCTAACAATGAAGATATACTATATATGCAAATAATTATATAAAAGAAGGCATAATGTAATAACTTCCCTCAAAAGTCATTAAACACAACAGAAATTCAAAAAATGAAAGCTATATTTCAGGAAATCGCCTTTTGCATCTCTATTCTCCTTCAACACAAAAACCCAAGGGTCTATTATGAGCCAGCCAAACCATGTACAGGTCCCCAAGTCTAGGGTTCCTTCTCTGGTCCCCATCACTTCCTACCTGAAATTTTAAGATACCACTTTGCACTCCATTTCCTTTGAAATCTTCTTAAGAGATGCATGTCATCCTCATCTGCTCTCTGGTGCTACCTCCATTCTACTGTCTTCCTCACCCCTTGTAAGACCTAGATGGCCCCTCTGACCTCACAGCACCTACCGACACATTTGAGCACCAGGCTCAAAGGATAACTGATTCCTGAGTTGAGAAATCATAAATACCCCTGGGCTACAAGGCTTTCTGAAATTTATGGTTAAAACAGTAGTTACCAGACTTTTGAAGAGAAGAGACCAATGTGAGACTATAATAAAAATCTGGACCTCTGCCCAGAAAAATTTATATATACAAAAAAATTTACACAAAACTTCAGAGTTCAAAAACACCTCTCTCCTTGTCTTATAATATTACATTATCTTGCACTGAATTCCATTAGACTGCTTTTTATTAGTTTTCTATGACCAAAACTAGGTTATATGAACACTCAAAGTCAGTAGAACTTTGGTGAGGGTTAAAAAAGTCACCAAATGACTATGAGATCAGTAAAAATTACTAAAAAATATGATTTGTGAAAAACTGAAAAGGGAGACTGTGAATTATTTATCAAGTGACAATGATTCTCCCTACTTTCCCTCACTTCCAGGGAGATTACTATGTAGGATTAGATTACTATATAGATTACTATATATATCTATATATAGATATATATACTATATATATCTACTACATAGATTACTATGTAATTTCACCTTCCAGTGAAATTACTATGTAGGAAAGAATTCATAAGGAAACTGGTCTTAAAATAGACCTTGGGTCATTTCAATGGCCCTGGAACCAATCCTATAGTAGAGAGCAAAGAAACCTGTATGAGAAAGGTTAACAAATGTCTGATAAATAATTTCTGTCTTTCTGATTCTCAACATATTTTTGCAGAAATCTATAAGGAAAAATATTAGCTGGATTTTGTCAGGGTTAGATGGGCTTAGCTTTGTTTACCAAGTTTAATTTAACAACTGCTCGTTGAACACCCAATGTGTGTAAGTATACGAAATAACCATATGACCCAGTACTGTAGATGTTAGGAATAACTGTGATATAATTCCCCTGGCATTGAGAGGTAAGAGCTTTCACATACAGGATTGCACACAATGGCCCTTTTCTATTGCCACTGGACATCTCTTAATTTCTCATATTCTCTTTCAGAAGTTTAATTTCTCTAAAGTCAGTTCATGTAACTTTCAAATGGAAGTTCTTGCTTGAGGCTTTTTACAAATGAGTTAATAGAAAATACACTGCTTAGATTTTAAAGATAAGCACAGAATTTTAAAAGAACATGCCAAAATAAGTTTTGATGGAAAGAAAGCATCTATAAGTAAAAACCTTTGTCATCTTCTGGTTCAATTCCTTATCTTCTTTTGAAACAACCCATACATCAGTTTATTCACCTTGGTAACTAGATAAAAAACATCAATTCCATATGTCCTCAGAAGGTTCAATTATCTGAATGTATAAGTCTGAAAAAGACTCAAGGGGGCCAAAAATTAAAGGCAACAAATGTAGAAAGATAAATTCAATCTAATATTAAATAAAAATTTGCCCACATTAAAAACTCTTTCACTACTTGAACAATTACCATTCTTTTTCTTCTCTGTATTAACTTACTAATAAAGTTGAGAGGAATTACACTCATCTCAATGCTAACTTGCAGCTACTACTTAATTTTAATTAAGTATTAATGCACTAATGGAACTTTATATGTAATGGAAAAAAAAAAAAACTAAAAACAAGCAAACCTGACTTTATTTAACTTCACTGGATTATTTTGGAAGCAAAGGAATAAAGAAGAAAGACTACCTGGCACTAACATGAAATTGACAGGGTACAAAAATAACAACAACAACAACAAAATTAATTTATACAGCATCTTTCTTCCTAGAAACCTAAAGAGACTCTTGTATATTTTCACCTTATTCTCAAAACAGATAAATTTAAAAAAAAAAAGATATATCCATAGTTTACAGATGCAATAAATGAATTCCAGAGGAGTACAGTTAAACACAATGCCTGTATAGTTCAACAGTTGTATAAAGTACCATAAAAAATAAAAAGTGAAATATAATCCCTGCTCCTCAAGGTACTTAAGATCTTTAAACAAAACCCACAAGATAAAAAACAAAACAAAACAAAACCTAGTAGCTCTGTATATCAAGACAGATTAAGTACTATAAGAGAAATACAATGTTATATGAAGGTTCCAGAGAGGAAGTTATTACATGCAGTAGGGGCATTTGAAGGAAAATATCAAAAGGAGATGCCATGTGAAAGAAGCAACTGGAGAGGAAAGGTTATTGCTGACTATAACACAGCACTATGCAAGAAAGACATGGACTGTGGCGGTGGGGGGCAGGCGGGATGAATTCTGACATAGTCTAGTATAGATGGAAAGTAGGTACTATGTAGGGGAATACTGGGAAAAGATGAAACATAAGTGGAAGCCGTACTACAGAGCACCTCACAGATCAATGGTAAGCAATGAAGATTTTTGATGAAGAGAGGAATGTGACTTCATCTATGCTTTTTAGTAAGACTAATCTGGCAGGAGTTTGAAGGATAAATTATAGAGTGAGAGGAAAACCATAAGTGGAATATAAGGGGTCAATTAATTTACAGACCTGAATCCAGGTTCAATCTGACATGATGCCCAAAAGCCTATAGAACCTATTAAGACTTTATATTTTGTAAATAAGTGCAACTAAATCAAACTAAAAAAACTTCTGCAGAGCTAGAAAAGCAATCAACAAAATGAAAAGACAACCTATAGAATAAGACACTTGCAAATTATATATCTAATAAAAGGTTAATACTTAAAATACATAAAAAATGCATACAATTCACTGGCAAACAAAACAAAACAGTAAAAAAACTACAAAAACCCCCACAAATAAATGGGCAGTGGAATAGAATAAGTATCTTTTCAAATAAGGCATCCAAATGGCCAGCAGGTATACAAAAAGGTGCTCAACATCATTAATCATCAGAGATATGCAAATCAAAACCACAATGAGATATCACGTCATATCTGTTATAATGGCTATCATCAAAAAGACAACAGATAGCAAGTGCTGGTGAGGGTATGGAGAAAAGGGAATACTTGGGCACTGTTGGTAGGAATGTAAATTGGTACAGTTGCTATGGAAAAACAGTATGGAGGTTTTGGAAAAAAACTGAAACCATATGACCAGCAAGCCCACTTCCGGGTATATATCAAAGGAAATGAAAACAGGATCTCAAAGAAATAATCTGTACCTCCATTGTTCATTGCTTCACTATTCCCAACAGCCAAGATATGTTAACAACCTAACCTTAATCAACAGATAAATGCTAAAGAACATGTGGTATGTATATATCTCATTATACTAAGTGAAAAAAGTCAGCCAAAGACACATGTGGAAACAAAAAAATTCCAAACCCAGAGAAACAGAGTAGAGTGGTGGTCACCAAGGGCTGGGGAGTGGGGTCAATGGGAAGATGTTGATCAAAGGGTACAAATTTCCAGTTATAAGATTAACAAGTTCTGGGGATCTAATGTACAGCATAGTGGTTATAATTAATAATAGTGTATTATATACTTGAAAGTTGCTAAAAACATAGATCTTCAATGTTCTCACTACAAAAAAGAAATGGTAATTAAGTGATGGAATGGGGGTATTAGCTAATGCTAGGGTGATAATCATTTTGCAATTTATAAATATATCAGTCAAAGCACTGTATACCTTGAATTTATATAATACTATATGTCAATTATATCATAAAACTAAAAAGACTATATTTTGCTTGTAAATACCAGTAATTTATTGGCTTACCAGTAATTACCGGTAATTTACTGGTAAAAATAAGTAAACTTTTCAATGCAATTACTATGATAACTTAAATCTCACCTAAATGCATTGTTATGTTAAACTCATTAATACCATACATTTTGCTTCCTTCTGTGAATTCACACTAGGTGATTTTATTTCGAGTTGAGAAATAAGGATAACATATTTTAGTTGATATGTACTACATATAACAACATGAAAAAAATTAAATGTTCAATTAAAAGGACCATCAGACCAATATTTACTTATTTAAGTTTTTTTATTTTAATCACTGGGTGCTCATCACAACAAGCACATTCCTCATTCTCCATCAACTATCTCATCCATCTCCCCACCCCTTATCCCCTCCCTCTAGTAACCATCAATTTGTTCTCTATAGTTAAGAGTCTCCTTCTTGGTTTCGCTCTCTCTCTTTTTCCCTTTGTTCCTTTGTTTTGTTTCTTAAATTCTACCTATAAGTGAAATCATATGGTATTTGTCTTTCTCCGATTTTGCTTAGCATTACACTCTCTAGCTCTATCCGTGTTTTTACAAATGGCAGGATGTCATTTTTTTTTTCATGGCTGAATAATATTTGTATGTGTTTGTGTTTGTGTATAGCTACATCACCTCTTCTTTATCCATTCATCAATCAATGAAGACTTGGGTTGCTTCTATAACTTAGCTATTGTAAACAATGCTGCTATAAATGTAGTGGTACATGTATTTTTTGAGTTCGTGTTTTTGTATTCTTTGGCTAAATATCCAGAAGTGCAATTGCTGGATCATACATACGGTAGTTCTATTTTTAATTTTTTGAGGAACCTCTACATTGTTTTCCAGAGTGGGGATACCAGCTTGCATTCCCACCAACAGGGCAGAGGGTTCTTTTTATCTCCACGTCCTTGCCAACACCTGTTGTATGACTAACATTTATTAAGAATTAATCTTGATTAAATGAACCCAGCTTGATATGAAGCATCTTCTACATCATCCTATACCAGCTTAAAAAGATGACAAAGATAGGGCACTATAAAATTTAGTAACACAATATTTGTAATATACAGCTATTGTAATTCACTCAGATTATCAACACTGCCCAGTGAAATCTGAATGAATTAGCCATGGAACTATTAGTTTACTAAGTGTTTTATATAGACTCCCTGTCACTTTTTATATAAATACCATCTTTTTATTTAAGCCACCATCAAGCCCTCTCAATTCACCTCTGCGATGTCCTCTCTCTTTCCCACTGCAACTTCTCTAGTTCAAGTCCTCAGAACCTTTCAGCTAGCCTCATATCTCAATTTTCAATCTGAACCCCTCATCTCCAGAATTCCACTTCATCAATCCATTTCTTACATCATTATAGTGGTTCAACTTAATGACAAGTTCCCTTCAACTGTACAATTCTGTCATTCCTTTTGGAATATCCTTCAGGATAGTGGCTTTCAAATTTGTTTAACCTTAACAATTTGTTTAACAGACTAGAATATACCTAATGTACATGCATACACACACATGAATGCACATTTCACAAAATATAATTAACCTTACTATGTACAATGCACTTTGATACTTTCTATTTTATTCTGGTCTCTTTCATTTAAAGGGAAAAATGGTGTGACACATTAAACTGAGTTTGGAAAATACCACCTTAGGGGCTTTCTATTGCCTAAATAATACTTGGCCTAAAATTTAAGACACTATTTTTTTGCTTCAATCAACCTTTGCAGACTGGTTTTCTACTACCCCTTAAACTCTGATCTCTAGCCACACTGAACTTCTTGCTATTTCCCTAATATATCTCGTGATTTTCTGCTTCCATGACTTTGGCTAAGCTCTGCCCCTAATTTGCAACATTCTTTTAGGCATTCACCCATGCTGCCTTTGTCAAAATCCAAACAACTGTCAAGGATATCAAATGTACTTTCCCCCATAAGGCCCTCTAAATGCCCCAACATAAGATTTTTTTCTCCTCAGAATCCTCACAGCCGGGGCACCTGGGTAGCTCAGTGGGATAAAGCCTCTGTCTTTGGCTTGGGCCATGATCCCAGGGTTCTGGGATCGAGCCCCACATCGGGCTCTCTGCTCAGCAGGGAGCCTGCTTCCTCCTGTCTCTCTCTCTGTCTGCCTCTCTGCCTACTTGCGATCTCTGTCTATCAAATAAATGGGTAAAATCTTTCAAAAAAAAAAAAAAAAAGAATCCTCACAGCCTTTTAAATTGCATTCTCCAATGGCAACTCTACCTTGTAGTAGTTTCATGTACAGGTCTTATCTCCTCAAGCTCTGTGAAGGCTGAGACTGTCTCATACATCACTCTACATTACTGGTACATTATAAGCATCCAATTAATGTTTGCAGAATAAAAGACATAAAAGGGTCTATAAATTGTAGTAGTATCAAGTTAAAGTTAAAAGAAAAAGTCAAGGGGCACCTGGGTGGCTCAGTGGGTTAGAGCCTTTGCCTTCGGCTCAGGTCATGATCCCAGGGTCCTGGGATCGAGCCCCGCATCAGGCTCTCTGCTCATCAAGGAGCCTGCTTCCCTTCCTCTCTCTCTGCCTGCCTTTCTACCTACTTGTTATCTCTGTCTGTCAAATAAATAAATTAAATCTTTAAAAAAAAAAAAAAAAGGAAAAGTCAAGGTCAATTAATACACCTTTTTAATTCACTCAATTTTTTCTCACATAAGCATGTCACAGAAAAGGCCTCTATTGAATTATCTCTTACCAATAATACTCATTTTTAAAACTCTGAATATTTGTTGATTTTATCTTTGCTTTTTATGGTTACTGTATGATTTAAGAACTACAAATCTGCTGAATGAAGATGTTCCCAATTTAAAAGGGAAAGTCATGGGGCTCCTGGGTGGCTCAGTTGGTCAAGCATCTGACTCTTGATTTCAGTTCAGGTCATGATCTCAGGGTCATGAGATTGAGCCCCACATGGGATTCTCTCTTTCCCTCTGCGTTCCCTACCCATGGTTGTGTGTGTGTATGCTCCATCTCTTTAAAAAAAAAAAAAGGAAAGTAGATGTAAAAATATCAGTTTAAGATCTAACATATTGTTGTGTGACTACCAATAAAGTCCTGTGCTACAAAAAAAAATATTAAGGATAACAATAAATGAATAAAGTAATTTATTATTTCTAAAAACTATTTTATTTGTCAGATAGAGAAAGACAGAGAGAAAAAAAGCAGATAAGCAGCAGTGGCAGAGGGAGAGGGAGAAGCAGGCTTCCCGCTGAGCAGGGAGCTGGATGTGGGGCTGGATCCCAGGATCCTAGGATCATGACCTGAGCCGAAGGCAGACACTTAACTGACTGAGCCACCCCTGCACCCCATGAATAAAGTAATTCATATTTGTAAATTTGTTTTTTTTTAAGATTTTATTTGTTTATTTGACACAGAGAGAGATCACAAGTAGGCAGAGAGAGAGGAGGAAGCAGGCTCCCTGCCAAGCAGAGCGCCTGATGTGAGGCTCGATCACAGGACCCTGGGATCATGACTTGAGCGGAAGGCAGAGGCTTAACCCACGGAGCCCCCCAGGCGCCCTTGTATTTGTAAGTTTTGATAATACGTTCTCAGTAATTTAATAGAGAATATGACAAAGACAAGGTAAACTACAGATCCAGAGATGAAGTAAAAGACTATAAGGCAGAAACAAGCATCTAGTGTCTTACACAACACAACTCCAAACTGGACAACTACAGAAAGTTTCTAATCAAATAAAGTAAAATAGTCAGGAAAAAAGACAAAAAGTCAATAGGACACAAACAACAGAGTCTTAAAAGATAAGTCAAATATACCCAACATACTTTAAAATATATAGAGTATATGTTAAGATAGAAATTATAGTTCACAGAAGAATACAGGGACATAAAAGTCAACTAGTGAATTTATAGAGAGGCACTGAATCAGGCAAAAAATAAAGAGTATACATGTGCATGTTTAATACACACACACTATCAGTGATACCAAGTAGAGAAAGTTCAAGGTTGAGGAGAAAGAATAATTATTTTGCTACAATGAGGGAGTCACATTTTCTAGACGTTAGGGGGAGTCTACAGATGAAGACTCTAGATCTGTGATAAGTTTACAAACTATAATAACTGACAAGCATAAGCCAGTATTTTATTTCCAGACAGATCATCCATCATGAGCTTTCTATGTATGCTTGACTTTATTGTCTGAAGGGCCGGCAAAACACAGCCTCAATAAAATCACACCTGGGAGTCAAAATGACACTTGTCTGTGCTAATTGCAACTCTTCTGTTTGGGGTCCAGAATTGATACTAACAAAACATTTCTTGTGCCAAGGGACAAGGTTTAATGTACAAAATCTTGGGAACTGACAGGGCTTGAGGCAAGCTGTGCAATGCTGAAGAGCCAGGAGCAATCTGTATAGGGCTATGTGCCTGTTTAATTAGCAGTATGTTTGGGTCCTCCCTGAAAATCTTAAGGCCCTCTTATAAGTTTCTCACACCCTAAACCCTTTGGATTTGCTTTAAGCCACCCAACCATATAAGGCTTTTTTCACCAAGATCCAAAGCAGAAAGAAATCCGCAGAGCAATTTTCCACCATAATAAGCATGTTTTCTAACATGCAGATACCAAAAACAATTTGAAAAAGTGTCTGCTTGGCATTTTTATAGAATATTCTGCAGCTGGAAATTATTCCTGGTACACTTAGTGGTTACGCTGCCAAATCTGATAGGATATCTTATTTTGCAAAGTTTCATTATGATGCCTATTCCAAGTGTAAAAACAAAAGCAAATAAGCAATCCTACCAATGTCCTGAGAAAGAGTACAGGTATGGAAAGCGGACAAGTAAAAGACAGGAAATAGATAAATTAGAGCCAATCTCACAGAAAGGTATGAGGTGAGAAGAGGTTCTTCAGAACAGAGATAAGAGTATAGAAAAGCACAGGCAAAGATTCAGACATGAAAAGCAATCTCCTGGAAACATAATCAGTTCATAACTTGAACCCAGAAATTTGTGTGGGAATGACAGGATCAGACAGGTAGAGATGCAAGGGTCTCTCCTTCTAGATTTGAACCAGCAAGAATGTAACCGGGAGCCTTCTTATAACTATAAAGGTCTAATCAGAATGGAATCAACAGAAAATAAAGTAAAGAAATGGAAATGGGGAAAAAAGACTTTGATTTTATTCTCTGTTGTCTGTATCTAGTTTTCCTGAAGCCAAATTTATCTTTAGGTTATTGTCAATAAATTTCTCCTTTTCTTAAAGGAACATCTGTGCACTGTTGGTGGGAATGCAAACTGGTACAGCCACCAGTGAAAAACAGTATGGAGGTTCCTGAAAAAGTTATAAATAGAACTACCATATGATCCAATAATTTCACAACTGGATATTTACCCAAAGAATATAAAAACACTAATTTGAAAAGATATATGCACCCCTATGTTTACTGCAGCATTACTAACAATAGTGAAATTATGGAAGCAGCTCAAGTGTCCACTGATAGATGAATGGATAAAGCAAAGGTGGTATATATAGTCCATGGAATATTATTCAGCCATAAAAAAGAATAAAGTCTTGCCATTTGCAATAACATGGATGGATCTAGAGAATATAATGCTAAGTGAAGTAAATCAGTCAGAGAAAGACAAATACCATATGATTTCACTCACATCTGGAATTTAAGAAACAAAACAAATGAATAAAGCACAAAAGAGACAAACCAAGAAGGAGACTCTTAACTACAGAGAGCAAGTTCCCCTGTGGTTACCACAGGGGAGGTGACTGTGGGGGAAGGGTGAAATAGATGAAGGGGATTAAGAGTATATTCATCATGAGAGCACTGGGTAGTGACAGAATTGCTATATCACTATATTGTACACCTGAAACTAATAAAGCACTGTATGTTAACTACACTGGAATTAAAATTTTTAAAATTAACATGGAAGAAAACAAATAATACTCAAAAAGTAAATAAGTAAAATTCTCTTTTTCTTTAAAACTGCTTGAATATGACTTTCTACTTCCTGTAATCAAAATAAATCTAACCAATACAAAGAGTAAAGTGGCAACCACGATGTTTTTAAAAATATTAAGTTAAAATCTAGTTTTTAAAAATCAGTCAGTTTATAAACCTTTCTATCAACAGCAAACTTTTTATTTAAAAAAACAAAGACAGGGGCACCTCAGTGACTCAGATGGTTGGGCATCTGCTTTTGGCTCAGGTCATGATCTCCAGGTCCTGGGATCAAGCCGGTATCCAGCTCCCTGCTCAGCTGGGAGTCTGCTGCTGCTCTCTCTTCTTTTGCCCCTCCCCCTGCTCATGTTCTATCTCTCCATATCTCTGTCTCAAATGAATAAATAAAATCTTAAAAAAAAAAAATGAAAAAATTTTAAAAGACAACTACTCATTTATTTTTGTATTCAAATTACAATGAAAGTGTCAATTAAGCAATTTAAGAACATAGATAGCAAGATAAAATGCCTAATGAGAAAAAGAATATGAGGGAGGGAGGTTGGGAGAAGGGGGTGGGATTATGGACATTGGGGAGGGTATGTGCTTTGGTGAGTGCTGTGAAGTGTGTAAACCTGGTGATTCACAGACCTGTACCCCTGGGGATAAAAATATATGTTTATAAAAAATAAAAAATTTAAAAAAAAAGAAATTATAAAAGCAAAAGGGCTTATATATAGGGCACTGGATAAATAAATAAAACAGTAAATCAGAAAAGAAAAAGAATATGAGAGGAAAAAAGTAGCAAGGATTAGAAGAGGAAGACTGAAAGTGAATATTCGACTTTGGGAAGAATATTAAGTGCATTCCATTAGAAAGAAATTAACAGAGATTTCTGGATGAAGAGAGTTGATTAAAATGAAAGCAAAGGTATAACCTCTAGAAAACAAAGAGAATGTGGGGCAGGCAGGGGTAGACATCAATGGCAAAAGGATTTCCATAAATTTCTTGAGTCAGCTGATCAAGAAGAAACAATGACTGATAAATCAGCATAAGAAGCTGTAACCCACTATTTGCATTGAAGAGAAGAAAGCCAAGGAAGAAAACAAACTAGGCTGGATTATCCTGAACTCCAAACATAACAAGTGTGAGATGTGGGGCTGAAAAACTCTAAAATCAAAAATGTTCAGTCATCTTTGCTCTTGCCTTATTTTTAGATACTAGATATGAATAAGTAACCAAAACAGTTGAGAAAAGACTACGACATGAAAGAGAAAAAATAAGAGAAAAGAACCCTAAAGAAAACATTAATATTTTAGGAAGCAAAAGACAGTGTTTAAAATTAATTTGTATTTTAAGAGGGATATAAGGATATTACATCTACAGAAAGAGAAACTAGCTATTATAAAAATGAAATAATCAATAAACAAGTAAAGTTACTGAATACCAAAAATATGCCTGCTAAGAAAATAGGGAATTTTAAAAATAATCTTATATAATGTACAACAAAACAACATAAGTGTAGGAAATAATGTGAGAAAAGATTAAAGACATGAAGATTCAATCTAGGATGTCTAATATCTGATCAGTGAGAATACCAGAAAAAGAGAACAGGGAGAATCAGGAGGGCAAATTATCAAACAAATAAAAGAAGAGGATTTCACAGAGCCATCTTCAAACTGCAATCCTATTGGCTCTGCTATTTTTTGTGTCAGATTTGACATCAGGTTTTTATCCATCCAAAAACAAAAAGCCATAGCAGTTCAAGGTCTTATACCCACACATTCTTCTATACTGGGGAAAGTGTTTATCTTCTGCCAACAATTCACCATCCTAGGCTTCATTCTATTTGGTACACATAAGTTAACAAAGCCATCACCAATCTAATCTCTATAAGTCAGGAGAATGCCATATTGTGACTGGCTTCCCCTGGATTAATACCAACTCTGAATGGTCATTATGGGGAAGAAGACAGGGACATGCTGCCACTCAATAGGAAGCTTCAGAAGGGATACTGGAGAAACAACGCTCAATATCCAATGCATTGTTGTGATATTTCTGTACACCAACCATAAAGGCACAATCATAAAAGTTAACAGGGAGGAAAAAGACTCAGCTAAAAAGAACAAAAATCATAGCCGCAAAACTCTCATCAGCAAAATGCTAGCAGACCATGAAGCAGTATCTTCAATGGTTTAAGGAAAAATTATTTTTCAATCTAAAATTTTAAGTTTAACCAAAGTATCCATCAAATGTGAGGGCAGAAAAGAAACGCTATCAAAATGTAAGGATTTCAAACTACCTTCTCAATGGAAGTTTCTTAAAGATGGACTCTGAAGAGAGGGAATAATATCAGAAGCAGTAAGAAGGGCCTCCAAAACACTGGAGAAAGAATGATTATGTTAATCCTTAAATATATTCTCCAGCGGGATATGGTATTTAAATGTATCCTTCAGTAACAATTACATTTCTTCTATGACTTAAAAAGAAAACACAAAGAATTTGAAAATTACCAGGAAAAAATTCAAGTTATCTATATGCCAAATTAATCCAGATGAAAACCATGGAGAAATTTTAATATTAAATAAATTCTAAAGAAAAAAAAGCTTAGCCTATGAAAACCACGTTATCTTGTAACCTTGAAATATACATTTGTATCTACTTGTTATAATCACCTGGTCATCCATGAGATACAAAGGCTTATTATATTTCTAGTAGTTTTCAATACTTCTACAAAACAGTTAGGAAACTTAACTCCAAATTCTTCCAAGTCATTGTGACTTTTTTTCAGCAATTAGTCAATTACATACTTTGCAAAAAGAAACATCTCCTATTCAAAAATTAGCTCTAGTATTTTGTGGAAAAAAGAGATATAAGAACAAAAGATTGACTTACATATAAAAGTCACAAAACTGCAACCTGTTACAAAGAAATGTTTATAATGAAAATGAATCTAAATGTTTCCAATGCTCATTAATATTCAAAGATTTAAAAATGCAATTTCATCTTTTTCTTAGAATGAGTAAACACTAACTTGAAGAGTTATAGCTTTTCTAGATTCATTTTTTTCCACAATTACTCAATTATTCGTTAGAATATGTAAGACCTCTATTGGAATCCTTATATGAGTGCTTCATAAATGGATTAAACTATAAAAGTCTGGTTATACAATATCTTCTATAAAAGCAATATATTTCCAATATTTATATCCTTAAAATATCCTATAGTAAAACTAACATTTCTATACAGAAAAAGAAGGAACTATTTAGTCCCCGACAACTTGATAACATCTCTTTCAACTATAGTTATAATTATCATGTACGAACTTCCAAAGCAGTTGTCAAGATTTAACATTAGCATCAATTTATGTCATAACTGACGGTTACTATAAAGATAATGGGAAAGCATCCATTTCTCCAAAGACAGCATGGATCAAAAGGGAAATTTCTTCTTAATTACTACTAATCTGCCCATTTTTAATTAAATTGATTAGTAATTTATTATCTTTCCCTTTCTTGGAAGGCTGTTATTATCACATAGCTTCTCTAAAGTTATCAGTTATCAGTGATTTTTAAGCAATCCAATTACTTCTCATGTGAATCCCACCATTTTGTAATACTGGTTTATGCTAAGAACTTATTACCCAATTTCTTTGTACCCTGAAAAAGAAATTTTAAAAATGTAGACTTTGTACCTCAGTATTTCACACCTTAAAGTGAACAGTGTCAAGATCTTATTTATATAGAGAACACCATTTAAGTGGAAATTTTTATGCCTTTCTCCCTTGTTTGATAAGCAAAATAGTTGTTATTAATATGTATCTTCCCACAGGAAAGAAAGGAGCTCCCTGTAATTTCCTTTGAAAAATATATATTTCTTATACTATCTACAACTAAACAGTAAATTATGGCATTATTCCAAAAATTTTCCCTGTTAGTTTTTTTTTAAAGGGTAAATAAAAATGAAAATGTTCTGACATACAAAATGAGATATATTTTAATTAAGCAAACTTTCAAAGAATTTAAGTGCTTCATATACTTTTCTTAATTAAAATCCTTAATTGGTATTAAGCTTTGATCAGTATCAAATTTTAAGTATAACATGGAAGTAGCTATTTGACACCAGCAAATTTTCATGACATTAGTTCATAATATAACTTCTGAAAAGCTGAGCTTCTATGAAAAATGAGAAAAATAAAATGCAATGCCTCTTGGTAGAAAGGACAGAAATCTTCCTTTCTTTTGTGAAAATATGCTAAGACAAGCAGGAAACATCAGCTGAAATAGTCCCTATTTCATTAAATATGCCCTGTATGAACTAACTACAGCTTACTGAAAAACACTTCATATTAAGAATACAAAATGTAGTCAAATAGTTAACTATCAATATGAATGAAAAGATAATGGCTTAATATAAAATAATCTCCATGAATTAACATATAATGAATATAGTATATATTAGATATATGAGTCCCAGGTTTTCTCTCCTAAATTTTCTGTTTGAAAAAATGAACAATCAATGCTTAATGGTTGCTAAACTCTATGTACTGGGGCTTAAGTATTTATTTATTTATTTAGTTTCTTTCAAGAGTTTTATTTACTTGAGCAAGAGGGGGAGAGTGAAAGGATGAGCAGATGAGGAGCAGTGGGAGATGCAGACCCACCACTGAGCAGGGAGCCTGATATGGGGCTTGATCCTGGGACTCCAGGATCATGACCTGAGCTGAAGGTAGGCACTTAACCAACTGAGCCACCCAGGTGCCCCAGGACATAAGTATTTAATTCATAACTCTCTTACTAGATTTAAAGCAAGGCTCAGTCTCTTGCTTTCATTAGGTCTATTTAAATTTCACCATACCAGAAAGGTCTTGCTTGACCACCCCTTGTCATTACTTCTTATCATTCTTCTCCATAATACACCAAGTGTATGATTTGCTTGTCTGTCTATTGTCCATCTGCTTCCACTGGAAAGTAAGCTACTGCAGAACAGGGCTTTGTCTGATCTGTTCATTGTTCTAGACACATCTCCAGTGTCTAGAACTATATACCACACACATAGTACACATTCAGTAAGTATTTGCCTAGAAAAAAATCATGAAAAGATGACCAGCTACAAAATCCTAAGGAAAACTTAATTAAATATCATCTGACAATCCTGAATGCCAAGCAATAACAAAAGTTTTGTTTTTAAATAGTATTTAATATAAAGGCATAATAAGTTTTCTTTTCTATCCAAAAAGATAAAATACCTTTTCAAAGAACAGTTGGGCCACTAACAGTTGTTATTTATCACTAAGTAATTCAGTTAATGTATTTGGTCACTGGGCATACCTTAACAAGTTTCAAAAGCTCATAGAGATCTTCGACCTCATCACCTTCGCATTTAGTATACACTCGTCCTGTATCCACACTCCTTCCTCTTATGGTGCGGCGGTAGAGAGGAAGACCCATTGCTTCTGCATACAAATCAATAGCATGATGACCCACTGTCTGATACATGTAGCTATCCAGTTCATCTGCCCCCGCTGCAACAATGAAAATGGAAATAATCAGTAAAACAGAATGAAAAAGAAAAGAGATTTGAAAGTCCATCTGAGTTTTACTGCTTGGAGACTTACTACACTATTTATCTCTCTGCATTTACTAAGTGAAATAAAGGGGTAGAGTTGCACATTTGTCCATAGCTACATCCACCTCACATCAGCTCTAGTCATCTCTACTGCTAATTACAAATACATATAAATTTTTAAAACTACATACAATGTTTAAAGCGAATAATATAGCCAATAAATTTTAATTAGTTTATTTGATTAAAGATTTTATTACATAAATGTTTCTCAAATCATTCAAGGTTATTTACAAAGTCATCTAGAGTTTAGGAAAAAAACCTTGACAAATACATGTAAAAATAAATCACATGCTTTTGATATATTTTATATTCAGTATTTCAACAAGACATACAAAAATATATAAATTATGGGGGGGCACCTGGGTGGCTCAGTGGGTTAAAGCCTCTGCCTTCAGCTCAGGTCATGATCTCAGGGCCTTGGGATCGAACTCCGCACTGGGATCTCTGTTCAGCAGGGAGCCAGCTTCCTCCCTCTCTCTCTGCCTGCCTCTCTGCCTACTTGTGATCTCTCTCTCTATCAAATAAATAAGTAAAATTATATATATATATATAATGAGGCAGTCCAAGACGGCTGCATGAAAAGACCCTGAACTCACCTCCTTCCTCAGACATATCAGAACCATAGTTATGTATGGAATAATTCCCCGTGAATTCTAGCTGAATAGCTCCCTTCACAAGGGATAAAAGGGCCACATCAAGGTGGCAGAAGCAGACTCGATCTCACCCCAAACCCAGCAGTGATCTACAACAAGGAGGGAGCTTACAATACTGAAGCCTCTCTCTGAGGAGTGAAAGGTTTATGCAGTCTGACACCTCAACCCTGTAGGACCTGCACAGGAAAGACAAGACCCTGAAAACATCTGGCTTTGAAAACCAGTGAGGCATACACCCAGGAGGACTGGGAGACTGCAGGGATTTGAGATGTTCATTTTGAGGAGCTTGTGCAATGACTCACTCCTCCCAGGACCCCGCACAAAGTCAGCAGTTTGAGAAACGACTGGATTATATGAAGATTTATCTAATGTTAAAGTGACTTTGAAGGGATAGAGACAAATGAGGACTTTCTTTGGGGATGGAGAGCACCATTTTCCCACTCTCCATCTCTCTTTACCTTGCTAGTACTGGTGGCAAGTGCAGGTGTCTGGCTCCCAATACTTTTCTCCTATGTGGGTTAAGTTATGGGCATGCCCCACCCTCAGGGCACTTTCCTGGCCCTGGTAAATCCACAGGTGAGCCCTACCTCCGTGCTCTTTTCCTGCGTTGCCAAAGCTGTGGGCATGTCCTACCCCAGTGCTCCTCCCACATCTTGCTAAAGCCATGAGTATGCTCTACACCCAGCGCTCTTCCCCCTGCATCACCAAAACCATGAACAGCTCACCCTCAGCACTCTCCTGCAGCCTGACTAAAGCTGGCCACCAAGCACAGTCCACACAAGGGACACCCCTTGATCACCACAACCCGGTAGCCAAAGGGGCTTCTGTTTCTGGGCCCCACAACCAGAGACAGTTCTGCACAGGTTACCAAACCCACAGCACTGCACAGACAGCAGACTGAACTCATCTCAAGTCTGCCTGTGAAAACGGCCCATCTACTTGTCCTGGAGCTTCAACCTGAGGGACAGGCTTCATGTTAGTCACATATTGAGAAATTATAGAGGTGCTCTCAGGGACCACAGGCAGGGAGATGAGCCCTGTCTTCTTTGAACCCCAACATGGCCTTGTCACAGTCACTGCTATCTCCCAGAAAGAAGCTTATACACTTGTCAGAAGCCCTGCTTTTTGTAACTGTTGCCCAGGGGACACATCCAGATCTCCCGGTCTGGCAGCAGAGTTTACTCTTGTGGTCCCACAGAAATGTATATATTTGCATTCTTCAAAAGCTGCTGCCTGAGGATCTAGTGTCCAGAAACTAGATCTTGATTAAGATCACTCTATTTGGAAGGCACAAACAAGTCAGCTGCAAAAGACTGGGAGCAGGGGACAACAGTCGAAAAGGACTGCTGCCCCGAGCAACTCTACAGTCTCACTTTTATTGGATAGAAAACAATAGCCAACAGAAGGATTGATGAAGGTCAAACGTTAATCCCGTCTTGCAGACAAGCAAGAAGGAGGATAAGGTTTATAGTTAACCAAGCACATTCACAGGACTCATCTAACTAACAAGGAGCACTTCTGGGAAGAGAAAGGAGTGATCACGAAAAAGGGAAGCAGGCGGTTTTCATTCTACCCTGAGCTGACCGGGAGATCCCAGGTGCTCGGCTTCCCTGAAGCAGGCTGCGTTCTGCCCTGGGCAGGCCGGGCGTTCCCGGCTGCCTGGCTTCTGTGAAGGGGCGGCGTTCTGCCCTGAGAGAACCAGGCATCCCCAGCTGCCCAGCTTCTGTGAAGGGGCGACATTCCGCCCTGAGCGAGCTGGGCATCCCCAGCTGCCCAGCTTCACGGTCGTACATCACCCTTCTCCCCAAAGACCTGTTATCAGTATATGTATTTCTTAAGGCCATATCTAAATGTGCTTGGCAACTAGGAAAATCCTCCAGGGGTTACAGTTTAAGTAACAAATTGTTCCGAGGGGCAGCAGTCCTTTTCGACTGTTGTCCCCTGCTCCCAGTCTTTTGCAGCTGACTTGTTTGTGCCTAATTCTTCTCTCGTCGCCGACTGGAAGCGGCAAGAACACTGACAGATCTTGGCACACCTTCAACAATGGGGATCTATCAAAAATAAATAAGTCTATTTAGACAATCACAAAAATTTAAGAGACAACCAAGAGCTAGGGCAAAGTTGAACAACAAGTTCATCTCCTATAGACGTCCACTCCTTTAAGACTAGAAGAGGTATCTGTTGCATCTAATAACAGAGCAAACAAAGAGAGTAAAGCAAAACGAAGAAACAGAGGAATATGTTCCAACTGAAAGAACAAGAAAAAACATCAGAAAAACATCTTAATGAAGCGGAGTTAAATAATTTACCTGATAAAGAGTTCAAAGCAGTATTTATAAAGATGCTCACTGAATTCAAAAGAAGAATGGATGAGCGCAGTGAAACTTCAACAATGAGACAGAAAATATAAGAAACTACCAAACAGAAGTCACAGAGCTAAAGAATACAAAAACTGAACCGAAAAATACACTACAGGAGTTGAATAGCAGACTAGAAGAAGTAGAAAAAGTGATCAGTGAGCTGCAAGACAAAGCAATGGAACTCACCCAAAAAGAGCAGTAAAAAGAAAAAAAATAAGTGAAGATAGTTAAAATGACTTATAAGACAACATTAAGAGCAATAACATTCATATCACTGAGGTCCCAGAAGGAGAAAAGAGAAAGAAGCAGAAAGCTTATTGAAGAAATAATGGCTAAAAACTTCCCTAACCTGAGGAAACAGACATCTAAGTTCAGAAAGCAAAGAGAGTTCCAAATAAGATGAATCCCCCAAAATGCATACCAAGACACATTATAATTAAAATATCAAAAGGTAAAGATAAAGAGAGAATATTAAAATCAGTTAGAAGGGGCATTTGGGTGGCTCAGTCCTTAAGCGTCTAACTTCAGCACAGGTCATGATCCCAGGTTCCTTGGATCGAGCTCTATGGGTTCCCTACTCAGAGGAAAGCCTGCTTCTCCCTCTCCCCCTCCCCTTGCTTGTGTTCCTTCTCTCACTATTTCTCTCTCTCTGGCAAATAAATAAATAGATAAATAAATAAATCTTAAAAAAAAAAAAAGGTAGTAAGAAAATAAACTAGTTATATACAAAGGGAACACCCCCTCCCCTACATAACACTATCAGCTGATTTTTCAGCAGAAACTTTGCAGGCCAGAAAATAGTATCAAAATATACTTAAAGTACTGAAAGGTAAAAGAAAACAAAACAAAATAAACAAAGCAAAACAAAACAAAACCTCCAACCAATAATAATCTACCTAGCAAAATTATCAGTCAGAATTGAAGGAGAGATAATGATTTTTCCAGACAAGAAAAACTAAAGGAGTTTACCACCATTAAACTGGCCTTATAAGAAATTTTAAAGGGACTTCTTTAGGGTATAAAGAAAAGGCACTATCTAATAACTCGAACACATATGCAAGTAAAAATCTAATGGGTTAAGGCAAATATATAGTAAAGAGAGTGAATTACCCATTTATAAAATCAACATAAAGGCTGAAGAGCAAAAGTAGAAACATTAACTATAATTATAATAGTCAGTTTAGGGATATACAAGATTAAAAGATACCCAATATAATATTAAAAACACAGAGTGTAGGGGAGGGAATGTAGCTTTTAAAATGCATTCAGATTAAAGTTGCTATCAACACAAAACAGACTGTTATATATAAACTGTTAGGTATATATGAAACTCATGGCAACCAAAAACCAAAAATCTATAGTAAATACACAAAAGATAATAAGAAAGGAACCTAAACATAATGCTAAAAAAAAAAAAAAAAAAAAGGCATTAAACCACAAGGGAAGACAGCAGGAAAAGAAGAAATTAACAGAGAGAAACCACAAAAAAGCAGGAAACTTAACAAAATGGCAATAAGTTACATACCTATCAATAATAACTTTAAATGTAAATAGACTACATTTTCCAATCAAAAGGCACAATGTAACTGAAAGGATTTATTTAAAAAAAAAAAAAGGCAAATCACAAGGCTCATCTCTTTGGCCTAAAAGAGACTAACTTTAGATTAAGGATATACAAAAGAAGGAAATAAAGGGAATGAAAAAGATATTCCATACAAATGGAAATAAAGCTGACAAAACAGACTTTAAAACAAAGACAGTAACAAAAGACAAAAAGCATCATATAATGATAAAAGGATCAATCCAAAAAGATGTAAAATTTGTAAATGAAGAACCTAATTATATAAATATTACCAGATTGAATATTACTGGACTAAAAGGAGAAATGAACAGTAATACAATAATAGTAGAGAACTTTAATACCCCTACTTACAGCAATAAATTGATCATCCAGAGAGAAAAATCAACAAGAAAATATAAGCCTTAAATGAATGTCACAAAACCAGATGAACTTGATAGATTTATAAAGAACACCCTATCCAAAAGCAGCGGAATACACAGATTCTTCTCAAATGCACATGGAACTTTCTCCAGGATAGATCTCATGTTAGACCAGAAAAAAACTCAATAAATTTAAGAAGTCTGAAATAATATCAAGCATCTTCTCTAATGGTATGAAAACTAGAAATGGTATGAAAACCATTCTCTGAATGGTATGAAAACTAGAAATCAATTACCAGAAGAAAACTGGAAAGATCACAGTATGTGGAGATTAAACAACATGCTACTGAAATAATGCATCAATAAAGAAATCAAAGAGGAAGTCAAAAAATACCTTGAGACAAATGAAAATGGAATTAAAACAATCCAACAACTATGGGATGCAGCAAAGGTAGTTATTAGAGGATAGTTCATAGCAATACAGACCTACCTCAAGAAACAAAACAAATCTCAAATGCACAATTTAACTTAACATCTAAGGAACTAGAAAAAGAATAAACATAGCCCAAAGTTAGAAGTAAGGGAACAACACAGAGTATAGCAGAAATAAATGAAGTAGAGACTAATAAGACAAAAGAAAAGATCAATGAAATTAAGAGCTGGTTCTTGGAAAAGATAAACAAAATTGACAAATCATCTAGATTCAGGAAGAAAATAAGAGGACTTTGAATAAATAAAATCAGAAATGAAAGAGGACACGTTACAGCTGATACCACAGAAATACAAAGGACCACAGGAGTTACTAAGAACAATTATACGCCAATTAGGCAATGTAGAATGAATGTTTTTAGAAACATATGGTCTTCCAAGACTAAATCATGAAGAAATTGAAAATCTGAAGAGACTGATAACTAGTAAGGAGACTGAATCAGGAATCAAAAACAAAAAATAACATAAGACCAAATGGTTTCACTGGTGAATTCTACCAAACAAAAAAAAAAGGTTTTATACCTATCCTTATCAAACTCCTCCAAAAAAAAAAAAAAAAAAAAAAAAAACTCAAGAATACTTCCAAACTCATTTTACAAGGCCAGCTTTACACTGATAACAAACCAGAGCAGAATACCACAAAACAAGAAAATAACAGCCAAATATCCCTAATGAACACAGACACAAAAATTCTCATCCTGAATTCAATAATATATTAAATACAATATATTAAAAGGAACATACACTATGATCAAGTGAGATTTACTCCAAAGTAATAAGATGGTTTAACATCTGCAAATTAATTAACATGAGGCACCACATTAGCAAATGAAGGCTAAAAATCATATGATCACCTCAACAGTGTAGAAAACACATTTGACAAAATTTGGCATCCATTTATAATAAAAATTCTCAGCAAAATGGATATAGAGGGAATGTACCTCAACATAATAAAGGCTATATATGACAAGACCACAGCTAGCATCATACTTGGTGAGATGTTGAAAGCTTTTCCTCTAGGATTGGATGAGACCATTCTCATCACTTTTTTTTTAAAAAGTGTATTTGAGAGAGAGAGCGTGAGTGGAGAGAGGAGAAGCGACAGAATCTCAAGCAGACTCCACAATGAGCACAGGGCTCAACACGAGTTTTGATCCTACAACTCATGAGATCATGCCCTGAGCCAAAATCAAGAATTGGATGCTTAACTGACTGAGCCACCCAGGCACCCTATCACTCTCATTGCTTTTATTCAATATAGTCCTGGAAGCCCTGGACACAGCAATTAAGCAAGACTTTAAAAAGTCCACATTAGGAAGAACTGTCACAATTGCAGATGACATGATACTTTATAGAGAAAACCCTACGGACTCCACAAAAATATTAGAACTAATGAATGAATTCAGAAAAGTTGCAGGATACAAAATCAGTATACAGAAGTCTGTCACATTTTTATACACTAATGACAAACCACCAAAGAGAAATTAAGAAAGTAATTCCATTTACAATTGCATCAGAAAGAATAAAATACCTACTAGAAATGAATCTCACCAAGGAGGTAAAAGTCCTGCATACTGAAAACTATAAAGTATTGGTGAAAGAAACTGAAGAGGACACAAATAAATGCAAAGATATTCCATACTTGTGGGTTGGAAAAATTAACATTGTTAAGATGTCCATACTACCCGGGGCACCTGGGTGGCTCAGTGGGTTAAGCTGCTGCCTTCGGCTCAGGTCATGATCTCGGGGTCCTGGGATCGAGTCCCGCATCGGGCTCTCTGCTCAGCAGGGAGCCTGCTTCCCTCTCTCTCTCTGCCTGCCTCTCCATCTACTTGTGATTTCTCTCTGTCAAATAAATAAATAAAATCTTTAAAAAAAAAAAAAAAAAAAAAGATGTCCATACTACCCAAAACAATCTATAGATTCAATGCAATATCTATCAAAATTCCCATGACATTTTCACAGAACTAGACCAAATAATTTTAAAACTTACATGGAACCACAAAAAGACCCTGAATGGCCAATCTGGAGAAAGAAGAGCAAATAAGGAGGTGTCAAGCTCCTTGACTTCAAACTGTTCTACAAAGCTATAATAACCAAAACAATATGGTATTGGCATAAAAACAAACACATAGATAAGGGGAAAAGAATAGTGAGCCCGTAAATAAATCCACAATATATGTTAAATTACTTTACTACAAAGTAGGAGCCAAGAATACACACTGTGGAAGGGATAATCTCTTCAATAAATGGTGCTGAGAAAGCTGCACAGCCACTTTCAAAAGAATGAAACCACATATATCATATACAAAAAGAATTCAAAATAGATTAAAGACTCGAACAAATTAGAATTAAAAATAGATGAAAGACCTGAAACCACAATAGTTCTACAAGAAAACACAGATGGTAGGTTCTCTGACATTGGTTTTGGCATTGAATTTTTGGATTTGACTCCAAAAGCAAAACTTAGGGACCAAACCAATCTAAAGATTCTACCCAGCAAAAGAAACTATCAACAAAATGAAAAAGGAACCTGCTGAATGGAAGAAAATATTTGCAAATCATATACCCAATAAGAGGTTAATAGTCAAAATATATTAAAAAATGTATACAACTTGAGAGCAAAACAAAACAACCCAAACAATCCAAATAAAAATGGTCAGAGGATCTAAACAGACATTTTTCTAAGGAAGAATAGAGATGACCAAATGGCACATGAAAATATGTTAAACATCACTAATTATGAGAGAATTGCAAATCAAAACCACAATGACCACTGAATACTGGCTAGAATGGCAATTATCAAAAAGATAAAAAATGACAAGCGTTGGAGAGGATGTGGAGAAAAGGGAATCCTTCTACACTACCAGTGGGAATGTAAACTGATACAGCCAATACGGAAAAACAGTATGGAGATCACTCAAAAAATTAAAACTACCACTACCATATGATCCAGCAATTACCTCTGGGTATTTATCCAAAGAAAACAAAAATGTTTCAAAAAGATACATGCACCCCCATGTTCACTGCAGCATTATTTGCAATTGCCAGGATATAGAAATAATATAAGTTTCTATCAGTGGACAAACGGCTATAGAAGATGTGGCATATATACTGCTACACACAAGGGCATTATGCTAAGTGGAATAAAGTCAGATAGAGAAAGAAAAATATCAAATGACTTCACTCATGTGTGGAATTTAAAAGAAAAAAGCAAAAAACAAAACCAAAATCATACAGATAAAGAGAACAGATTTGTGGTTATCAGAGGGAAAAGAAATTGAAGGAGGATGGGCAAAATGGGTGAAGGTGGTCAACTGTGTGGTGATGGATGGTAAGCAGATGTGTTGTGGTAATCACTTTGTAGTTTAAACAAATGCTGAATTATTACATTGTGTACCTGAAACTAGTATGTTATATATACCAATTATATGCTATATATCCCAATAAAAATAATAAAAAGTTACCATATCTCAGGTGGAGCCATAAGTTTTTAAATATATTTTAAATAAAATTGTCTATCTTAGAAAAGAAATTGAAATTCAATATTGTTAGTTAAATATGAGTACAGAAACATAACTTAAGCTAAGTAATAACACAATCATGGTTGTCACAAGAGTCCACAAATACTGATACAGGTAAAATAAATGACTTACATCAGACTTTTTGATGATACAAATAAACTGACAAATATATTGGATCAGACTTTTTGATCTTATACATTTACTTTTTAGAAAAAAGAATCATGAATGTACAAAATATTATTTGCAAATATTCATCATAGCATTATTCACAATACACTAAAATTATTGTGTATTCACATAATGAAATACTATGTAACCATTAATATAATTTTGAAGAAAAGCATTTTCTTTTTTTTTAATTTATTATTGAAGTATAATTCACATACAATGTTGTATTAGTTTCAGGTGTGCAACATATGGATTCGACAATTCTATACATTGCTCAATGCTTACCACAATAAACACAGTCACCATCTGCCACCATGTAACATTATTACAATATTATTAACTATATTCACTATGTTGTGCTTTACAACCCGATCTGATAAATATATCTGTATCTCTTAACCTAATTCATCTATTTCACCCATTCCCTCCACCCACTTCCCCAACCACCACTAGCTGTTTTCCACATTTAAGAGTCTGTTTTCTTGTGCTTGGTCATTTGTCCAGTTTAAATTCCACATATAAATGAAATCATATAATATTTGTCTATCTTAGTCTGACTTATTTCACTTAACACAATGCCCTCTAGACCCACCCATGTTGCTGCAAATGAAGAAGGAGCATTTTCTAAAGCGTGTTCTATAGAGTAGGAATCGCATGAGATATTAATAGATACTGGATGCAAAAAGGATTCCACAATCAAATAGCTTTATTAAAAATGGAGAGAACCATGTTAAGTAGGTATCTTTGCTGAATTCTTCCTAGGCTAATGTGCTTTAAACTACTCCAATAAGGGGAGAGTATGAATGGTCTCTGAAATGGTCTTAGAAGACTACATTGCATCAGGTATCTGTGTTTCAAGGACGATACCTAGGGAATGCTGTGATGGGATAATACTTAATGACATGGGAGATGTTCACACTATGTTAGTAAATAAAAAAAAAGTCACAAACAATTTGTTTGACCTATATGTATAGATGGGTGTATGTATGTATATATGACAAGAATATCTAGTGAATGTGAGTATGAAGGATAATCTACAAAAAGGGATGAAAAACTGTATTTTAAGGGCCCCTTCTGTGTTCAAAACCATCATCACATGACATCACATTTTGGCCCACCAGGTCTGAACCCAACTCACACATCATACTGGCTTCCATGTACTTGCATTATTATTATGTAACTGTCTATTCCTGGCCACAGTAGGAAGTACAGATATAGCCAAAGTCACCTAAAAACCTTTCAGCTTAATCCCATCTCAGACTTAGACTGTATCTATAAATGTATTAGTTTTAAAGTATATTGATACAACTGAATTTATATATTTAAAGAATTCTGAGTTTCTGAGCAAGAAACCTGATGTCAGCTAGTAATTACAACATTTTACTGACTTGGGTGCTTGGGTGGTTCAGTGGGTTAAGCATCTGAGTCTTGATTTCAGCTCCTGTCAGTCTCAGTCTTGAGCCCCCTGTCTGACTCAGTGCTCAGTGCTCAATGGGGAGTCTACTTGGGATTCTCTCTCTCCCTCTTCCAATTCCCAACCCCCCACCCCTGCCCCTGCTCATGTGCTTGTGCTCTCACTCTTTACCTCTGTCTCACTCTCTCTCTGATAAATAATAAATCTTAAAAGAACAACAACAACATTTTACTGACTTCAAAAACCTAGAAAACAATTTTCCTTTAAGGCTCCATTTAGTCCTAACCACAATGTAACTTGTATTAATGGAACCTACATTGCAACAATGCTATGAGATCAGATAAAACCAAAAGGCTCCCCTGTTGCCTGAAGCACCTCAATTAACATGCCACAAAAGTTCCTACTACATAAAGAGATGGTTTTGTGAATTTTAAGACAAGTTCACATTATCCCCATTGATGGGAATAAATTCCTTTTCAGACTACCCATTGAAAACCCCGTGCCATGAATTCACTCTAACAAGTTTTATACTGGAGTCCTCTCTACCAGTTATTCCTCATTAAGATTTCTTTTGCAACATGTTTGGGGGACAGGGGAAAAAGTCAATCAATGAAACATTCAACAATCCACCAACTTCCTGCTGACTTTAAATCAAGATTAGCTAAACCCTTTCCATCTACTAACCCACAACCATCTATTCTCTTCCACTACAATTACTTTAGTTTCAGCTGATTTTCCAGCCTTTACTTCATAAGATTTTAATTCCATTTACTATTGAATTTTTTCTCACTAACAGTATTCTAAGTAAATGTCTCCACACCATTCTGAGGTATAATTTAGAGATATACTTTGTTTATCATTTTACCCATCCTGCCAGTGAACCATGAGACATGGAAGATTATACATTAATGATTCAGTACAAAGTTACTATAATAATTCAAGTAGAAAAGCTTAAGACAAAATCGAAACTCCAGGAAGGGAAATTATATCATTGTATGTATTATATATGATACAAACTTCTGCCTTTTAAATATCAAGACCTCCCAAACAGAAAGCTTAAAAAACCCACTTGCCCGATTAGCTACAAGGAGTAAGGGAATTTCTTCCCTTTGATAATAGAACATAAGTCTACAACAAAATTCTGCTTCTTCTTTTACAATACAGAAGTTCCAGGATGTTTCCACTCACCCTTAGTCAAAAAGTTTTCTCTTTATCATTTAAAGTCAGAAAAAAAGGTCATTTTCCACACATTTCTAAAATGCTATTATTCATCATTGCAATCCTAGTGCAAAATCCTAGAGTATGTGTTTCCCCATGACCCTCTATAAGACCCATCTTCTCTTCCTATAAAATATTTCTAACCTCTGTCTTCCCACATCACTTTCAGCATTACTTGGGTCTTAAAATGTGAAGGAAAGAAATTTCAAGTATCTGACTGAAATGCCTGCTTGCTCTTCCAGGCCTAATTCTAGTTAGGTCATTATTCATCTGTCCACCAGTAACAGAGTAAATGCCTACCAGAGGCACAGAGCTGTCCCAAGTGCTGAGGTGCAATTAAAACATAGAAGATACAGAAAAGAAACATAGAAGATATGACCTTCCTCTCAAGAATCTTAAAAGCAATCTATTTGGGGATAAAAGCCAAAGACAAAATAGATAGACAACAACTGTAAAATGATATAAAAACAAAAATTCAACAGACTGGCAGCCTTGAGGAAGGAAGGAAGGAAGAAAAAAGGGACATATTTAGCGCTAGATTCAGATTCAACTAAATTTACTGGATGCTTACTTCATGCCAGGAACTCTAATTAGTGTTTTCACATATACTACTCATTTAATTCATCCTAAAATAACAATAGAGCAAAAGCATGGTCTTGAAAAAAGCTGAGTAAAGGGGATGATAAAAAGATCTTACTAGAAGAGCCATGTGGAGAAGCAGTTTAAATAAAGTCAGACAAATGTTAATCTCTCCCTATTATACTTAACAGATAATATCTATAGTTATATGGGTATAATAGAACAGTATAAAACACAAATTGGTGTATATTTTTCTTTTATTTAAATTCTAATTGGGGGAAAAAAAAAAACCACCCAGATGTGGCAATAGATGTTAACTAATCTTGTGGTAATCATTTTGCAATATATACAAACACCAAATCATTAACTTGTACAGCTAAAATTAATATAATGCTGTGTCAGTCAGATCTCAAAAAATAAAAGAAATTACTGAAGGTTGAATCCTAACATCCTTTGTTCAAATTGTGTTCTTATTGGGAACTGGGCTCACTGCAGATGTAATTAGTTAAAATGAGATCATTAGGGTGGCCTTTTAATCCATTAGACTCATGTCCTTGCCCATAGAGGAAACTTGGACACCGACAAGGACACAGGGAAAACCAACTTTCTGATAAAGGAAATTTCATGGGGAAGAAAACTGAGAAACACAGCTAAAATGAGGTCTGTGAATTATCTGTGGATGTCCTTGTTATCACGGGCAAATAAAAAGCAGAAATGTGTTGCTTTATGCCTCTCTCAAGTCTTACCTGTTTAGCTTACATCTAAGATGGATCATTTATCAATATATGTCTTACTTCTCAAGCTCCTAGAGGTTGTATCTTATTTATCTGTGTGTTGGTTAAAACACTTGGGAGTTTTATGGAGGAACAACAGTACATGCTGAAGATTCAGGGGTTCAAGTCTCAGCTCTGCAAGTTTGTTCTAGCTATCTACCTTGGACAAATTTATAAAACTGTGAGTCTCAGTATCCTTGTCTAATAATGCTCTCTAGGAGTTCTTATGAAGATCAAGGACATGTAATTAAAAACATTTAGCATAGAACCTAGCATCTAATTAGGTGCTAAATATATATTAATTCTATTTTTGTCTTTGCATGCTGTACACAATAGAATGCAATTATGAAGTTGGAGTTCCAGTCCTTTAGAAAACTTCCTATTAAAGGTATGCACTTACCTTGGTTTTCAGCTGGTCTCAAATTTGCTAAAGCAACAATCTGATGCCCAGCAGCAATGCACTGCATCATATTATAACAGCTATCCTTCCCACCACTAAAAAAGAAATAAAAAGATAAATATCAGGTTACTGACCATTATTAAGCATAGAATCATTAGATATCAAAATATATTTACTGAACTTTTCTGAATACTTGAGAGGCTGCTATACAATTAAGACACAAAAAAAACACATGTAATTTCCATCACATAAGAAAACTGAGCAAATGAATCTGAATGTATAAGGCTACTATTCATAAGGGCTTATGAAATTATGTGCCATTATCAAAGATCACTCTCAACAAAATACAGTAAACTTGGTTTATAATAGTGGCTTTCCTTTATATACAAAGGGCTTCAAAAATTTTTTAAAAATGATTTCATTTTACAATCTAGCTAAAGAGCTATTATATATATTCCTCAGATGAAATTCTCTATGGAAAAACAGAAAAAAGATCTATTCTGTTCTCCTGTCAGAAATCTAACAATTTGCGACCATCACCAACTAAAGGGTCTAATTAAAGATTTGAGATCCAATCTAATGACAACGTTTGATGTACTGGGTGGGTTCACATTCTGTAGAGATAGAAAACAAAATGCTAAAATACACTGATGAAGTTAAACATCAGTACCATTAGTACTTTAGCCAACACTATCCAGATGCTGGCAGGGTATGCTTGAGCCTTAGAGCTAATAAACAGATTGAAAGAACTTATAAATTCTAGGACCTTATCTACTGAAAGCAGGGGCATATAACTTAGTCAAGACAAGTAGTTTCATCTATAACAAGGCTGAATGACAACCTTTATGTCAATGGCAACCTCTATGACAAGTTCATCTATAACAAGGTTGAATGGCAACCTCTATTTTGGTTTAAACTCTATTGCCTCTCACTATACATATTTCTTCCTTTCTTATCATTGCCTCTCTTCCCACTCCCCCTTCCCTTTCTTTCTAATTTTTGCCTAAAATCTGCAAGTGTATCTACAGGAAATAGATATATTCACAGTCCAAGAAACTTTTAAAAAGAGACTGTTCGTCCTAGAAGCTAGTCCTTTTGCCTTATATTTTAGTTCCCAACATTTATTTGCTTCTACTATATCAAATCATTAACTACTGTTCCAGAACTTCTCATGGGGAGACCTTGAGAGGCACAGTAAAATTATACATTATTCTCCCTTTTCTCAGACTCTGATATTCCATTATTATATCTTCCACAACTTTCCCTATTGAACTTCACTGCTCTATTTTCTCAAGACAAAAAGATTTGGCTAATTCTTTAGAATATCTAGAACATCAAAGATGAACAGGTATACAACCACAATTATAATTCTTTAGAATACTAAAGATTAAAGGGCATCATCTACAATCAGAACTCAGCTTTATAATTCACTTGAAAATGTGCTAAAATCTCAAACATGGTTTTAAAACAGTATTTCCCAGGTGCACTTGGGTAGCTCAGTCAGTTAAGCATCTGCCTGCCTCTGACTCAGGTCATGATCCCACGGTATTGGGATCAAGCCGAGCATCAGGCTCCCTGCTCAGCTGAGAGTCTGTTTCTGCCTCTGCCCCTGCTCCTGCTCTCTCTCTCTCTCAAATAAATGAATAAAATCTAAAAAACAAAACAAAATCCAAAAAACCAAACAAACAAAAAACAACAAAAAAACAGTTATTTCTCAAACTGTGTTCTATGGAACACTAGTGTCCAACAAAGATTTTAAGAACAAAAGGTTTAAGGAATGCTGAGTAACTTACTCACATTCAGAATATTACAAAGTACATAAGCATATGTTAGGTGAGAAGTCCTATAAAAGATTGAAATTTTAGTTCCCAACTCTGGTATACTAAGCAGTTACTCAATGTGCCTGGGTACATGCTTCATTATAAAACTAGAGAATGGTTTAGCTAGTCCTCAAGCTGTCATTAAACTGTAAAACTGACTAATTCAATCTTTTGTGTATAAGGAGAACAATGTTCTTTATGTTCTAAAGATATTGTGAGAATCTTGGTTTCACTTACTCCTTAGAGCAAACAAACATATTCCATCTCTCATTTTAGTACACATACACACACACACAAGATATATTACAAATAGATCCACTGTATTTAAGTTTAAATTCATATATATTCAAATGTATATTCATATAAATGTATGTATTATGTATGCATTCATATTCATATATAAAATTGTTATATATTCATACTTACAGCATTCATTCTCCTAACATTTATACATTTATATATATTTCTTACAATCTAGCAAGAATTTTCCAACATTGCCATTTTTAAGTAATTTCCTTTTTTATAATAGAGTAATATATGCACATTACTGAATATTTACTGTAATGGATTACAGCAATCTTCTATCCTTCCTTCCAAGATCTCAATCTTCAGTTGCTGTGTCTTACTTCAATAGATAAACTTTAGGCAAATCACATATGATGTGAATTACTCATTTCCTGAACTACTTTTTATTCTTGTCTATTTGATCAAATGAAGACCACAGTGGTCAGAGATTAATCACTTACTTTACGGAAGATATTTACTGAATAACAGTAATTAGTTTGACGTTATAGAGTCCCCAAAATGGCACTTAAGTAAAATAAATTGGAATATTCCAATCACTACAGAAGGGATTCAAATGTTACATCAAGAGTTCTTAATAGGTCACTATTCTTAGCCAGTATCAATTAACTAGCACATTGAACAAAAACGTGTATGAAATATTCAATGGGCTTACAAAAGAAAACATGGTTTGTTGTGTATTTCAGATACTCTGTACAGGTCCAAACCTCATCAAATATTCAAGTACTGCAGTTTACAGTCCCTTTTTAATGTTACTAAGTTTGCTTTTGCTTCAGCTTACAGATTGCATTTGGAAACATTTAAACTGACCTGTCTTTAGTTATTTTAGGACTTACTTGAGACACCTAAATATAATGCGTTACTATAGATTTAAAACTCCTTTTGGAATAGACTATGTTACCATAGGTCAATCTAAAAGCACTTAAGGTGTCTGTAGCAAAAGCAATTAGATCTAGGATAAAACTAACACAATTCCACCTTAACCCCGAGAAAAGAGACCCTTTTCCTGTACTTGAGCCCAAGGTAAAACACACCTTCTCCAAATCAGGTGAGAAGGGGTGGCCTTAAGTGGGAGGGGCCTGGAGCTATTTACAGCCTCGGGAGAGAAAGGCGGACCCGAAGGACCGAGCAGAAAGACTGAAGGAACTCTTGTAGAGAACTGAGTGAAGCCGTGGCTCTCAAAGGTCACGGCCCATCACACTTTTTTAAGAATGAAATCCTGGGCCGTGTCACAGTAGTGAAACCAGCGTTCTGGCGGGAGACTGCAGACATGGGTGGGTTTTAAAGTTCCCCCTGTGCATCCAAGTTTGAGGGCCAGGAAAAAAAAGAGAGGCGGGGACAGGCACACAGGACGAGCGCCAGTCCCAGACGGCGGGACACGCCGGACCAAGCAATGGCCTGAAAACTCCGCCTCTTCCTGTGACCGGGAGGAGCCGCTGGATGCCCCGACACGCGGTTCCCACAAAAACACTCTTTTCCGCGCAACCGAAAGCGCCGGCTGCAGCTCCCACCAATCAGCAGGAAAAGATGACAGACTGGCAGGGGAGGAGGAAGGCCACTCCGGCGCCGCGTTACCTGATCAGAGCCGCGACCCTCATGCTGGGCTCAGTGCGCGTGCGTGCGGCGGGCGGGGGCGGGAGCCGGGGAGTCGCCGTCGTAGCCGTAGCCGTAGCGGTAGCCGTAGCCGCCGCCGCGGCCCGCCGAGACGCCCGCCGGGGCCTCGCGCGGGTGTTCGCCTCGCCGCCTGTCAGCGGCCCAGCGCGGCGACCCTTGGGGCTACCTGCAGGACGCCTGGCCGGAGAAGACGCGCCATATCGGCGCCTTGTCCCTGTGACAGGAACCTCCTGGCCCAGAAAAAATTGCTATTTAGGCATGGCCTGACCACCTAAGTGAGGGCATTGAAGCTGCTCGGGGAAGGGCAGGGTCCGCGTCGCTGGGCCCTAGTGCGGTGGCCAGTGGAGTGGATTTGTTTTGGTAGGAGAATATTCAAAGTCACTTGTGTTGCAAATTGAAACACTTTGAACGTGCAGAGGGAGAGGAAGTTTGCCTTTACTTCCTCAGCCACCTGCAAAAAACTAACTGCACCCTTTAGTGGTTTTTTGTTTTTGTTTTGACCTTCTATGTCCTCTATGGAACTAGCCTTCTATGGAACTAGCCCCCTGACCTTGAAGTTCCGTGGGGTTTGGACCTTTGCGTAGTACAAAAGCTGAGAAGCCAGAGAAGGCTCCTTCCGGAACAGCCTTTTTGGCCCTGGAGAAAGAAAATCTAGCTTCCAAATTCATTCGCTAAGTATTTATTGAATGTCTCTCATGTACCAGGCACTGACTGAGGCTCTTTAGGATACATCCATAAATAAAGCAAGGCTCATTATCCTGGAGTTTATAGAGGGTAAATAGAGCAGACAACATACAGGTTAAAAAATGTTATACAGTACATTAAAAAGTAATACGTACTATGAAAAAAAAAAAAAGAGGATTCAGGAAGTAGGGAGGATTCAAGAGTAGGCAGAAGAGCTAGTTGTTGATAAAGGGCAAGATAGGACTTACTGTGAAGGTGAGAGTTGAGCCAACTTAAAAGAGGACAGTTAGCTGTGTATAACTAGGGGTGTGCTCCAGGCAGGAGGAAAAGCTAGAGCCAAGGGCCTGGATCTTTTATGTGTTTGTGGAAGAACAAGGCTGGCCATTGTGGGAACAAACAAGGCAGATAATAATGGGAGCTGAGGTTCTTGTTATCAAGGGAGGAGGAAGATGACATAGGGTCATATAAGCCACAAAGAACTTTGTCTTTTATTCTGTGTGAAGTCAGTGACCACCACAGGGTCTTGAACAGAAGTATAACTTAAAACTTTAAAACGATTATGCTATGCTGTTCTAAGGATATATACCTCTTAGGAGGCTAATGCAGTAATGAGAAGAGAAATGATGGAGCCTGGAAGTGAATTTGGTGAGAAATAGGAGGAGTCCAGGTCCATTTTCAAGATAGAGTTAATTGAGTTGGGTGGATTACATATGGGATGTGAAAGAAAGAAAACCATGAAGGATGATATCAAAGTCATGAATTAAATAATATATGTAAAAAAATTTAGAATGATGCCCAGAATATAACAATCATTCAGTTAATTATACTATAATGTTCTCATTAACTCCTGTACTCTTAGTATGAGTGACTACAGCTGTGACAATCTGCATACCAGTTTCAGCATCTAAAATGATGCATTTTTAAAATTAGGCATTTGTGAATATTTACCAAAGGAGGCAAGTATTTATAGAGTTTGTAGTCTATTTGGGGAGATAAGACAAACACATTAAACAGATATTCACAATACAAGAGGGTGTGTTTTGGAAGTAACAAGTTAGGTAATGCATAAGGCAAGAACCCCATGAGTTGAACCCAACAGGGTAAATACTAGAATGAGGACAGGATTTAAAAGATGGGCAGAAATGAGCAGCAGGAACAATTAGACCCTACAAACAAAGGTAACAAGACAGGAGGAGATCAGAGCATGTTACCCCAAAATATGCTACTTCAACATACTGATTATTTTATATTAAAGGCACTCGAGAAATAGTAGATGCAGGAAGGGCACTCTGACCCTCCTTTTTATTCCTAAAAGGGGGGAAGTAAAACTCCCCTGTAGAAGGTCTCCTTTCTGTACCTGGGATAAAGAAGATATTCTTATTATCAGAGAAAGGGAATTGAGGAAGGAAGGTGATAATGACCTAAACATTCATTCCTAAGGGGTTGTAGTAGACTGTAGTCTCACACCCTTCTTAGTCTGGGGTTGTTGCATGTGTCCATTCACAGTTACCACTGGGCAAGAGGATACCAAGAGGCACCCAAGTAGATCATCCAGGCTCCACATGTATTCTTCCTTGTCTCTGCTGTATGAAAGCAGCCCCATCTCTTCTGGCTAATAAGAGTCAATTATCCTTGGATGCTGGCCCCTGGGTGCAAAAGGTTACAAGTGACCTACTACTAAATATCTTATATTTCAATAGATCACTGTCCTGCCCCCTGGCAAGAAAAAAAACTTTGAAGACTGGGACTTCTAACTCTGGTCACTCAGAGTTGTGGGAGGAGAAACACAATGTTCCCCCATGGGTCATTGGGAGTGTTTATAAAGGAGACCATTCTTGCTTTCATCCCTTGGTTCCCAGATCCATATATTTTTCCTATTGGAAACACAGTGCCATATAGAGATCTTTGATTTAGTGTCGATACTATATCCTGAGGGATGGTACACCCTCATTGTTGAGTATTGTCTTTGAGCTGCTGATTTAGCTGTTACTTCAGTAGGCCTTTCCAGTACTCTATGAGGACAGTTTCTTGTAAACAATACTGCATATGATACAACAATATGATCTCATGGGCATGGACCCACTCCTGTACTTCATTCTCTACATGAGAATTACATAATTCTGAGTATTTTTTATGAAAGCTGTGCTAGGTGGGATTCTGTGCTTGTAGACTTAGCACTGCTAGCAGAGGCATTGCAGACCAGAAAAGCCAGTTAGTATCCCTTTTGTGTTCAGTCATAGTCTGGGAGCAGCCTGGGGAGGCATGGTATGCTATGAACTCCACAGTGGATCCAAAAGTGTGGCAGTTGAAAGATGTCAGTCATCTGTGTTTCCTACGGCAGGTGTTTTTGAAGGAATATCTGAGTGGGTCACCTCCATAGTTGCCACACTGATCCAAATGACTTTCACAGCATCACATGATGTGGAACAGGAATGTTTATACTACGTGTTTCATATTGTGTCCTGTTGGAGTAGGAAATGTAGAAAGAAGGGTTCAGGGGTGCCTGGGTGGCTCAGTGGGTTAAGCCGCTGCCTTCGGCTCAGGTCATGATCTCAGGGTCCTGGGATCGAGTCCCGCATCGGGCTCTCTGCTCGGCAGGGAGCCTGTTTCCCTCTCTCTCTCTCTCTCTCTGCCTGCCTCTCCATCTACTTGTGATTTCTCTCTGTCAAATAAATAAATAAAATCTTAAAAAAAAAAAAAAAAGAAAGAAGAGTTCACTCTTAGAATAGTATTTGAAGAAGGGTCAATCTGAATTTGTAAAAATCTAAATAATAAATAAGAGTATTTTAAAGAAATGCTTTAATTTGCATCAAAACAAATATATTCATTGTAAACGTAGTAGCAAACTAATACTGAATCCTGACAAGTGTTTTTAAGAGGACTCATAAGCTAATAGGGAAAATGTATATTTAATTAGTAATATCCACTTGCCTATAAGTAGTTTGCTCAAATTTCAAGAAAGGTTGGCTTAGCAAGCCTTTAGATGCATAGTATTCTATATGGATAGTGTAAAAGTTATTGCAGCCTAGTCAATGTCAACAAGTTAATAGATTCTGTATCAGTATAAACTAATTCCTTTTATAATATACTAAAACGACTTACCCATGATTCACATTTTAAAGGCATTGTGAGCTCACTTCTGTAGTCTCAAACTCTTAACGTATGAAAGACTATGGATTAATTTGTAGAGCCAATAAAATAGGTGACTAGAAAATCAAACTCAAAATAATTTCAATCCCTTGACAGTTTACTTGAGAGAAATTCTCCTTACCCAAACACTGTTGCTGGTAATAAAAAGTTGCAAACTGTCATTGAATTCTGCTTCCTTGGCAGCATATGGCAGTGATGCACTGATTGATAAAGACCCAGATAACCAAATCAAAAATTCTACAGGTAGTTATCTCAGAGACCTTGAGAGGATTTATATCTAAAGCCTGTACATCCCCCTGTAGTCATGCAATTTGTAGGAAGCCATTGGAAGTTTGCTTGGTAAGAATTTAGGAAAAAAAGGAATTAAGTAATTATCTGCAACATAAATTTAGGGCTATCATTATATGAGTATCTGATCCATCTGTGTTAATAATGGCAACTTACATGGACCAGACACTCTTCTAAGTGTTTTAGGTAGAGTGATTCATTTAAATATCGCACCAAACAAATGAAGTAGGATACATCGTTATTCCTTTTACAGATGAGGAAACTCAGTAGAAAGCTTTTAAATAACCTGCCTATGTTAGTCAGTTTAGGCTTCCTTTTAAAAAAATACCATAACCCAGTGGCTCAAACAACAGACATTTATTTCTTGGGATTCTGAAGGCTGGGAAGTCCAAGCTCAGAATGCCAGCATATCAGGTTCTGGGGAGAGCTCTCTTCCTGGTTTGCAGACTACTACATCCTTACAGGGTGGAGAGAGTCTTCTCTTGTAAGTACTAATCCCATTCAGGAGGGTCCGATGTCATGACCTAATTACCTCCGGCAGGCCACTATCTAAATACCATCACTTAGGTTTAGGTCCTCAACCTCAGTCCACAGCATGCCCAAAGTCCAGCAGATAGTGAGTGGAAGAACCAGAATTCCAACCCAGGCAGTCTAGCTCTGAAGTCTATGCTCTTAACCTCTATACTATACCTGCCATTGAAATGGTCAGCTGTTTTTTTGGCAAAAATATGCTATTTCCAAGATATGTTTGGAAGGACAATGCTATCACTCACCTCCTGAATCACCTTTTTTCTATGCTTCCAAGCCAACCACCCCTTTTTCCAAAAGACACAACTTGTTGTATTATGTGAATCAATATATTGTATGAAATCACTATTAAATATTGAAGGCCTGAGAGTCATTCAGTCTCTTTTATATATCTTTTTTCTTCATAATGGATAATATCACATTCAAAAACTATAGGAGCCAGCAGGTAGTATAAATGAGTAAAGTGGCCTAGTATAAGATAATATAGGATGGTGAAGACTGGCAAACCATTACACACTCATCACTTGGCTCCAGTTGCCCTGTACAAATGTGTACCCACTTTTACCAGACCTTCTGATGTTCCAAGATGACAGAAATCATCATTTTAGTTAACTCCTTTAAAAAAAAAAAAGATTTTATTTATTTATTGGAGAGAGGGAGTGTGTGCCTGTACTAGTGGGGGAGGGGCAAAGAGAGAAGCAGACTCTCCCCTGAACACAGAGCCCATTATGGGGCTCATCCCAGGACCCTAAGATCATGATCTGAGCTGAAGGCAGATGCTTAAATGACTGGGCCACCCAGGCACCCCAGTAAACTACTTTTTTAAAAAATTTTGGAAACTAATTTTTATGTTTATTTTATTATTATTTTTTAAGATTTTTATTTATTTATTTGTCAGAGAGAGAGAGCAAGAGCGAGCACAGGCAGAGTGGCAGGCAGAGTCAGAGGGAGAAGCAGGCTCCCTGCGGAGCAAGGAGCCCGATGTGGGACTCGATCCCAGGACACAGGGCTCATGACCTGAGCCGAAGGCAGCTGCTTAACCAACTGAGCCACCCAGGCGTCCCTGGAAACTAATTTTTAAAACAGTAATCACTTTGCACACCAAATAAAACATCTGTTTATTATTAATTTTGTAATTTAGCTTTAGAGAGCAATCTTTATCCTCTATTCAACTAGCATTTATTGGTGGCCTATTATGTTTATTTGTCAAAATTTTAAATTCCCATATCCTTACCTTACATTAATATTTTGTCTCATATATGTGTAAAAATGAACAAGAATGTCCACTGCAGCATTATTTGCAAAATAGAAATCTCATCCAGGCAGGGACTTTGTATTATTCATTTCTAGAAGACTCCTGGAATTATAGTAGGAGATACCTATATCTATATCTATATCTACCTATCTATCTATATTTCATCAGCAGAACAGGATAAATTATGGTGCCTCCACTGAAATACTGTGTAACAGTTAAAGAAAAATGAAAAATTCTTTGACATATTTTCAGCATAAAAAGCAAGTTGCAGATGTTTCCATTTGTACTGAAAGAAAATTAAATATATATGCACAAGTATGTAAGTAGATATTAAAGGTTTTACGAAGTTATATGCTAAACTGTTAAAATGAGAAAAAGAGATGGGACTTCTACTTTTCACTTCATGTACATCTGTATTGTTTGACTTAGATGAATATTTTTAAAAGACTATATATTTAAGAAGACTGTATATTTAAAGAGACTAAATATTTAGCCCCGTTAATGAATAAATGAAATAAAACAACCATGTAATGTCATTTCTTAATTTTCAGGTTAGCAAAGTTTTCAAAAAAATAAAAAGAAAAGAAAACCTCTTGAAGATAGATACCAATATTGGCAAGAAGAAGGGGAAAGGAGCAGTCTCATGCTCAGTTTCAGGAGAAGTAAGTACAAGTTTTCCAGAGGGCAATGTGGGACTACGCAGTAAATCTTTAATATGCATACATTCTAAGCATTCCCACCTCCAGGAATTTATCTTAAGGAAATAATTAGACAATAATACAGAGATGTATATATTATAACGTTCTTTGTGATGTTTATAGTATTAAAAATAGAGGGGTGCCTGGGTCGGTCAGTCAGTTTAACATCTGTTTCAGCTTAGGTGGTGATCTCAGGGCAAAAGATTGAGCCCACAGTAGGACTCCGCACTCAGTGCAGACTCTGAGATTCTCTCTCCCTCTCCCTCTGCCCACTTGTGCTTGCTGTCTCTCTCTCTCTCTAAAATAAATGAATACAATCTTAAAAATAAAGAAAACATATTGAATATCAGTAATTAGGAGATTGATTAAATAAATATACTATGGTAAATATACCATAGTATACCCACAAAGTAGAAGATTATGCAGTCATTATGAAAGGTGACGTTTATGTATGTTTGTTACTATGTAAATGTAAGCTTGAGTATGATAGCATTATCATACAAAAAATATACACATATACATTTACATAGGCATATATATGAGACAGTGCAGACTTGGTTCAGTACTGCACTCTGCAGTCAGACTCACACAATTTGTGACAACTACTACTTACTAAGTTTTGTAATCTGAGACCATTTACTGAAATTTTCTTTTTTTAATTTTGTTATCTGTCATATAAATATGACCTACCACACATAGTTGTTGTAAGAATTAAAGAGACCAACATAATCACAGTCTATTTTTATTTAATATAGAAAGAAATCTGGAAAAATATCATCAATATGGTGGTGGGTCTTTGGGTGGTAAAATTGAATCTTCTTTTTGTCTTTCTTATAGATATCTTACTATATTATTTTGATTTTCTAAAATTAACACTTTTTTTGTTAATAGAGTAGATGATAGTTGGAAAAAGAGATGATTGGTAGAATGGAAGGAAGGAAGAGAGGCAGGATACCTGATGGCTTCAGGGTAGGTCTCATAGGTACCCAATTCTCTGATGAAGTTACAAAGAAGTAGAATTTACTCTTCAGCTCTATAGAATACAAAAATCAACGTGACCATTCTTCCAGTATAGATCATATTGTAGGGAACTGATGGAAGCTACATGAAACTACATTCATATGTAGTATAGATGAAGCTACACACCTTCACACACATTAATAAAGCAGCATGTGTATGAGTCAGCTGATTCTTTTGTCAATAGGAAGACACAAATTAGAAATACTCTCCCTGATATGAGGAAGTGGTGATGCAACATGGGGGCTTAAGTGGGTAGGAGAAGAATCAATGAAACAGGATGGGATTGGGAGGGAGACAAACCATAAGTGACTCTTAATCTCACAAAACAAACTGATGGTTGCTGGGGGGAGGGGGGTTGGGAGAAGGGGGGTGGGGTTATGGACATTGGGGAGGGTAGATGCTTTGGTGAGTGCTGTGAAGTGTGTAAACCTGGCGATTCACAGACCTGTACTCCTGGGGATAAAAATATATGTTTATAAAAAATAAAAAATTAAAAACAATAAAAAGAAAAAAGAAAATAATTTTCCTAAAAAAGAAATACTCTTTCATTGAAACATTGCTTGATAAATGAAAACCACGGTGAAATACCAGTACATACTCACTAGAATAACTAATGTTATAAAGACTGGCAATAACTAAGTGCTGACAGGGATATAAATAAACTAAAACTTTAATACATTGTTGTTAAGAATGCAAACATGGTACAGCCTCTTTGTAAAACAGTTTGACAGTACCTTATAAAGTTAAACATACTATACCTTATGACCCAGCAATTCTAGTTCTAGGTATTTACCCCAGAGAAATAAATACATATGTGCACAAAAAAAGTATATGTGAATGTTCATAACAGCATTATTTATAATAGCTGAGAACAAAGGCAACCCCAGTCTCCATTATGGGTGAATATATAAACAAATGGTATATTTATACCATGGAATACTGTTCAGCAATACACACAACAACTTGGATGAATTTCAAAAGCATGCCAAGTGAAAGAAGTCAAACACCAAAGACTGCATTAAGGATGATTTTGTTTGTATGAAATTCTAGAAAAGGGAAAGCTACTAGTGATAGGGGATCAGTGTTTTCTGGGGTCAGGGATAAGGAGAGATCATCAAGGGCAAAAGGCCTTGAGGAGACTTTTAAGAGCAAATGTGCTGTTCTACATATTGCTAAAGCAGTAGTTATATAATGGCATACAGTTACCAAAATTCATCAAACTATACACTTAAAAGTGGTTAAAATTTTTATATGCAATTAATGTCTTAACAAATTGTCATTAAGTTATTGGTAAGGATGGAGCCGATTGGTATGGATGGAAACTTTGAAGGAGGCTAGACTATTTCTTTCATTCTTTTTCCCAAACAATGGGAGTTCTGGAATTCTGTTTCCAAGATGTTCTAGGAGAGACTATGTATTTAAAAGTAGAGGCAAGGGACTTGTCTTAAATCTGCATTTGTATGGTAAACAGTACTCTTATTTACATTGTGAGCTTATTTGAGGGTAGTATTAGACATTTTAGAGGTGCTAAAGCCTCCAAAACCATCTTCAGTTGCATTTACAGTTTCAAATACTGTATTGATTTCAGGCACCAGTCACTCATAATATCTGAAAGGAAATTTGCATTACACGTTAATATTATCAACAACATATTTTAAAACTTTGCCTTAAGATTTTACTTCTACAGAATTTCTTCACTGTTCACAAAATTTCTTCACTGTTCTATGTTTCTTTTCATTGTTCTGTTTTACTATATCCAATTTCACAGAGAAAGTTAACAGTACTATACATGTTGATTTTATTTCTGAATTCTCACAACTCTTTACATTTAGACCCTTTGTCCCTTTACAGTCTCTATGTGTATATTCAATACATTAAAATGTAATACCAACTCCGATTTTAGCCTGTGTCCTTTTTGTGGACTTCTGACTGTATTGAAGGTTGAAAAGTTATTCCAGTATTTTCCTAAAAATATGTTTTGCAGTTGGGCATACTTGAGTTTAAATTCTGGCTCTGAGTGTTACTTAGTAAGTTTGCCAAGAAGTTTTTCCTTCAACTGTAAAAAAGGGATATCCATGCTTACCTTATGAAATGAAGATTAAATATATATAAGTGCACTGGTCACGGTATCTGTCACATGCAAACTCTTAGGCAAACACCACACATTATAGAGCAAGGATTTATAACTAATAACCGATAAAGGGATGAAGATGGATTCCTATAGAAAATACTCAGCCCAAAGAAGGCAAGAATAAAAGAGGAAAGGCAAAGGGGGAAAAAAATGAAACAGAAAACAAATAAGCTGGTAGATTTAGATCTAAATTTAAATCAATAATCCCATAAAATGTTAATGTCCAAACACCTAAAATGCGGGTTGAAAGATTCAACCAGAAAGCAAGACCCAACTACCATGTTTATAAGAAACACTGTATAAATATGAAGTCACAGACAAGTTAGAAGTAAAATGATAGGAAAAAGATATATACTATGCAAAGACTGGTCAAAAGAAAGCTGGAGTGAGTACATACCAGAAAATGTAGTTTTCAGAGCAAGGAATAAAATTTGTCTCTCTGCTTCCTCAGACCTCCAGTCCCCCAGATCCCTTCCTGGGAGGGAACACATTACCCATTTTTCTGTATCTTTCCAGAATGAGTTTATGAATATATAAGCATATATATAAGCATATATCACTTTTATTTTTCACCAAGGGGAGCATAGTATATTCACTATTGTGTACTTTGTTCTTCCGAATATATCTAGGACATTATTCTGTATCACTACATATAGATTTATCTCATTCTTTTTAACTACTGTATGGTAAAGAATGAAGTTTTTTGAAGGTCTCCATCAAGAACACTAGGGCTCCAAATTCTAGCTAACATGGGTAAGTGAAACTCCTCCAAAGTGTGATTGGAAAGTTCGAAGAACTCTGGACACCTGCATTTCCAGCACATTCAAAACTAAGGTCAATATCCTGACATGTCACAGTCCCACCAGTTACTCCAGGTCACACTTCTACCAGTTCGTTAGTTTTTGAGGACATCATCCTCCACCTACTTAGTCTCCAAGCTAATTCTTAACTTCCCCTTCTCCCTTATGTTTCCCCAGTCTGTAAGTCTTACAGATTCCACTCTGAAGGTCTCTCAGCAAGTTGGAGATGGATGATGATATTCTTCTTGAAGTTCATTGTTGCATCTTCAATGCATTGAGCTAAGACTAATATCCATATCCAGTCCCAAGCTTCATTACCAAATGTTTTGTCTATAAAATTGCATCATAGAATTTAAGAGGTTTTTTTTAAGTGATAAATTAGTGTTTTTCATATTCTCTATTTGAAAGGTTGCTTTCCAGATTGTTTCTTTATACTTGTATTCATTGTTATTTAGGAAAATATTCTGGTCTTGTGGGATATATAGCTTTATAATTATAATGTGGAATTATGGATCATCTTTTGACAAGCTCCAAGTACTTTAACAAGTTCTGTTTCATATATCCTAATAATATCCCTTTGAAATAGGTTGAAGAAAGTATAATTTTTTCAGTTTACTAATGAAAGAACAGACACATAGGTATATCAGGTAATTAGTGCTTGGCTGCACAATGTGTTAGTGACCAAGCTGCGACTAGAACCCAGATTCTTGACTTGCAGGCTAGATTATGCTTCAGAATCATAAAATTGTCTACTCTGTAATTTTGAAAAAATAATGGTGTATACTCTCACACATTCTGAATTTCTAGAGCTGTAGTAATAATCCATTAAAAAAAGAAGGTAAGTCTTCCTTAGAGAATCTCATTGGAAAAGAACATTTCTTGAGAAATATAGAGAAGACATGTTCAACCAGTGATTTTCTTCATTAAGTACTTCTCTGTAAAATGAACTTAAATTGTAATGACATCAGGTTCAATGTTACATCTATTTTTACTCCTCTAAAATATTGTCCAAACATACAAATGCCCTAGACTTTAAATCAATCATTTGAAAATGTTTGACTACAGCTTTGAAAATTTTGGGAGCATCGTAAACATCATGGCCATCTGTCATTTCTTTTTCATCATGGGACACATATAGCCTGCAAACATTCATAACAATATCTCAAGGATCTGGAAAACTCTTAATAATAACTTTCTCGGTCCAGTTGTGTATTTCTCAGTAATTAGATGAACTCAAAAGCCCAACAAACTAAATTCTAAATGGTGACTCAATGACAGAAGGAATAGTTAAATAAACTAGTTTATTTAAATGGAAAACCCAAATTTCTTTGAAGTGGAGCAATTTCCAAGAAGAACTGAAAAACTAGCATATGAAAGGAGAATTTAAACTTGGAACATTTTCATTGCAATTATAGAATACATTAGAATTTGATTGAACATTTTATTTATGGCCCTTTTCTCTTTGAGCTTTATTTCACCAAGATTTCTGTACATTGGTGTTGCTTTTTTTATAGAACCCAGGATATTAAAATTTTATTGTGTTTAGCAATGTGAATTTTGGATTATGTGTGTGCATAATTCTAATTTAGTTTTTCATTTCTCATCTATTATCTGAGCATGTGCACATATAAGACAGATAAGTGATATTTGAGAACTATTCAGGTGTAAGGAAGGAGAACATGTGGTTGATATGATTTAATTTATCTGCAGTAAAAAAAAAATGACAAATGAAATAGGTAAGATTTTTAAGCAAGCAAATTGAGTATATAAGCATCTATGGAATCAAAATAATGAGGGATGGTTTGATTTTGTTTTTTAAGATTTTATTTATTTGTCAGAGAGAGAAGATGAGAGAGAGGCCAAGTAGGGGAGCAGAAGGCAGAGAGAGAAGCAGGCTCCCCACTGAGCAAGGAGCCTGATGTGGGACTTGATCCCAGGACCCTGGGATCATGACCTGAGCCAAAGGCAGATGCTTAACTGACTGAGCCACCCAGGCGTCCCTTTAATGAGGGATGTTTGATGATAAATAATAGTGAATACTTAAAATAATTTATCACTCTATTGGCATTATTCCAGAAATTAAATAGAAGAAAGTACTTGTATTTTCTTACAAACATTTATTTTCATTTTTCCACATTTAATTTTTGTTTGCACTTATACACACAGAATTTTAACATAAGTATTTTGAGTCCATGTAATTTTGTATTTTGACCTGGAAAAATGAATGCTTTTTGCAGATAAGAAATTCTTTGGGAAACTGTAGTGGATACTAATTTGATGCAACATCTTAAAATATTGATAATTAAAATATTTACTAGGAAGAATATTTCTCTAAAATCCCCTCAAATATTTTTTAAAATAAAAGGTAGAGCGATAAAATAATAAAGAACAAATAAATTAACCTATCTGATTTATTTATAGGATTTTCTTTCTCTTTCTTTATCACTGACTCCTTTGCCCTGCTCAGGCAAAAGAAAATTTATGTGTTCTTAATTCTGCTTTCTTTTAAAATGCATAGTAAGTATTGTCAATCAGTTGAAATGTTCTAATGTTATTAGTGTAGAATACTAATGAGCATGGATAGTTAGGAATATTTTGCCCATATAAACTAAACCTAATTAAATATTTAATATTAATTTTGTATCTCATGGAAGAGACTTTTGTTTCCTAAGACTTGCCAAGACTTTCCAAGACTACCTGATTTCTATCCATTGGCAAGATTCTATCTGATACATGTAATAGCTTTTATTACTGTTCACTAAAATTTCTAGTTTCCTTCCCTATGGAGTCCCTTGCTGAGAGATCATCGATCATTGCCCAGTGATCATGTGATTTATTCTGGCCAATGAAATGAACAGTGGTGACAGAATTCACTTCTGGGAAGAGCCCTTAAGAGCCAGCACATCATTCATTGATTCTCTTTTCCCTGTCTCAAGAGACTGACAATCATCACCCTTTGCTCTGAAAGCCTAGGTCTTGAGACAGAGCCCTTCGCTGTTTGGACGCTTACAACAATTGAGAAGTAAACCATTCTTGTTGCAAACTACTGAGATTTTAGAGATCATTGAAATTAGGAGGCCACTGAGTTATATCAGGAAGGAGATAGTACTGCCCATAGATGCGGGCAGCAACCTGGCAAGCGTGTATAGGAATGGCTTCTAAAGGTGTTAGATCAAAGAGAATTAACTGTGAAATTGAATAAGGCAAAATTTACCTTATCTTAACACTTAACAAAAATAGCAAACGTTTTTCCTTGAAGTCACTCTTCAAGATTCTCAAGTAGTTTTAGTTCACAGACCTCTTTGATGCAAAGACACAGAAGACTTTATCTGCCAAAACTTAAATACACACATACCTATCTCTTTACTCCTGGCTATGTGATATTTAACATCTCATACAATAAACCATTCTGGACATGGCAGGCTAGACAAGATAACCCCCCTCCCCACTGTACCTTGTGCTTTGGGGTTATAACATACTAAATGTCTATATTCCCTACTACAATCTCAGTTTCACAAAGGCAAAGACGTCCCATTTTATTGTACCAGTCAAGCTAATGGCAGGAAGCTGGAATTTGAAAGAAATTGAATGAAAAGATTGTGTGTGTGTGTATGTGTGTGTTATGAGCAAGATTAAATAATCACCGAGGGAAGTTGAGACACCCAGGAACTAGCAATACTAGAAAGATAATAGTACCTATATGTCTAAAGAGACAAGGGAAGAAAATGGTATCATTAGATCTTTTTTAGAGAATAGAGCGATAGAACAGGGGCCAGGCAGTAAGAGCTGCAATAATGGAGGGGTACAGCCACTACCAAAATGGTGCGCCAAAAAGAGCAATCCCTGGGGAAGAAACACCCTGATCTCTTTCCCCATCTGCTTTGCCATCATACACACCTTTACTGATGTATTTACCTTTACTGATGTATTTCCAGTTCCTGTTTGTCTGCCTGGTGCATAGGAAGTGCTTAAAGATATGTGATGAGTGGAAGAATGAATAGCGTAGACACTAAAAGCAAAGTAATTTGAATGCTTAAATGCAGGCTGCTCTTCTTAATTTTTTAGGAAATTATGTTACTTCAATGAGTTGTCTTGTCATAGAATATTGTCATAAGGGACTTTCAATTATTGATATTAAATACTTCTAAACCACATTTTGAACTCCTCTGAAGAACACTGAGAAGCAAAGTAACTGGGGAAACAATTATGAAAGATCATATTGGTATGCAAAAATGAAGTGACTCAATTTGAACAAGTTTACTGAGTAGATAATTAAGTGTAAGAAGGTGAGTCATAAAATGTAATTCAGGGCATGCAGTGACAACACCAAGTACTCTAATAATCACTGGTATTGGTGCTGGGTAGAATGTCAACCAGGGCAAGGCATTAGGAGATAATGTGGTTGTGGCATTTGATCACTATGGCAGCAGTGATTAAAAGATTGAGAGCTGGGTTGGATATCTCTTTGTCAGTAAAGCTTGTAAGAAAGAAATAGCGAAGCTTAGTGCTTGAACTCTTAAACCAAAACACGAAAGGAATATAGAAAAGTTTCTATGGATGTTTTAAGGAAGATTTTCTATCCTAGGATCCACGTTTAGAATTCATGTCTCTTATATAAGGGTAGGGGCATTTGTTGGGAAAAAAGTGAAACATTGAGATTTGAGATAGGACATTTAGGCAGACATAGGTGAGGCTGAAACTCTAATTGTCTTGAACCTACCTTGAGAGTGAAAGCAGCTCTTTTCTATCGTCTGAAAAAACAGTTTTTCATTGCAGGGAAACTTTTTAGTAACTTCTCCTCAATTTAACACCCCTTATAGCCTTTAGGGCCATAAAGAGAATTAAATACCAGTATAACCCTGAGGGAAAATGACTTGGTCTGCTCTGGGAGGAGATCATCTTACCAATTTGTATAAGCAAGAATTGCGGGCATGAATTAGGTTGAATTCTAAAGAGATTAGGTTGAGGTGAATGAACTACAAGATTGAATTAGAACAGTGTTTCTCAAAGTATGGTTGTTGGGCCAGTCAGCATCAGTTCTCTCCTGACAACTTGTTAGAAATGCAAATTCCCAAGTCCTATCCTATACCTAATGAATCAGAAACTAGAGGGCATGAGGCTTGGAAATCTGTTTTAACAAATCCTCTGGGCGATTCTGTACATATTAAAGTTTGAGAACCACTGGAATATGTTAAACATATGTATGTGACCTCTACTGAGATTTGAGGTTTAGAGTTTTAGCTAGAACAGTTGGGAGTGAGTCTCATAGTTGGCTGGTATGGAAGCCAGGGACTTAACAGTTGCCCATAATCAATGAGGTTGAGATTAAAACCTACCCTGACATAATGTAGGAAAGGAAATTTGATGCCTTAAAGAAATGAGAATGTTAGAAGAGATTTAAAATGTGCCATTGTCTCTACTGTCCTCTCACCTTCATTACCCCCAGAACATCCAGAGGTCACTTCTTTCATTTAAAAATATTAAAATGCATTGGTGAGGGGAACAGTCACATCCTTGAAAACTTCTGTGGTGGCTGTCTCTAACAGCTAATGATGGATATGGGTAGTGGTGCCTTGAAAATGAACCCTCTGACTTGAGCAGAAAAAAAATGGGATCCCAGGGTAGTACAGCCAAGTTTCTGTTCTTAACTGTGAGACAAGTTGGCACAATTATCTGAAAAGCACCTAGCTTCCAGAATGGTAATCAGAGTGTTTTGACTAGCATGGACATATGCCAATGACCAAGTGATCATTAGGTTACTGGGATTAAACAGATGGGCAACCCCCTAAGGTGTTTCTTGATTTATATAAAATAAAAACTGACTTAAATTTTTGTAGTCTCATATTCAGTTCTTAGTTTCAGACCCAGTTCCCGCATCTGGGAACATGCAGATCTAAAGCCCTTTAATGAAGGAGCAGGCCAGGTTCTTTTGAGGAAGTGTGGCCTGCAATATGGCCACAAATGAGGTCCTTGGCTTTTCCAAATAAACCTATTGAATTACTTACCAAGAAAAATTGGGGGGGGGGTGGAAACACCAGAATTCCTAGGCCTTCTGGAGGGTTTTAGATAGTGACTGACTCTGAGATATTGCCAGTACTTAGGATATAAAACACCATCATAGTCCAGTAGTCATGGTATGGACTGAGGAAGCTAAGGTGATAAAATTTTGACTCCATTCTGTTTAATAGTAGCTCTAATAAGTCCACAGATCCATCCTGTGGTTATTTGTACATTTTCTCAATATATTCTCAAATAGATATTTTTCTCAGCTGAGGCACCAGCTTAGAAACAAACCCTGGTTAGGGCAACTGAGTGGCTCAGTGGGTTAAGCATCTGACACTTGATTTTTGACTCAGGTTATGATCTCAGAGTTCTGAGATGGAGCCCTGCTTCAGGCTTGGCGCTGGGCATGGAGCATGCTTGGGATTCTTTCTCTTTCTCCCCCCACCCCCTACCCTGCCAAGAAAGAGAAAAGAAACAACCACTGGTGAATTTAGGTTGCTGTGCTATAGAATGCAGATGAGGAACCAAAGAGTGGAGATGGGAGCTACCTCTCTCACTTTTATATCTTATATTTCATTCAAAGATTCAGAAGGTTTAGAAGTTCTAATTCCCGGGGCGCCTGGGTGGCTCAGTGGGTTAAGCCGCTGCCTTCGGCTCAGGTCATGATCTCAGAGTCCTGAGATCGAGTCCCGCATTGGGCTCTCTGCTCAGCGGGGAGCCTGCTTCCCTCTCTCTCTTCTGCCTGCCTCTCCATCTACTTGTGATTTCTCTCTGTCAAATGGATAAATAAAATCTTTAAAAAAAAAAAATTAAAAAAAAATTAAAAAATAGAAGTTCTAATTCCCAAGGTAGGACAATTTCTGCCAGGAAACATAGTTACTATTCCATTAAATTGGAAGCTGAGACTGTCCCTTGGCTTTTTGGGCTTTTCATGCTGAAGAACCAACAGGAAAACCTGACTTTACTGGCTAAGGCAATTGGATCCGGTTGCCATGGGGAAATCAGGTTACTGTGATACAATAGCAACTAGGAAAACATGGTAGAACTAAGGAGTTTCACTGAAGAACCTTTTACTATTCCATAAGAATGGCCAAATGGGAAAACGTGGAAGCTCAATAAAGACAGCACTACTAAGGATTTTAAATTGTGGGAATAAAGGTTTACCTCTACCAGGTAAATAAGCCCAATCAACAAGAATACAGGGAAAAACAAGTGCTAGATATCTCTTTAGGTCTCATGATTAGTTACAGAACCAGGTATTATTATAGTGGCTCTGTCTGATGTTTATCTTTTCTTATTCCTCTTTTCTCCGCTACTGAATATGAAAAGATCTCATGGGAGGATTAGTTATATTTTAAGTTTCAGGAAAGGACATGGATGAACTGAAATAACTCCATGATTATAGGATAGCTGATGGGAGTTAGTATCACATTTGTGATTCCTGCTCTGTGGAGAGCAGGAGTTTCTGCATGAAGAGGCAGAAATAAATGCTGTGAGGCAAAGGGTGAACTGTGCTGATTGCTCTCAGACTTTTCTCCCTCCCCATGTATCAGTTATCTATTTCTGGATGACAAATTTCTTCCATATCTAGCAGCTTAAAACAACAATTCTTTATCATCTTATAGTTTCTGTGGGTCAGAAGTCCAGACCTAGCTTAGCTAGGTCCTCTGCCACAGGTTCTCTCAGAAGGCTAAAGCCACATCCAAAGACTTGACTAGTGAAGGATCCACTTCCAAGCTCATTCACGTGAATATTGACAGGATTCCGTTCCTCATGTGGTTGTTGGACTGAGACCCTCAGTTCCTTGCTAGGCTAGAGACTTTTCTCAGTTCCTTGCCATGTGAGACTCTCCATAGGGAAGTTCATAACATGACAACTGACTTCCCATAGAATGAGCAAGTGAGAGAACAAGAGAATATCCAAGATGGAAACTCAGGATGGAAGCTCAAGGTGGAACCCAGGATGGAACCATATCATGGAAGGATATTCTAACACTTTTGTCATATTCTGTTCATCAGAAGTTTGTAACTATGTCCAGCACACCTTTAAGGGGAGGATTTTACACAAGGAATGGATATCAGGAGGCAGGGACCTTTAGAAGCTACCTCAGGGTCCGCTTCTTATACCCCCAATTTATTCTCAGCCCTAATGTGGAACTTACTTAGACTGCATTAGCCAGGTCCTCACCCACTAGCTTTCTGCTGGGTTTTCCCAAGGAGAGTTCCAGGCAGGAGAATAACAGACAGAAAGTCAGAATATTTCCTTCCCTGCTTTCTGTCTTCATTCTGTGTTTCTGGCTACATTCTTCTGTCCAAAGAATATATATACATATTCAGAATACTAGTATTTCCTCCCTTACCCACTTTAGGCCTGGGAATGATTTAGGCTTCCCATAGTTGCCAGTCCCTGGCCACATCAACATCCCTTGCTGAGTCTTCACTTCTGCACACACCTCTATAAATAGTCCTTTCACTGAATTCTTTTGTTTTCCTGCTAGCACCTTGAACGATATATGTCTCTTAAGACAAGAGATTGTATATGAATATTTTTCTTTAGTCCTCGTGCTTAACATGGATTAAAGACATAGTCAGTGTTGGGTGATTAAGTGGTTGGCTGGGCACCTAGTTTGAGTAACGTGTAAAAAAAGAAAGAGAAAATATTTTAAATTATGTGAAAACTCTTCACTGACATGGAATGGGCCTAATGTGTTTTATCTGAGACCATAAATGAGAAAAGAATTAAGTGATTTCTAAAGAAAAATGGTAATTTCAAAGAAGTAATTTTTTTTTTCTTCTGATAGAGAAAGAGAAGCTAATATAGAAACTTACCTAAACAAGCCACTAAATCTATAGTAGTGTTAAGGGGAGTTTTATCAGAGGATTATCAAATTTATGGAGGCAAAATGCATATTGCATTGGCTCAATATGAAATAATCATAACTAAAGGGTGTGGTTGTTTTTATGCCATTCCTAAACAATTAAGATTATTCTAACCATGTGTGTCATTAAAAAATTTTTACCAATGATTTTTAAAATTTATGCTAATAATCAAGGACAATTAAGCTGATGTTTGAAAGTATTTAAGAGTTTTAGGCATGACATGCTTCACAACAATCCTTGCTGTGCTCTAAATATCAATGTACAAAAAGTAAGGAACGTTGACCCTTTGAAGGAAGATATAAGAGGATTTAGTATGTTAGATGACCTCATTCTGCAACAGGTAATATTGTGGAAATCTGGCATTTTCACAGTTTACTTTGTGAGGGCAGAGTACCATATCCTCTGAGATGTTGGCTTATGTCCCTTTACCACTATAGTATAAAATACCCTTAGTGTTCTGGGTTTTAATTTCCTTGTTAATATAATGCAAATCCTAAGGACCATCTGTTTTCATTTTGTAATGTTTGTTAAAGCAGCCTTGCAAATAATTTTCAGAAATTGACTTACTTAGTATTTTTCCTGCCTGCTCTCACCTCAGGAGACATTTGCCTGTGCAGTAAATTCATAGTCTTTATTACTCCTAAAGTCCACATGGTTAGCTACAGTGGGCAAGTGAATAAGGGAATATTGGCAAGGCCCATGTAAAGACTATCAGAAAGAACAAAATTTAAAGTAGACTCCAGGCAACCCAAAAATGTTATATTAGTGGAAATTTATTTTTAAAAATGCATTTTTATATAGCCCAATTACATAGCTAACTCGTGTTTTAAAAAAATATCTAGGAGTACCTTTTCTTGTCTTAATTGGCAGTTTTACTGGCACAGCGTTGACAACAGCCCTCATTAATACAACATTCATTTCACTTAAAGAAACCTAAGATGGTATGCTTTAGGGTGTAATAATATCTCAAACAACTCTGCACCTTCTTCCCAATGCTTGCGATCAGTAAAATCAAAAAGTTGAGAGAAATTAATAAAGTGACAGAAACCAATAATATTAAAAAAGAAACTCTAACACAAAAAAAAACTCAACTTCTTAATTAGGTCCTCTCTTCCATTTCAAACACGCACAGGCATAGGCCTACATATATCTTAATATCAATGTATTCAAGTATATGCTCATTTTTATAGACTTGAACTACCTTATAGATCCCCCAAAAAAGCAAAAGTTCTAGGAAATTGTTCAGTTAAGAGAGAACCAAGAATTCTTTTAATTAAATATATTTGTAATCAACCTCCCAAGTGGGTAATAAAATAGGTGACTGAATGTAAAATAGGCAAACAAAAAAGAATCACAAATCCATTTATTTTCCCCAAAACAAAACATTATATCGAGAAATCTGTTACTCACCTGCCAAGTTCTAAGATTAGAAATCTTTGTTTTTACTGTAACAGTTGATGCTACTGAAAACTGCTAAGTCGCTTGAGGAACCTGTTCCCTGTTCTGAAATAAATTTCCCTGAAATATCAGATGTTTCTTCCTCAATAATTTTTTAATTAAAAAGCTTTACAGATAACCCTAAACTTAAAATCGTGAGAACAAGACTTTCAGATTTTTTCCCTCTCTTTTGTGTATACATATACCTGTAATTCTTCAGATCTCTTAAAATAACTACTGTCCTGTAGGCTAAAACAAAGCTACAAGTACAATCAATGTCTGTCACAGGTCTCTAATTATCTCTCGTGAATTTCTACCATTGTATTAATTAGCTTCTAGACTTCTCAACACTGTTGACCTTATGGTTCCTTTTTTCAGTATCATCTGTTATCAGTCTTGTTCACAGTTAAAAAAAAATAATAATAGATCAACTTTTTTCTGTAGGTTTCATTTGAACATGACTTGGAGTTATCACAGCCATCAGTCACCCTTTCATCAAGACAATGACTTTTTTATGCATAATATTACTATGCTATATTTGTCTCTTAGGAATAGAGAGAAATAGACAATATCACGTGTTAAGAGGTGCGATAAGGCCAGAATCTGCTGAAAACGATTCATCTTCCTACGTGGTACAGTGTATGAAACTCTTACCCTTCGGGGCACTCTATTTAGTTAAGCTAAAGGCACCAGAACAATTATGTATTCTGATAATGTTACAAGGAAAGTAATCTAATAACACAGCAAATCATGCATGCTTGGGGCAACTTGAAACTTACCTAAACAAAGTAAAACCCATAACCCTTGCCAGTGGGTTTGGGATCAAATGTAACTTTTCAGTGAGTCTTCAAATTCTACAACTTTTCCATTATTTAAGGTACATTCTTCAAAACTCCAGAAAGAAATTCCCAACACACCACCATGTAGCTGAGGTTTAGAGAAAGCTCCAAACATTAAGGAATGTGTGTAAAAGATCTTAAACAACAGAGCTGTTTTTGTTCACTCTCCCCTCCTCTTCTACGAAGAAAAACAAGAACATGGGTGACCTATGAGGATAAAGGAAACAGATCTCCATCTGTAAGCCTGTAAGAGGCCATTGCAAACAAGAGTATGAAAAGAAGTTTTAAAAGTTATAAGGAACACATTCAGAGAAGACTTTCAAATGAAAACAAGCAATTAATGAATTGAATAACAACAGAAATTGAGCATATGCCAAGGCTTGCCAAGGCCTGCTATCTATCTCATGCTTCTTTGGTGGGAGAAATTGCTTTCTTTTACTGTGTAATTCTATCCTGAACTTTGTGCCATATGGAGGAAAGAAAGGTGCTCAGGAAATAGGATTATCATTACCAGTAGCAGAATGAGAAGCTTAATGGGTTTATTGTTTAGAAGCCATTCCAAGTAAGAATTAAATTAAAGTTTGTCTGAAAATAACTTTATACAAAGAGCATATTGTAGCTGCCAGTCAATAAACTGTAATGTACTAGAATAACTACATGGTCAGTATGAAATGATATTTTAAGCAGTTTGTTCATATGTGAAAATACAGTTGACCCTTAAACAACACAGGGGTTAGAGGCACCAACCCTTTGTGCAGTTGAAAATCCATGTATAACTTCTGAATTCCCGAAAACTTAACTACTAAATGGCCTACTTTTGACTGAAAGGCTTACTGATAGCATAGTCAATTAAGACATATTTTGTATGTTATATGTATTGCATACTGTATTCTTATAATAAAGTAAACTAAAGAAAAGAAAATGCTGTTTAGAAAATGATAAGGAAGAGAAAATACATTTGCAGTACTGTACTGTATTTATGGAAAAAAAATCTGTGTATAAGTGGACCTGTGCAGTTCTAGCCTGTGCTGTCCAAGAGTCAGCTGTACTTAATATTGATAATTTAGTGAAGTAGTTATGACCTTGGGCAAGTTTGGTTATCTTATTTTGTGTGCCTCACTTTCACCATCCTTAAAATAGGAATAACAAAGGACCTATCTTATAATTTGTCTTTCTGCTATTAATTTGTACAGCATTTATAAAATATCTGGAGCTGTAACGGTACAAAGTAAGCACTCAATATTACTACCAATTCCTTAAAAAATTAGAGACTTTTAAAAAAATATCTGAATAAGTCCTTCAATTTTCTAGTATTTCTTAATGATATGGGTTTTGTATAAATGCCTGTAATAGGCTAAATTATATCCCCCAATGATATCCAGGAGAGTTGATCTCTGGAACCTAGGAATATTCCTTCAAATGGCAAAAGGATCTCTGTAAATGTGGTTGTTAATCTTGAGATTGTGGGATCTTTGCAGATGTCATTAAGTTAAGAATCTTGAGATTGTGAGATTTTCATGAATTATCCAGGTGGGCTTTAAAGATTTATTTGTTTATTTGAAAGAGAGAGAGAGAGAGAATGACAGGGTGGAGGGTCATAGGAAGAAGCAGACTCCCTGGTGAGCAGGGAGCCTGATGTGGGACTTGCTGCTGGGACTCCACCAGCACAACCTCAGCAGTTGCTTAACCAACTGAGCCACCCAGGCCCCCTACAGGTGGGCTTTAAATATAATCACAAACATTCTTACAAGAGACAGGCAGAGGGAGATTTGCATATAGAAGAAGGCCATGTGATGACTAAAGCAAGATGACATTATATTGGCTTTAAAGATGAAGGAAGGAACCAGAAGCCAAGAAATGCAAAGAATGCAGTTCTTGAAGCTGAAGAAGGCAGGAAACAGATTTTCTCCTAGAGCTTCCAGAATGAGTGTGGCCCTGCTTGACATTTTGATTTTAGCCCAGGTGAAACTGATTTTGGACAACTGTAAAGGAACACATTTCTGTTATATTAAGCCACTAAGTTTGGGGTAATTTTTGTAGCAGGAACAGGAAACCAATGTAATATCATACTGTCTTATAAATGCATTTATTATGCATGTACTATGGATGAAATGGTTATGGGAAAGTGTGGTTGTCTGGTTTAGAAGTCAAAATATGGATGTATTTGCTTCAATTTTGCAAACTGGTGAGATTTCTCCAGCCTTTTGTCTCTCTCCAAGTGTTCACAACTGTTTTATTTCAACTATTTAGACAGAGCTATGGGCATTTAGTGGGAGGCCTTTTAGCTTCCTTTCTATGTTTAAGTTATCACTTCAAACTTGTACTCTTTAAGTTGCTTATCTCAGGTTTGATGATACTACTTTTTAAATGGCCGTTTTAATATAAGCATACAGACTTGCTGCATTTTACAAAGCAAGAAGAGGGTGGATAAAGGAATGGTGGTCTTGTAATAAATACTGGCTTTGGAATCAGGTAAATACAGGTTTGAGTCCTGGGTCTATTACAGACTTTGAGACCCTTATCTTCTATGGGCTATAGTTTACTCCTGTGTAAAAAAGGATTTTTTAAAGTGCCATCTATGGTAAAATTTGTCTCATTTACATTAATAAACAGATTACAATTTTCCAAGTCTACATTGCTCTTAGTAGCAGGTATTCCAGTCATTTTCCCCAGAAGATCCCCTCATCAAATGCTTCTGAGAATGTAAGTCTCTACTCACAGTAGCAAATCAGATGATGCCTCTAGCTGGGCTTTAAAACTGTTGGTGCCTTAAGAGACCTTGGTATCTATTGGTTCCAGAAGCCATAGTGTTACTTTTGCTCCCTGCTCTACTTCTGAGACAGGTTGCAACCTACTCTGGTGCCCTCTGAGAAGAGCTACACTAAATTTCCAGGGGTGGGGGAGAAAGCCAAGAATGGGTTCTTTAGATGAGTGGCAAAAGATGAAAAACATCCTTTCTTCTCTTTAATTCTTAGGGCATATTCCAGAGCATATAGCTGGACCACAAACCAGCATCATGGAGACGTTATGGTTCAACTCTTTTGATTCTCCCACATGTGATTGCTTTCCCCTTGGCATAATTCCCAGTATTAATTTGATTAATCCAAAAGGATGTTGGCAAGAATTTAGATAGACCCACATAGACAAATCCAACAAGTGTTATTTGAGAGATGTCATCTCTGTTTAGGAAAGCTGCTTAATCTCTTGTAGATGATACTAAGAAAGAACTGTGACTTTCTAGGAATAACGGCAAGTCTTGACTAAACAACACTTGGCCCAGATTAAAAAATTAATCTCAGGCTCTTCTCTACAGAGAATAAAATTTATTAAATTTGCAGATGTTTTCCTCAGACTAACAATACTGACAATCTTCAGAACTTATGTGATCCTTATGAGCCTGGAAGTGACAAGCTAGTAAACTGTCTCAGAAAACATGTAACTATAAGGGGGGAAATGATTTATATAGTCCTCTGACAAAATTTTCAAGTTCCATGACTTTCTCCACTGTGGACTAGCCAGATCATTCATTTGATGATAAATGATTATCCATCTAAACAAAAGCATATAGCATTGGGTTTTATTTCCATTAGGGAATAATCTGTCTTGCCTACTGATTAATCAAATAGAAAGTGTGTCCCAAGGTTTAAATGGTTCTGACTTTTGGGAATGACACATTCTCCCTATCATAATGAATATATACAAAGCCTACAAAATATGGCATGTAATAAATATTAAGAGGCTAGTGTGTGTGTGTGTGTGTGTGTGTGTGTGGTCTGTGGACCCCAGGTTAAGAACTCCTGAGACACAAAGAATTTCAAATATAAAGCAAGATTTTCAGATTACATCTGTGTGATAACACAGAATTTAGGGGTTCAGGTTGCATTTTTATTCTATTGTGACCCTGAGTTGCTCACAGTCAGCAGTCAGTTGGATTGTCTTTAATGAATTCAAATGGTAGAATCAGTCAAAATAATGATATTTATGATTTGATATCATAAATAGATTTTTAAAAATTCCTTTTTATATTATATAGCACATTAATTTGTTAGAACTGCCATAAGAAAACAGCATGGACTGGGTGGCATAAACAACAGAGATTTGTTTTCTCCCAATTCTGGAGGCTGAAAGTCTAAGATCAAGGTGTTGGGAGGGTTGGTTTCTTCTGAGGCTTCTTTCTTTGGTTTGCAGATGGCTGCCCTATTGGTTGCCTTTTCATTTGTCTGTCCCTCTAGGTTTGCACCTCTGGTGTCTCTTCATGAGTCTAAATTTTCTCTTCTTGAAAGGGCACTAGTCAGATTGGATTAGGACCCACCCATATGATCTCATTCAAATTGATAACTTCTGTAAAGGCTTTATTTCCAAATACAGTCGCATTCTGAGGGACTGGAGCTCTAGGGCTTCATCATGTGAATTTTGAGAGAGACATAATTCAGGCCATAACAAAGTATCTGAATTTAATTGCCTTTAAAAGTATTATTTCACATGTCCAAAATTTTGTAGTTGAATTATCCTTCAGGTTGTCTATAAATTGTACCTTAGTTTCTTAGTTTAACCTGATGTCAGTAAAAATGGCATCATTAATCTGGTGGTCCAAAGAAAACAACCATAGACAAAGGCTTTATAAAGTAAAAATAGTAATACCTGGAGTTTGTTGAGCTTGTCATGATTTTAAATGTCATCATGAAATAAACAATGTAAATACTTTATATATAGTCTTGAAAAGGCTTATAATATTTAATTGTTGTGTTTGCTTTTTATGTAGAAGAACTGGTATACAGGTTGTTCTTGGCAATTTAAGGACTGCACAAATGATTAGTACCCTCATCATTTAGTACCCTTCCCTCACCAAAGATCTTTTTACAGTCCTTACCACCCTAATGATTTGGTTATGTTATGTTATGTTTGCATATTTGCAAATCTGCCAGCTGAGGATGGAAATTACAAGGGAAAAAGAATCAGTGGGTTTATATTACAATAGGCTAAAAGATCAAACATTAGACATTTATTTACAAATAGTACATTTATTGTTAACTTTCACTTTTAAACTAACCTCAAATAAAATATCTTATATTGGTGTGCATGCAGAAATGACAAAAGGTGAATACAAAGAGGGGAACATTTTACAGCTGAAGCATGGCCACAAATCCAAAGCAAATAAAATTAATATTGGATATTAAAATGATAAATATTTAGGCAATAAATCTTAGCATATCAAGGTTATCAGTAGGTCAGCTTCCATATTTGTGAAAAAGGTATCAGAAAAGAGACTGGTCTACTTAGTACCCTTCCCTCACCAAAGATCTTTTTACAAATAGGAAATCAGGATTTTGTAAGAATTGGGCTTTTTTTCCCCCCATTTTCCAATTTCCAAACCAGTTTTGAGCAATATTAAAAGACATGTAAATTCAGGAAATATGCAAAATATCAACAGAATTTTAACCCTAGTGCACAGTGCGTCAGATGAACGACAGAAATAATTGCTGTCGGTTTGTACTTTTTTGACCAATAATTCTCTGTATTTCCTGCAAGTAACTTGAGTGATGCAAATGACCTTATTTTTACAGCATGCTTTTATTAAATAGTTTATTATTTTGGCAGACTAATAAAGATTTTGGTATTTGCTTTTATTTGCAATAATATTACCACCACATAAAAAAGGATTTTATGTTCTTTTTGAGGAACAAGGAGGATAAAAGTGGTGATGGATAGCGCAACTGAGGCATCAGCAATGAGCTGGAAATGAGACACATAAATATGAAAGCAGAGCTAAGAAAATAGAACTGCACCCTTGGCCTTTCTTAAAAGAACATGCACACTTCATGGTTCATTCACACTGTTACAGAAACTCCTTTTGTTTCCAATGAATCAGGGAATGCACGCAGTCTAAAACCCTATTCTCACTCATAGCTGACTGACTCCTTCTATTTAATTAGACTCATTCCAGAAAAATATTTCCAAGCTTTCTGAGGATGTTTTGATTTGAGGAAAAAAAATAATCAATTGACTGAAAAGTTGGTGGATGGAGGGGCTGAAGGGGAAATCAAAACAGATTTACTAATTTCACCATTATTTAGCACAGAGCACAGAAATGAAAGCATTGCACACTGTCACGTCTTTGCGATTGGGCAGTTGTGTAGTATTTAAGGATATTTGATGAAGGTCGTTTTGCGATTGAACGTGTCTTTAAGGACAGATAATATTCAACATGTATATAGAAACATTGGACAGACCACATTAGATGGCTTTGGGAATTATAGCATTATATCTTGCCAGTGATGGTACGTGTTTATTCAAAAATTATAATTGTTTGCATGTTGCCTGTTTTCTGATTTAATGTTGGTATGTAAAATTTGCACGTCAAATATTATATATTTATTGTCAGCAGAGTATGTTTGGCATTAATTTTTATCTTCTTCCATTAATAACTTGTTTCCTCATAGCAGCATTTAATTGTTACCACGAATGAAAGCAGATTGTGATGAAGAAACCAAAGGGAAGGTAAATTTCTTATCAGGGCCAGAATCTGAATTGGCACATAGTAGCTCTTAGCTCAGTAATATTCATACGTAGAACTATTTTTCTTTGCACATGGAAGTGCAGCCAATAGATGAAAGTAGAAAGAAGTAATATGTTGTGAGCCGAGAAAGCCGCTGCTTCGTTATCGACATAATTCGAATCTTACAGAGGGAGAGAGCTCTACCATTTGGACTCTTGTCTCAAAGGCTTACAATAGACATGATTCTGACAAGAGGTTGGTGGTAGCAGAACAGACTTAACAATTAATGGTATGCCAAGGCTGAGTTCAGAGAATTGCTTTACCCAATGCCAATCATTCATTCCTGGCAGTAGTACTTCACATCTTTCCTGGGATGCCATCCAACCGCAGTGGCATCTAAAATATATCGAGCAGTGTTGTTACAGTTGGAGGTGAAATTGAAATTTGCGCCAAACAGAAGTGACAAATTCACATGGCTGAGTGTTGCCTAGCAATCAGGTCCAAGGGGGACGCGGCAATTCTGCCTTTACCCGTGGGGGTGTGTAAGGGGGGGAAAGAAACATTTACATTAGAGCCTAGGTGGTCTCACAAGTACAGCCAGGTATATGACAGACTTCATTTCACTTCCAGGGTGGAAGGAGATAAGGTATTCGAGCAGCACGGGAAAGGAGGGCAACAGCTGAAGTTGGTAGGGTAAGCAGCTTTCAAGGCGGAGATTCTCAGCAATTAACCTGGGGGAGGGGGAGAGCAGCAAGATGCCAAGATGCCAGACACGCTGCAGAAATTCATGGCAATTGGCCATCCTGCTGCCTTTTGACTGCAGGCCTCTGATGCACCTCTGTTCAGCTGACACTTGGCAGCTGTGTGGCCCCAGGGTAAAGGGAGCAAATGGTGGCTTTCTCTTCCCAGAAATCCACCTGGGAGCAAAGCTCCAGGCGGGTAACTGGATTCTAGAGATTCGTGGAAGGAATGGAACAGTCAGGCTGAAATTCTTGTCTTGTGCCCTCATTTACTATTTCTTTTTTGGGTTCCCCATTCCATCTATTTTGCACTGGTCTTTTCTTTACCTTGGAGAATACTACCCAAACTACCCCCCACCCCAGGCCCCCCTGCTGTCCTCTACAGTGTGAAATGATTGTCAGATCAATGATTAACATATGAAACAGCAAGTGGATACACAAAAACACCAACTCTGGGGGAAGAGACACAGTGCTGGCCTTATGAAATGTTCTCGGGTCACAAACTGATAATTTTTTTTTTTCCCTCGGCTCCCTTATTTGGAAGAAACATGAACCTGGACGTTTATAGAATGGGTTTAACTGTTTGATGGAGGAATTTATGGAGGTATTACAGCAACCACATCATAGATTATTTTCCCTCTTTGCTTACATTTGCTGTTGTTCTTTTTCTCTTTGACTATTGGAGACTAGTTAACCTGCTGGGTCTAGTCTTCACTGTTTGTGAAAGAAGAGCCCAGTCTCAGCTAAGATAGTGGATACTGTCATTTCCTGGTGTGTTCCCCCTACTTTACAGGCTTACTCAGGAGTCTCAGGCTTTAGTGAATTGTCTATGTTGCAAACCTTCAGTACTGTGTTTATGGTATTTGGCTGGATTTGTATGTAAACTATTGCTATTCTTAAAGAGACTATAAATTCCTAAGAGCAGGAACCATTTCTTGTAAGTAGAGTCAGATAAGATAAATAGATGAAATTGCAAAATGCTATCCAATTAGATTTTGTTATTCCTGTTATGTATAGTGCCGCTCTCCATTTTGCAATAGATGTCCAATAAATGCTGGTGGATCAATGGATGGACTGAATAAACGGATGAGCTGATAATGACTGAGGAATAAATAAAACTACACATGAATTTCAGAGATTATATAGAACATAAAGCTAATAATAATAACAGCTAATATAATAACAATATAATATATAACAAGCTAATATAATAACAATAATGCAATAATAATTAATTGTATGGACTTCTCATTTTGCATCATCTTAAATTCTTTAATAAATTAATTCATTTAATTCTCACAACAATTGAGGTAGATATTATGATTTAATGTGAGGGGGCTGTGGCTCAGAAATATTGACTCATTTTCCTAAATTATAAGTGAGGAGAACTGCTTTCTAACTGGACCTCAGAAGCAAACTCCATTAATGGTATTAATTACCTATATATGAGAATGTAAACTTTGGATCTATTCTGTTGGAGTTCTGTAAGCATGAAGAGCTAAGGCAGAATGCACTCAGTACACTGTTGCGGTAGGCAGAAACAGTGGCTCTTCTAATCCCGGGAATCCCTGAATATGCTAGTTTACATGGCAAAGGAAGACTAAGGTTGCAGATGGCATTATGGTTGCTAATCGACTGACCTTGATCTGGAGGAAGGTTAGCTTGGATTATAATCACAGGATAGTTAAATGGAATGCAGAAGAGTCAGTGCTAGAGAGAGATTTGACTGGCTATTACTGGCTTTGAAGATGGAAGGGGACCACTACCCAAGGGATGCACACCATTTCTAAGAAGCTGGAAAAGGCAAGAAAATGGACTTTACCCTAGGCCTTACCAATACCTCAGTTTCAACCCCGCGAGGCTCATTTTGGACTTCTACCTCAAAAGTGTAGGATAATAAATCCCTGTAGTTGAAGTCATTTAGACTGTGGTAATTGGTTATAGCAGAAACAGGAAACTAATAAAGCTTTCACATTCTTAAGTTTACAGAACAAATTTTCACTCCTGGCTAATCCAACACTGAAATTTAGTGACATAACTTATGAGAATTGAAAGTTGGAAGTCTTGGCCTGACTTAGCTTCATTATTAAGTTCATTTCGTCTGAACTATGTACAAGGAAAATCTCTCCACTTAACCTTGTAGAATTCCTCAACACTTTTCTTCTCTAAAACAAGCAGTGTCTATTTTTATTCTATTTTATCCATATTATGATATTTAAGATTAGAAACATAGTCATGAAGAATTACTCAGGAAAGAGAGACATGAAGTCCTATGGACCATAACTGAAACTTTTCTGTCCTGTTGCTTCAGCTTCCTTGCTCTTGTTTTCCCATCTACCTCTTTTCCTTTGTTAACTCTCAAAACGATGATGATCAGCTCAAATCTGCTAAGTCTCTGGCTAAAGATCTGTAAGGATGCATCCTTTTTTTTTTTTTTTTTTAAAGTCGCAGTATCCTAGTATTTTTTATTGTTCTTATTTTCCCCTTTAATAATAGTAGTAATAATAATAATGATGATAATTAAGCACTTTCTGATGTAGGAGAATGTTAGGGCTTGAAGCCGATGGCCAAAAAAGGATTCTTGAGATGCCTTTGGTGCAAAAAGATGATTTTTATTAAAGCACAGGAATGGGACCTGTGGGCAGAAACGGCTGTAGTGGGGTTGTGAGGGATGGTGATTTTTATACCTACAAATTGGGATGGGGGTTTAGGGACAGTGTAAGTCTCTAAGAAATTTTGGAAACAAGGTTTTCAGGACCTTGAGGGGACTTAGCTATTGTCGAGAAAAGGTCATTTATTGTGATCTATTAAAACCTTAGTTATGAGACCCTTCAGATGTATATTGGTGGGTCATATTCTTGGGGTATGACTGCCAACACATATCTTGGGGGTTTTGAGATAAAGGATAATTTCTGAAGGAATTTTTATATGTTAAAGCAGACTTAACAGGATTGGGGGGTGCTAGGTGGGCCTTTTGCCCTTAGCAAGTTGTCCACACGGACATCTAGGCAGTTGAGTCCATAGAGGAATGTCACTTTGCCTGTTTAAGGACTAGTCAGTGGATTGTAGATAGTAAGGACATTTAATAATTTTTCTTGCGCCTTTGTTTCCCACATCACTTTCTGTGTGCCATTCTTGTGTAAATGCTTCTTCAGATGTCATTTAATCCTCATAAAACTTCAGGAGATAAGTACTTTTGTTATTTCTGTTTCTTAGTTAAGAAAAGTAAGGCCTAAAGAGGGTTAGAAACTTGCACTAGTCCCTTAACTCAAAAGTGGAAGAGCTGAGATTCACATCCAGAGGATGGTCTAACTTTAGGTGAGTGATTTGAACCTTATAGGCTGCTGCCTTGTTTAATGTCACCCTGGGAGCCATTGCTAGCCCACCTGCTAGGCAGGAAGTACTAGAATTATTCACAGTGCTTAAGATAACAAAAGATAACTGGGTGCTTAAGTGCTCTGTCCTGAGGATAGCCTTAGGTGGTCAGGAAATAAGTAGAATAAACCCAGGGGAGGTAGAAATCCTGGCAGGCGTGCATTCAAAAGCCATGGTTATCCATATCAGAAAGTAGACCTTGCGCATATCAAGGAGGGGCCCTAGGATTATTTAATGTCCTATTTTGAGCATTTAGTGCCAGGTTCAGTCTGTAGTGTTTCACCCGTGATTTGAAATCTGGGTTTGCTGGACCACCAGGAATGTGATGATAATATTGGAGAATCCATGTGTTTTTCAGACATTCTAAAATGTCAAAGGAAATTATCCACTGACAAGACTGCACAGACTTTTTAAAAAGATGAATTTCTTGACTGTTGGCTAGAATTCTACCAGTTTAGTAAGATTATATACTGGTTACTTCATGATAACCAGAAGCTTTGATTAACAGATGTGCATGTACGATAAAATGAGAAACCAAATATGGCTTAAAAGGAATTTTATTTGAAAAACAAAAGGTTTCAAAAGGGACCATGAATTATATGAGTACAATGAATTATGAATGCTTTACTTAATGGTTTTGATGCAGACAGGCTGAGTCCGAAAACCCAGGAGAGAGTCCTGTAGGACCATCCAAGAGGGCCCTTGGCTTCACATAGGATAGAAATAAAAGATAAGCCAGAGAACATGAAAACAAAGTTTACTGAATAGTGTCAGTGACAGGTAGAGACTAGCAGAAGGCGTGTCTGGGAGACTCAGGAAGGAAAGAGAATGAGTCTTATTGTTGCTTAGGGTTAGGGATTTATATTGGAAAAGGGTCTGGGTTTCGGTAGGTCTAGGGTAGGGTCTGATTAAAGGTGAATGTCTGGTAAACAATAGGTGTTATTTCATAAATTACCAAAGGTATTGATGCATATGTGAGTGGAGATTTATTTGCTCGAAGCTAATGTCCTGGAATGTTATTTGATATCTAGCTCTTTTTAGATGTTATCAAGTGTTTGGGGCCTAGGACAAAACTCACAGATTAATTTTCTTGTTTCCCACTTGAAATGGGAACATAGCTTCTTTGGTTTATTCAGACACAAAATATGGATCCTGAGTAAAGGGAGCCTAGCAGACAAACAGCAGGATGGAGCCTTTCTACAATGGAGTCCTTTCAGTTTCCCTACCTCAGTGGACACATTGAGAACTATAACCCATACTCAAGTGTTAATCACAGAAGTTGAGTGAATGGGTTGAAACCTTGTGTTTCCAAATATCTGCATTATATTTGATGCCTCTGTTAATAAATTACTTCTTCTAGTGATCCTACTTAGTGCTAATTACCTCAACTTCTGTGACCAGTGACATGTATCTGAGCTCAGGCCACACAGAAAGACTGTAAGTTTTGTTTAGAGGGGAAAGTAATTTTCTAGAAAGAGCAACAAAAGTTTGTCTATTACGAAATGTTAAAGGACTAGTTCCTTTTGGGTTGGGGGTGTAGGCATAGAAGAGAGTAACATAAAAAGGAGAAAAGCATTAAAAGAAGAAATGAGACGATACAGCTAGAGACAAACATTGTCTACTGTACAATTTGCCTATTCCTGACACTTTTAACCAAAACAAGAGCAATTAATCAATAATTTCTGAGCCTCTACTTTAAAGACCTGTGCTATACAAAATAAGGTTCCTAATTTTTGTCCTTAAGGGGAAATGGGACATACACACAGAGCTGGCACTAGGGTAAGAGGAAGGCACTTCGTCTAAGCATATGAAAACATAAATGGTGACATAAAATAAACCATAATTTTATCCAACAGTACAGTAGATATCATGAGGTAATACCAAAAAAGTTAACCAGGGACAGGAAAGGATACAAAATTTAGGGGAAAAGCCATCATTATTGCCTGGAATCAAGAGGTTCAGAGCTAATGTATTGGGATCTGGAGGGGGACATCCACCTGACTAGTTCACTATTTCTAGACATGTTCTACAATGGATTACTCTTGCTACAATAGATTTTTTTTTTTCACTTTCTCTTAATAAATAGAAGAGAACAGGTGAAGCTCAAGGGACTTCTGTTTTTTTTTTTTTTTTTTTTTTTTTTTTTTTCATGACAACCCTAGCATCCTAAACTTCACTGGTCCATGCTGTAGCACTCATCAGAGTGCTAGACCCATGGATCCACCTGATAAATATCTTCTAATTACACGGTAAAACTTACAAACATTTAACTTAGAGAAGACCTCACTAAATGGCCACGCCACTACTTCCTAGCAGTATGAGTGTGGGTTAGTTATTAATTTTATTTTTCTTATCTGTATAATGGGACAGCTAACTTCTATAACAAAAGGTTAAGGAAACCATCGGCATAACTGAAATAATTCGTGAAAGTATCTGATACCTATCAGACCCTCAAATACTGACTATAAATGTGAAAATTGACCATTTGGGTATAGGCAGATGGAAGTGGACACCTGTACCTATGGTTGAGGGGAGTTGTGTGCTGTTTAACAGTTAGGTTCTGCTGGTCTTCAAATTTCTTATCTACAAAATGAAAGCATTGAACAGGTGGGTTTGAAAGATCACAGAAATTCTAATGGTATCTTGCTCCTAAGAAGCAAGATATTAATGAACCACCCCAATCAAATTCTTTCTAGGCTCCAAAGCACTGGTGCAATATTAAATATAAAAATAATGAGGGGGACTGCGTGGCTCAGTCATTAAGCATCTGCCTTCGGCTCAGGTCATGATCCCAGGATCCTGGGATCGAGTCCCACATCTGGCTCCCTGCATCACAGGGGAGCCTGCTTCTCCCTCTACCTCTCTCTCTTACTGTCTGTCTCTCATGAATAACTAACTAACTAACTAACTAAATAATCTTTAAAAAATATAAAAATAAAAATTGAAAAGTCACCACTAACTAAAAAGACAACATCTGTCTGCTCATTGGGCGTATGCTTATGGCTTGGATATATTAGCTGGTGCCAGTCAATGACGATTGTTTTAGATGGCAAAAACAAAAAGTAGTGAGTGTTTTATTAAGCCAAATTATTCAGCTTGATAAAAAACTATATCTTATTCAGGGATTCTTCCCACTACTTTGGTATCAAATTGTCTTTTCATGATAGGATAGAGATAAAGGATAGTAATTTATTCAGATTACAGAAAGGGAAAATGAAAAGTTGGCAACTCTGTGTTATTTCCCAGTTGTTATTTTATTGTTGGTTAATTTTCAGGTTCATAAAATTGGAAAATCTAGCAATTATTAACCTGGATCACACCCCCCCCCCCAATAAATAGTTTTTATTTTTATCATTAGCACTGACAGTATCACTAACAATGTTGAGAACAAAGTTTCTGAAAAGAATGTTGGATTGTTCATTGAAAAGTAGCAAGTTGTTTAAAGCCTCACTAGCCTTTCTCAGCATCAAAGCTTAAAAACACATCTTCCCCCTCCCCCCACTCTGAGGAGAAAAAGATGTTAAGAAAGAAGGGGCAAGAGTCAGAATTTTTTTTTTTTTCCTCCCTGCTCTTGGGGGATTCTACTGAGTGAAATATTTACAAGTGTGGAAATGGCACAGAGGAAGCCCACTTACTGATGGGGAGGAAGGTCGGTTCAGGCAGGCGGCCTCCTCAGTGAGCCAGCTCAGAAGGCTTGTCTGTTCTGACCTAGCTCTAGGCAAGTAGCTATCATGCCTGTTTGGGGTAAGCGATACAAAGAAGATAAAACATCACGGCACTTTTAATGTCTGAGCAGTTGCTTGAGTTGCCAAGTTCCCAGCAGAATAATATAGTCAAAGTTCTGGAGGATTTTCAGGAGATGAAATGTTAACCGATATATTAGAAAAACTGAGGAAAGTAATTTTATAGAAGTTGAAAGTTCATGCATAGTGATAGATTTTTTAAATCCACAGTAAAGGCTTGGTTTTGACCATCTTCTGACGGACTTTTGAAAACATTTCTCTTATAAATTAATACACTTTTATAATGACTAGAGACATTTTCTAATTTAAGAACTCAATCATGAAATAATAAATCTATAAATGATTTATCAAGTGTAAAAACTGCTATTGTTGCTACCATTTTTCCAACTGAACAGCAATATTTTTTGTTTCTTATTGTTGTCTCTGTATGGAATTTGACTTGAAAAATGTTTCTTTGTGTATGTTAACCTTGAGTGTTACGTTCAGTTATATCAGACTTGTTGTTCAGACATATTGACATTAAGAAAAACAAAGGGAACCCAAACTGACTTTGAGAGTTCACCATATTAATCTGTTATCAGAACCAAGGACATGCATTTACAAGTTGGTTTGCTCACATTATATCAGGCCCCATCGGTAGTCCTAGATACTTAGTTTGAACATAGATTCCTATGTGAGGGAACATGCCAAACAACTTCAAGTCAGTCCATGACGGTACTGGCTGCAATAGTACATATAGATTCAACAACAGCAATGATAATATCCTACAAACGCGTATTCCCTAGAGAAATAACATGACCTTTAATACGTCGTTATCCAGTCCTCATTTAAGTTTTGATGTTTTATTGCTCAGTAAAGGATCCCACCCTTTGACCTCTTCAGAGCTGATAATTATTATGATTCAACTTATCGATCTGAAGGTACAGAAAAGAGTTTTAATTCTTTCCCATTCTTATGTATCATTTGTGACTTGCATAAAAATATCATGAATGCCCGCATCCGGGTAGCTCAATGGGCGAGGCTTCTGCCTTGGCTTGGGTCTTAGAATTCTGGGATCTATCTTCTGTCAGGCTCCTTGCTCAGTGGGGAGGTTGCTTCTCCCTTTCCCTCTGCCTCCTTCTGCTGCTCATGCTCTGTCTCTGTCTCCCTCTTTCTCAAATAAATAAATAAAACCTTAAAAAAAATACCATGAATGCATGTACCTGTGTTCTCAAGGTTATTCTGACTATGTGTGTGTGTGTTTGGTAGTGTTGGAAGGGGGTAATGAGTATAGTCAGTTATATTTTAACAAAACACTTGAATGACATAAAGTAAAATTTATATTTAGTATTTTTCTTTTTTAAGTCAATAAAAGACCGTACATTTAGTTCATCTATTGCAATGTGAATTGATTTGAGAAATATGTATTTTCTTTAGCTATTTAATTTTATATTTTGACTGGAAAATTATTTTTACCTTCTTTCCCTATCCTCATATGCCTATAGTTTTTGAAGATACTCATCAGTAAGAGTAGATCTCCAGGTATGTGTTTGTGAAGGGTAGGGAAAGGGGGCACATGCAACCTTACCATCACTCTAGTCTTTTTTTTTTTTTTTTAAATGATTTTATTTATTTATTTGAAAGACAGAGATCACAAGTAGACAGAGAGGCAGGCAGAGAGAGAGAGGGAAGCCGGCTCCCTGCTGAGCAGAGAGCCCGATGCGGGGCTCGATCCCAGGACCCTGAGATCATGACCTGAGCCGAAGGCAGCGGCTTAACCCACTGAGCCACCCAGGCGCCCCCATCACTCTAGTCTTTAAACTTACTAAAAAATCCTTTAAAGGACACAATATTATGTTTTAATCTATCCTCAACAAAATTCAAAAATGGAAATTGTTTTCATAATTGCTTCAAAACTACAACAGTATGGTCTAAAGAATATTTGTGACCTCATGCTACCTCAAGAACATAGGTCAGGCATGGTTGTTCAAGTGTGGTTCCCTAACCAAGTCATATAAGGTAGGATTTTTCCTTCTAGACTTTCAGACAACAAGTTTTAAAGAATGAACACATAGTTTGCCTCTAAATCAGTTTCCTTTGGAATCAGTATGTGTTCTTCTGGGAACGTGGGGGCATATATGCACTATATTTGTGTGTAGGATTTGAATGGACCACTCTGGGAATAAGCTATATATTTGTATGTAGGAGTATGTATGTATACACACATATGTTTAATAGTCTAATAAAAAGAACCCATAGGCCTATATTCTAGTTTAAGTGCACATATTCATATTTTATGCTCAAGCACAATTCTGACATCATCGACACTTTGTGTTGGGATAGGACAAACTGGTTTCACCAAACAGGAAAATTAATTCACTCAATCTTTAGTATGCTCATGGAAACCATACAATTCATTATAAGCATATTGCCAATACAAAGACAAACAAACAGTACATGTATCCTATTAGATCTAAATCATAGAAGGGGGGTGATCTGGTAGAAAATATAATGCCTCCAGACTTGAGCATTCTGAGCTGTACTCATGAATTACTTACTGCATGCCTAGGTTCCACTCTAGTTTCATGTAATTTATACAGGGTATTATACATTGTGCCTCTTCCCAAATCAGCTATCTCCATAAGAGATTCATGCATTATGGAGCCAGGGGAACACTCAGGACCAGTCTAAGAATGCTGGGTCCATGGGGGAAAAGACAAAGTAAAAATCAGCCCCTACCTAAATGCACAAAGCACGTTGGTCTCTGAAATGTTCCTGAAGCCCTACCTGTGAAAAGTCTAAAGGCTGGTCTCACAAAGTATGTCACAGAGAGTTTGGGTAGATAATTTAAGTCATCATGAAGTCGGGGACAGTGGCTGGTTAAATCTTTTGTGAGCTTGCTTCTTCTCCATTCTGTACAGTCTAACATACAAGCACACTTTATTGAGCACCAGAGGGTTTTCACCCACCTCTGCTCCATTACTCAGACAAATATAAGAATTAAAGCCAATGGAAAGGAAAAAAGTAAAAGCCTAGATGTCTAAAAGTTCTTTGCTCAGAAAAGATTTATAAATAATTTTAATTTGGATATTGCAGCACTCACTCATGAATCCTCTGCTTTTAATGTTCAGTATGACTTTAGTGATATATTCCATGATAAAAACCATTCCTAAACCTATATGGAGGGGACGTTTTGAATTCTATATGATACCAGGCTAACTATTTGACAAGTAAAATGTTCAGTTAATGCCACTCCAATCAGTGAGCATGTCTCTTAAAAAACAAAGAAACAAAAAGCGAGATTTTTTATAATGGAAACTAGATATAAACTCAAATAACAGATGGATTTTATATATTTTGCTCACTAGTGTATTGTTAGTGACTAGGCTGTAGTAAGCATTTAATGCATATTTATTGAATGGGGGATGAAATCAATGCATGTGACATGTCAGGGAGAACAGAACTCTGAGCTGGTGATGTGTTTATCACAGTGGAGTTCATTCCTCTATGTGTGTTTGCTCAGAAATGCAGAGGATACTACTTATGGCAAGTTTTAGTAAAGGGTGTCCTGATGTCTCTTCTGATCTGATATCTGTGTATCAGATATCAGGGTCAGATAACAGGGTCAAAGGAGACCTGGTAGGGGGTCTATTTGGCTGCAAATAACTGAAAGCTGCCACCGTGGCCCGGCCATGCAAGGCTTTGTCTCCTGCCACAAGAAGTTTGGGAGTAGGTAGTCTGGGGTAGGTGTGGCAACTCAATAATGCCAGTAAGGAATCTATTTTTGTCCATCTTTCTGTTCTGCCAGACATAGTTTGTAGGCATTTGCACTCAAGCTTGGCATCTTGTGATTGCAAGAAAGTTGCTTGCTGCCATGTCATATGCTAATATTTCATCAAACAAAAAGGAAAGATAAAGGAGTGAAGGAGTAATCAGGAATGGATGGTGACTCTATCAAGAAAGCAACAGCTTTCCCATCAATCCCAGCAGACATCTGCTTACGTTTCATAGAGCAGGACTGTGCCACATGATTAGCATGCCACAGAGTCTGGAAAAGCAAATGTTTTAACTGGACAGTTTGCTACATCTCCAAAAAAATCAGGGCCCTGTTGAGAAGCAGAAGTGAAAGAGGGTGTTGGATAAGCAACTAGCCATGTCGGCCCCAGGGGCTGAATTTAGGGAATTAGTATAATGGCCAGAACATAATATCTGAGCAGGGCTCCTCTGATCTCACTCTTCTAAAAAATAAGTTCAGACCAGAGTAGTTCTATGAGGCAACAATTTAAGTGGGTATTTTCTTTTTCATGATTGAGTTAATTCAGACCTTGTATTCATAAATAACTAAACTAGTAGGTGAAGATTTCTTGATGGATTTTCATCCTGCATTTGTGGCTTAAAATAAAAAAAAGTTATTGCCTTTGTACTGCCTGCATTTAGGATCTTCTATTCTCTGGATCAACGTTTTGCTTATTTCTCCTTTCAAAACAGTTTTTCCTAAATAGGAAAATAGAAGGAGTATGGTAAAGAAATTCATACCAGAATGTGAATGGTTGACAGTGTCTTTATAAATAGTTCTCTTTAGAGGCTATTTGAAGTTTAATGGGGTAATTGCCCAAAAGTTCATCTCTTATTTCAGAAGCAACTGAAGGAGTGGTTGAGAAAAACATTTTTGAACAGAAGAATCTTAATCTTAGCTATGTAGTAACCCATGTGGGCAATTGTCTTTCTTATCTAAGCATAGGACTTTGTTTTCATTAATCAAGAGTGGTTAAAAAAAAAATAATAATAATCTTCCTCTCTTTAATGCTTTGACAGTATGCTGATAGAACAATGATTTCTTTAGCAGATGACCTATATGAATCATGTAATTCCATGGGTCTTTGTTCATAGAAATACAAGCAATTTAATAGTCAGGAGTTAGAGATGTTCAAATCTTTAATAAGGTTTTGGCCCTTACTTGGATTTATTATTTTTTTTCATTAGGACAAATATTTTATTAATATAATGTAGGGAGATATTTGCTAGAAAGGTATAATGTAAACTGATCTGTTATAAATTTAAGAAAATTAGAAAGAGAGACCAAAATAAGTCATTTATGAATAATACAACAGGAACCATTGTAGCAAGTATTCCTGTGTGTTTTATGTGCACCCAGAAAGTCTTTATACTCTTCAAAATAATTTGTCTTCACCTACAAACCACATAGCCTTGTCCTGTATTTGTTGCTCACAACCCAACTTGCTGCTCTATTTTTCTTTCCTGCTTGAAGACTTAACATTCTTGGAGAAGAAGCTTTATGGGAAATAGTCATTGACTCTTATTGAAGCAGTGTCGTTTCTGCATGGGAACCAGGCTAACGCAGTATTGCTACAGATTCCAGGATAACTTCCTTGATTTTACAAGAAGGGCTCTCAGGGATCCTTTCACCTCAATCATATGAGCAGAAAGTCTCATTCTAAGGTTTCACAGAAATGCATACACTTCTCTACTCATACCACTCAAAAAATCTTGCCCTTAGAGAATCAGAACCTGGGCACTTGGTAGAGCTGGAAAAGAGACATCTGAAGAGATGTCATCTTGACTGTGAAAGGGACATTTGTCCCCATCCTATTATCTTCCATTCAGGCCTCCTTCATAAGGCTGTGCGGGGCCCTTCTCTTTGCGGGACTTTATAATGGCTTCAGACTTTCTGTTCTAACACAGGAATGGGATATGAGGATCTGTAGAAAAATGTAAATGGATCTTTTTTCAGTAATTGTCAAGGGACAAGGAATATTAGAGAAGGATTTTTTTTCCCCACACATGGAGCACATTGTCCCTGGCTATTCAAAATAAGCCTCTCAGTCGCAGAGAATCCTATCCCTAAGGAATGCCACAAAAATAGCCCCAATTAGCAGAATGTAATTACTTAAGTGGTAATCATATACTTAATGATGAACCTCTCCTCCCAACTAGCATAATCTCTTGAATAATTTAGAAGGCAGAACAATTCAGTAAAAGAGAACCTTCTTTAGAGTTAGGGGATGTTTGTGCCCATGCTTGTGCACATGTATATTACAAGGGAAGGTGAGAGAGAGATAAGTTTAACTAGCTTTAAAGAAGAACAGAGTTGGCATTTTTAATCTATAAAGGGCTCATTTAAGTGCATGGCATGACATTAAGACTCCTGATAGCTAAATGGACTAAGGTTATGAAGAGGCAGCTTAATCAGGAGAGAACAAAACCAGTAAACAAGAAAAATGTACATTTTCATGAGGAATCCAAGGCAATGCATGTTAAAACAATAATCCAGGCCAAATTTATTAAAGTAAGTAAAACGTAAAAATATATTATATAATGCTGGTGAGATTGTGGGGAAGCCAGTATCAGAATTTATTGCTGGCTGCATTGTAAAATTTTTAGAGACAAATTTGATCATTTTATTATATCAAAAACCTTAATAAGTGGCCAGTGATCCTGAGAGATAATTCAATAAAATCATAAAACTGTATGAACTGAAAGTAATTGCTGTATTTGCTATAATAGCAAAAGTTAGAAACAAATATTTAAGAAATATTCAGACATGGTATTCATAAATAACTGAACTAATAGGTGAAAACCACCCCAACAGTGGGACGCCTGGGTGGCTCAGTAAGTTAAGTGTCTGCCTTCTGCTCAGGTCATGATCCTGGGGTCCTGGAATTGAGCCCTGCATAGAGTTCACTGCTCAACGAGGAGCCTGTTTCTCCTTCTCCATCTGCCGCCACCCTGCTTGCACTGTCTCTCTCTCTATCTCAAATAAATAAATAAAATCTTTCAAAAAAATTTTTAAAAAAGAAAACACAATAGTTACAAATGATAAAATAACAATTCAATGGAATGAGATTTTTTTGTTTTTTTGTTTTACAATGGATGATTAAAAAGTGCCAGAATATGATACAGGAAACAAAAAATACAAAATTTAAATTATACTATGGATGTAGCTATGTAAAATATGTAACTATATGGGCAAGCATTAAAAAGGAATTTATGAAAAGTAGCAATATGTTAGTGTGGTATGATTTTTAGGGATTGGTTTTTATTCTAAACATTATTTTAATATGATACAAGTTTTTAAAAAATCTGTAATGAGTTTATTGAGGACCCTCAACCTGTTAGGGATAAACATGAAATAGATCTTTTTCTCTGATAACTCTACTATGCTGACCTTTCTAAGTTTGGCTGAGGTGCTACTTCCAGTTCTATGACTTTCCAGCCTTTTCGGTTATCAGAAGAGTCTCTTCAGTTTTTGTTCTTGATTTTACATTTTGTTTGTTTATTTATTTATTTTAAGTAATCTCTATGCCCAATGTGGGGCTTGAACTCCTGACCCTGAGGTCAAGAGTCATGTGTTCTGTTGACTGAGTCAGCCAGGTGCCCCTCTAGGTTTTTGTTTGTTTGTTTGTTGAAACTCAGTTCTGTGTGTTTTCTAACTTAATCTCATACTCAGTTCAAAACTTTCCTGTTCTCCCTCCAACTTCAGTTGGATTTATGACTTGCTGTGGACTGCATATTTGGGTTTCACAAACCCAAACTCCTACTGTGATGGTGTATGTAGGTGGGGCCTCTGGGAGGTAGTTAGATCTAGATGAGGTTACCAGGGTGGAGAGTTCATATTGAGCTCAGTGCCCTTTTTTTTTTTTTTTTTTAAGATTTTATTTATTTATTTGACAGACGGAGATCACAAGTAGGCAGAGAGGCAGGCAGAGAGAGAGAGAGGAGGAAGCAGGCTCCCTGCTGAGCAGAGAGCCCGATGTGGGACTCGATCCCAGGACCCTGAGATCATGACCTGAGCCGAAGGCAGCGGCTTAACCCACTGAGCCACCCAGGCACCCTCAGTGCCCTTTTTAGAAGAGACCAGAGAGCTAGCTCTTGCTGTATGTGAGGATACAGTGAGAAGTGGCCATCTTTAAATCAAGAAACGGGTCCCTCAACAAAACCCAACCGTGCTTGTGTCCTGAATTCAAATTTCTCAGCCTCCAGAACTATCAGAAATAATCGTGTTTTTCTTTGTTTGTTTGTTTAAGCTACCCAAAGCATGGTATTCTGTAATAGCAGCCCAAACTGAGTAAGACATGACTCATTTCCTTTCTCTCTTTCTTGTATTTCTGCTCTGGACATGGCTTGGCTTCTTTCTGATGTTTTCCCTTCAACAAGTCTATTCTGTGTCTAATGCAGACTGTCCATCTTCCTTCTTTGGTTCCTTCTTTGGTTACTGGGAGGAATGTCCCCTCTATCATCTCCTGGAATGGGAGATCCAGGTTAACTTTAATCTTTTCCTTCTAGCCTCAACTCTTCTCACAGAACATCTAACTTACAGTTTCTTACAGCTAGAGTCCCCTTAGTAGGCAGTCTTCTTGGGGATGGGTTGATACCAGGAAGACAGCTCAAGCACAGCCATTTCATTCAGGATTTATATAGGAAATCATGGACCCTGGTTTATACCTAGTAGTGGAATGTGGGCTGTTTTACTGACTTTTCCCAAATACCATCTTCCTCTTACCTTTCAGCCATTCTCAGCATCAGACATTCTGCTAGCCTGGTATCCTGGGAACTTTTTAATAACTTACCAACAATTGCCCACTTAATGGTGGATGGGACTATTCAGATAGTCACTGAGAATAATTCTCCCGGAGACTTCTTTTCTCTACTTTGGCAAGTCTCACTCTAGATCTTTTCTTCCTTGATTTTCAGCTTCGTAAACGTTGCAGTCTCCAGGAGAGCCATGCTTTAATTCCCATATCCAGACATTTTCTTATATTAATCAGAGTGGTGGTGGTGGTCTTTTGGTTATGTGGAGAGAGTGTCTCTCTCTAAGTCCTGGAGGAAGATGGTGGCTCCAATTACTGGCATTTCTTTGAACTTAGAATGTGAAATATTTAGATGACAGTTCTGGCACTCAGCATCTAACATCATTTAACAGCAGAGAATTATCATTTAATGGCAGTTTGAATGTAGTTAATTTATAGAATTGGGGACTAAACTGATGCATTCTAATAAGTAAATATAGTTACTGCCACCAGTGTTTGTTGTCTGAGTGATTAAATCCTTTTTGAAAAGGTCAGGACAATAATTCAGAATGTTTTAGAAAACATTCCTAAAGCATCCTAACCCAGCCACATGGACGTTTTATTCTGAAATACTATCCCTAAATAGTATCTGCTGAAAACCTGCTGAAAATCCTTTCTCTCTCTAAAATACTTGCCATGCATACATCTTCTACCTGGGTTAAAATTGTCACTATCATGGGTAGAGGAAGGGAATTGGGGTGAAGAGCCATGGAATGTTGGGGCCAATGGGGAGAAATGGGACTTCCAAAACAAACTACTTCCTTTTTTTACCAGGATTAGCACCATCACTCACAAGATAATGAGCAGGAATTTCGTGTTTCCTTTCCAAATCTATTTGTGAGTGGTTGTTAACTCATAGGCAATTAAAGGGCCTGAAGGCAGAAATCTTATTTCCTCAGTGAAATGCCCAGGTATTGCCTAACACTAAGTAACGTGGATGCTACTATTTTGAAACTTTCCTTGAATTAGGAGACAATGATACAGCTTCAAATCAATCAAAATTTCATAGTTAAAAATGGAAATACTAGTTGACAAAAGAGGGAAAGAGAAAGATTTTCTTTTTTTTAATGAACATTTTAAAAGTTGGAAAATTTCATCTAACTGTAAGACTTTGGCATGCTTTTAAATTTAACCCAAAATGTTATTCAAGTGGAATTGTTTGTCTAGTTTCCAAAGCTGTCCATTTTTTATGGATTTTGTTTGAGATGTGCATCATAGATGTATTTTTAAATTGATCAATTTGACATAGTAGTTTAAAATACAACATGTCCCTTAAGACCCAATTCTTTGAAAATGGGAAGCTCGTGGTTGAAATAGCTGAAGGCAGAGTTAGAAAAATGGCCTATATTAATATCAGTAAGCTTGTTTTGCTTTTGATCATGCACAGACAGAAAATCATGTCTCAGAGGTGAAATTGTGTATTATCAATATGCCTTTCCATTGTTCTTATATTCTGTAGTGAAAGCCGCTAATGATGATTCTTTATTTAGAATTAGGTGTTCAGTTTTACCAGACTATCCTTAAAATAACATGTAGTTGGATATAATAGACTCAGGAAAATGTAAAAAAAATACATGTTCGGTGAATCTATGGCAGCTGATGTGGTGAGCTGACTCTGGAAAGATAAGAGCTAAAGGGTCTGTTGACTGTAATTTTGTTCTATACATGATGTCTACATGAGCTTCAGATGGGCCAAGTGAACAAATATTTGACCTTTCTTAACATTATGTAGGCTTAGTTGTATATGCTGTCACCATTCATTTAACATTTAACTGCAAACTGTCTTGTTTTCTGTTTTACTTTAAATGTATGTAAAGCTTTTCTTTTCCCATTACTTCTTTTCTGTTTCTACCCTGTGATCACTTTGGACCATAACAGGAAGATAAAGAATATGGAAGACAAGGGGGCACCTGGGTGGCTCAGTTGGTTTATTGGCTGCCTTTGGGCTCAGGTCATGATCCCAGGGTCCTGGGATGCAGCCTTGCAACAGGCTCCCTCCTCAGTGGGGAGTCTACATTTCCCTTCCCCTTCACCTCTCCCTACTCCACTTGTGCCTGCTCTTGCTCTCTCACTCTGTCTCAAATAAAAAAAAAAAAAAAAAGAAAGACTATGGAAAACAATCCCCCTAAACTATAGGATCAATCTTACCTTGTGTTGTTCTGCTTATTTGTGTTGTGTATTGAGCTTGGTACAACACTTGGATTCCCAACTTTTCCTTCCTGCAGACTTGTGATACCTAGTCCCAACTTTGCTGAACTTCTGGTACTCAGATATGTGCATCTCTGAGTTTTAGCCTTCTGTTTTCTATTGCTCACCCCATAACAAGTAACAACTTGGTAATGGTAACTTACTCATTAAGGATAAGCACTGGTGGTCTCATTCATGCTTCTTTTTTTTTTAAACTGGGAGTTAGTAGGCAGAAGGCTAGAAGTAGCTGTTTTGTCAAAATGATTTCAGTCAATTCATGGTAAATGAAATGAAATTTTCTCACTTCCTACATGGTTAGGAATTTTGGTTCTCAGAAGGTATTGAATTTAAATGGAAGAACCAATGAAAGCCACATCTGTGGCTCTGAGAACAACGGTTAATTATATAGGTTCTTAAAAATCCAATCCCAATCTATGTTACTAAAGAGACCTGCTGAAATGAGATTTTTTTCTACTTCAAGAAATCAGTTCAGAAATTCCAAACTTTTGTAAGTCATGGTCTTCTTTGAAACCACATTGCTCATATGTTTTACATTTTCACTGTATGAGCTCTCTGTTCTTTTGATGTATTCAATCATTTATTACTTTTTACATTTTTCTGGTGACACAGATCCCAGAGCTATAAGAAACTCAGCATTTATTTCATATGATTTGGTCTTAAAATATGATTTTAAAAAGTAAAAATAGTTCCTGTATTAAACTGCATTACAAAAGGTGTTCTGAATAACAAAGCTTATAATCATTCAGTGTGTTTTTCTGTGAAAGAATGATCTTTTTATTACAATTTTTATGTAATGAATACTCCAATAAAATTCTTCTGCTTGTTTCTGTCTTATGATCATTATCACTATGTAATAGACTTATCTGCTGCTTACAGTAATGATCTATAGATGAATTTATTACAATTGCTTCCTTCTGCCATCAAACACCAATTACACATCAACTCTCCTAAAGTTTTTACTCCTCTATTACTAAAACCAGTTCAGACAGAGACAAGGACCCAAATATCTAAAGTTTGATATCACTATCACTGACCCCAAGCAATTAGTTTTTAAAGCTTAAATGATGGGTATTTCATTCATAACATCTCCTGTTTTTCCTGACCACAAAACCTTTTTTTTTCTTCACAAGCTAATTGTAACTAGGAAATCTATTAGATTCTTTTCATCTCCACCACCTACATATGGTAAATTTAATTTCAAGTAAATGCCATTGTGAAGCAATTGGAGTGCTTCATGTAGTTTGTTACAATGCTTTTGAACTACAGCAACCTGGTAACATTAGGTGAAAACCCGTTATAATTCTGTGTGTGTGTGTGTGTGTATGTGTGTGTGTGTGCGTAATTTTGTGGCCCATGGGGAGAATTGGGCAAAGATACTGTGTTTTTCTCCTGACCGGAAGTCAGAAATATAACAGCTCTTTGCCATCTCAAAAAACATCCATACCTTCAATGAATTGTTAAAATATAATCACTTGCCTGGACTTAATAAAAAACATAGTCAAAGATTCTAATATTAGATACCAAATCAGAATCTATTCTCTTTCAACAGTTAAAATAAATGGGATGGAGGGAATATACCAAGGCACAAAAAATTGTATTTTTATCAAAACCAGCCGTAGCTACCTACTTGGAGATAGGCATGGATCTATCACTTTTGAGCCTTTTTGACCCTCCTAATACTTTCTAAATCTGAAATCCCAAGCCATAGAAGGCAATCATGATAAGGGTCCTGGTATCTTTCAACTACTCTTGAACATTCTCTCCTCCCTATTACAGCATTGTAAAGTTTTATTTTTGCCTTTTAAACATCACTTGTCAGTCATCATTACTTTTCTATGGCCAATAGTTATTTCTCATAACTAAAATTTTTTTGGCTTTTGTCCCTAAGCATCTTGTAGCATGTATGTTTCTATGTGGTTCACTTTTCTTTTTGCTGAAGTTTGTCCCCTAATGTTTATGGTGAGAGTGCCTGTGTGGCAAGCTCTGTCTTTGTAGGTCTGATAAGGTGTTTCCTTTGGCCTCATTCTGAAGTAATAATTTAAGGAGATATAAAATTCTAACTTGACATCTCTTTTTCTCAACTTTTAAAGATATTGGTCCATTATTTTCTGGTTTCTATTGATTTAGAAAAGATATCGTTGTTGGCCTATTTTCATTCCTTTGTATCTAAAAACCTTTCTATGGTAGATTAAAAGATGGCTTTAAAAATTTTTGATACTTTACAGTTTAACATGGATTTTGTGTGGGATTTTTTTTTAAAAAATGTTCTTGTTATTTGGAGTATATTCTTAATTTCATGGTTTTGTTTTGTTTTTCAATTCTGGAAATTCCCAGATAAAAATCTCTTCAAATATTGCTTTTCTTCCATTCCCTCTATTTTATCCGTCTAGGGCTTTTATTAGATGAATGTGAGAGTTTCTCAATTTGTCTTATACTCTCAAAATTGCTCTTCCTATTTTAAAAATGTCATTGTCTCTGGCATCCTGAGAGGCTCCTTTACTCCTTCTTCTACTATTGCTAATTCTCTCTTCAGTTGTATTTAATTCAGTTTTATTACCCATTGCACTTTTTATTTCAATGGCTATATTTCTAATGGTTTATCTTTAATATTAATGATTTCTTCTTTTTTTAAAATAGAAGTTATTAGCCCACTTATCTCCATGAGCATACAAAATATGCTTAATCTGAAGTACAACTATCTTTTCTGTAAAATGCACTTCCCATGAAGCAAATTAATGCTCTGATTGTTGTTTTATGGTTCCTTTCTTATTGGTAGATTTTGTCATATGTTTGGAAACATTCGTTTGCAACTTTATTTTGAATGAGAAGTTATTTTTTCTTTCTCTCACTTTTGGCTGACTTCCTTCTTCTCTAGAAAATTTGAAGACTCATCCACTTGGATCCTACTCAGTACATGTTAATACACTCCCCCATGTTTTCCAGCCTTCCTTATATTACTTTGGATTATGAGACTAGTTCTGGCAAATGGATTGTGAGTGGAAGTAACATGTATCACTCCTAGTCCAAAAGACCATTAAGGGCATATGTGGAATAGCCATGTTTTGTAGCTTGTAGATGGGTATAAAGATCGCTGGACTGGCAGAGATGCTAGATGGAATTGTCCCAGATTCCTCGTCACTGTTAGAAGATAGCTGCCAAGGAGAGCCACCTGACCTGCAGTAGACTGTGATGTGAACATGAAATAAAATTTTATTGTATAAACCTGCAGATTATTTGAGTTTATTTCTTACTGCAACATGGGTAAACCCTAACTGATATACCACATACCACTCTATCCCCCATTCCAGCCTGTATCCCAGAGCCAAGTTATAAAATATTGGTTTAAAGTTCTTATCCTATTTTGATATTTGAAATATTGAAGATAATTCACTAAGTAACAGATAGGTTTCACTCCTTATTATAAAGCTGGTCTATACATTCCCTATTCTTTAGGCCTGAAGTCCTCATTAGTCCCAGGCAGCAATCAGCAGTTCTCTTAACCTACAGCTACAGGTTGTGTAGCTGACTCTGGTTCTTCATTTGGAGTACCTGATGCTTATGAAGCTGACCTGCCTGGTGCCAATCTGCTTCTGGGAGTGACACCCAGAAAGCCAGGAGCTTCAGCCTCACTCGGCCCTATGAATTCTGATTTATAGAGATGCTTATCTTTTTTTTTTTTTCTTTTAAGATTTTAATTATTTATTTGAGAGAGAGAGAGAGACAGAGAGAGAGAGAGAGAACACACATGAGTGGAGAGAGGGGTGGAGAGACAGAAGAAGCAAACTTCACTGAGCAGGGAGCTCATATGCAGGGGTCAATCCCAGGCCCCTGAGATCATGACCTAAGCTGAAGGCAGATGATTAACTGACTGAGCCACCAAGGGGCCCCGAGATGCTTATCTTTTAAAATATATATAGCTATGAATTTTTTTTTTCCTTTCCATACTTGCTATATGTTTGGAATAGAGGGGTGTGTTGAGGTATAAATTTATTTCACTAGCTTAAATAAGAAGACTCTTTGAGTACAGTTCTCCAGTCTGGAGTTTAAAGATTAGCATACATAAAAAGACATAGTGATTAATGCAGGACTTCTTAGATCCCGTGGGGGGTGGAAGAATCTGCAGTTGTTTTTAGCCATGGCTTCTGGAGTTATAATGGGGTTTATGAAGTTCTTGGCTTTCAGTATGCATTCACTATCAATTGTCCATTTCACACTCTGGCAACTTTTATGGTGCTTTTTAGAGATGTTTTGGAAGTGGTGTTAGAAGCAATAAGCTAGGTTAGTGATTCTCAAATTTGAGTGATATATTGCCTTTTTTTTAAGGACCAAAGAATTCAAGACCTCCTTAATGTTGATTGACATTATATTATTATTATTATTATTATTAATTCATTTACTTAAGTGTATACAAACATAAACTAGATATGTGCTTCTCATGATTAAAGCTCAGATATGGCTAAAAAAACAAATTTATAAATTAAATACAAATGAAACTATAAAATCAGTAAGATTCAGAGTAACACATTTATTTTAATGTGACAGATGATGTTGCTTTGCTGAAACCAAATTGATGCTTGTAATACAAACATTGTAAAGACCATTGAGATTCATTGTATCAGACAGATCATGGAAGAAAATGAAACACATTTATTTCAGGAGTATTTGAAGAGGGTTTAATAAAGGAAATATACACAAGGTAAACACAGGGTTGAGTATAGCAATAGTGAAGTGCTATTATCACCCATGGGACTGTCCGGCAGATGAAGGAGTAATAATCAGAGCCTGGAGTGTGGCTACCGATACATGAGTAGAATGACTTGGAGAAGCTGTGCTCTTTGTTGGAAGGATACAATCAATTTGTAGGATCCCAGCAGGGAGGAAGCCATCAAAATAAATACCCTGACCTTACTCTTCCCACTCTTCAACCTCCTGCTATCAACTCCCATTTGCTGACCCCAACCAGAAGCCAGAGGGCAAAGAAGCCTGGGAACGAAGGTTATAGGCCTTCATAGTGGAAAAGGGTAGAGAGAATAGTCTGGAGAGGCAAAGGAAAACATTCACTCAAGTTCTTTGAAGTTAAATATGTACTACCACGTACTTTGTGATAACATAGTTCTCCCAAAACTTTTTTTTAATTTAAATTGGTAAAAAAGCATTTGCCTTTCCCTTGGCATAAATACAAATTTACACTGAAGTCCCCTTTATTTTTTTCTTATTAGTCCATGACAACTTAAATTGTAATTAGTGCCAACACAATGATAAACAGAAAGAAGGCATAAGCACTGCAGTTTGTGGTGATATTCAGTTGTAATATGATCATCTAACTGATCCTGAATTGCATTTAAAAATTATCAAAATGAACACAGAATATTTTTAAATGTTAAAAAAACAGAAAAGCCAAGCAAATAACAACAATAACAAAATCCCCAAAGAGAACTTCAGCTTGTGCCTATAGACCTTCCTGAGATCATGGACTTCATTTGAGAATCATTGAGCTAAGCCATTTTATCCTTCAATTTGGATAATTTCTCCCTGTTCCAAAGCAACCTGCACATAGCTGCTGGGAAAACTACCTGCAGTTGTGTTGTGATTCTGTCATTCTCTTCATAAAAAAATGTTTAGTGGCTCCTCATTTCCTACAGAAGTAAATATGAGTCCTCAGCCTGGAATTCTAAGCCCTTAACTTACTTTTCTGGCTTTATCTTCCATGACTGTTCCCTTAGATATATTATATACACGATAGCCAAACTAGGATATATATTATGGCCTGAATATCCTGTGTTTTTCTACTTTCTTATCTCTAACTATTTTTTCTCTGTTTAAAAATGTCAGATGCCTCATTTTTGCCTTTTAAAATCTTATACACCTCTGTAAGCTCATTTCAAATTCTACCTTTTCTCTGAAGACTGAACTAACACTAAAGATCAGATTGTCAAATCAGACTCACACAATTTGGAGATCTTACCTGGGATCAAGCTTTCCCACTAATTTTAGGAATACAGGCACTCAGAATTTACAGGCAGGGCAGAGAGAAAGGTGGCACATCCCATATGACTTCCCACATCCTTTTTTCTATTACTGTGGGATAGTAATAGATGAACTCTCTAATGAGGATTGCAGGTCACCTTACACAATGGAGAGAATTTAAGCTAGGAAACCTCTCTATATAGAGCTCCAGAGAGTTGTATGGTTTATGTCACGTACTATAGGGAGCCATGCATCATAAACCCATAGATTGTAGGCTTGTTTACCCTAAGCAATCATAAACCAGAGGCATCCTGCATCATTAGTCTATTTTCCAAGAATTCTGTTTATCATATTTGCAAGGATATTAAATTGAGTCACTGCCTACTTCCTTCTTTTGGAATCATCTGCATGGTAATTGAGAAGAGAATGACTCACTAATGTACTGCTTAAATGCCTTCCTCCACAAATACTTTCTTGATTACTCCAGTCAATATAATCTTTACCTTCTATCTCCTTGTGACTCTACCATAGCATTATTTTTCTGCCTTGTGTTATACTTATTTAAATTAAGTTCTCCCCTCTTGCAACTCAGCATAAAGGACATGATATATTTATTTTTGGGTTATTAACAATACTTCTCAAAGTGACTTACATATAGTAATTATTTAATCAATGTTGAAAGGAATTAGGAGAAAGAGAAGTTTTTAATCCTCATTAATTTCTGCAAATACCACTGTTAAGTCCTAGACAGTGGAGAAGAATAAGACCAAATTCAGGTGAGTGTACATATCAGCTTATACAAATAACTTAATAACAGCCCTTTAAAATGTTGTTGAAAAGGTACATTATGCAAAATTTTGCATTAGGTGAAGTTGTTTTCACAGCCTTTCCTTTCATTCATGAGTACTTTTTCCCTCTCTCCTCAATGCTTATCTTGATCTTGTTTGTGGGGATGGACTTTATCCTGGTGATATGCTAGCTGGAAGAGGGATTCACAATTGCCAGGGTAAGTACTAGAGAATGTTATCTAGAAATTCATCCTTGGAGTATCAAATCAATGATAGAAAGATAAGAACCACAGTGGAGTCAAGCTTGGAGGAGGGGAAATTAGAAAGTAGTTAATCAACTGGAAGGATAAGGAAGAAACAGTAACCAGTGAAACACAATGAGGTAGAGAGGATAGAGAAATGTGCTAGCTGTTGAAGTGAATGGCTCCATATCCAGGTCTGAAAATCTGGAACATCCTTGGGGTGTTGCTTTTATGTGGGATGGCTTCTGAATGGCTTCAGAGACAGAGTTCTATATGAATTTTCTCCATTCATATGCAATTTCATTCTCATTACAGACATACCTCATTTTATTATGCTTATTTATTTATTATGCTTATTTATTTATTATGCAATTTATTGTACTTTGCATATATTGTGATTTTGTGGTTTTTTTTTAAACAAATTGAGGGTTTGTGGCTATCCTCCATCAAGCAAGTCTATGGGGCCATTTTTCTAATAGCATTTGTTCAGTTTGTGTCTGTGTTACATTTTGATAATTCTTGCAATATTTCAAACATTGTTGTTATTATTCTATTTCTTATGGTGATTCATGATCAGCGATCTTTAATGTTACTATTGTAATTTTTCTTGGACACCACAAACCGCACCCACATGAGATGGCAGACTTAGTAATAGTATGTGTTCTGACTGCTCTACAAGTGGCTGTTTGTCCATCTCTCTCCCTTTCTTCGGGTTCTCATATTCCCTGAGATACAACAAGCTTGAAACTAGGCCAATTAATAACTCTACCATGGCCTCTCAATGTTCAGGGGAAAGGAGGAGTCACATGTCTCTGACTTTAAGATAAAAGCTAGAAATGATTAAGCTTAGTGAGAAAGACATGTAGAAAGCTGAGATAGGCCTCTGGCAGCAAACAGCTAAGCTGGGATTGCAAAGGAAATGTTCTTGAAGAAAACTGAAAGTGCTACTCCAGTGAACATGTGAATGATCAGAAAGCGAAACAGCCTTTTTGCTGATTTGGAGAAAGTTGTAGTGATCTGGATAGAAGATCAACTAACACAACATTCTTTTAAGATTCTAACTCTCTTCAGTTCTCTGAGGGCTGAGAAAGGTGAGGAAGCTATAGAAGAAAAACTGGAAGCTAGCTGAGATTGGTTCATGAGGTCTGAGGAAAGAAACCATCGCAATGACATAAAGTGCAAGGTTAATACAGAGTTCTGAAATAGAGGCTGTAGTAATGTATCCAGAATAACTAGCTAAGATAATTAAGAAAGGTAGCTATACCAAATAACACAGTTTCAGTATGGATGAAACAGCCTTATACTAGAACCATTTAGGACTCGTATAGCTTGAATGAAGTCAATGCCTTGGCTTCAAAGCTTCAAAGGCAAGGTTGACACTGTTTTAGGAGCTAATGCAGCTGTTGACTTTAAGTTGAAGCCAATGCTCATTTGCCATTCCAAACATCCTGGTGCCTTAAGGAATTATGCTTAATCTACTCACTCTGTGCTTATTAATGGAACAACAAAGACTAAATGACAATACATCTGTTTGCAACATGGTTTACTGAATATTTTAAGCCCACTGTTGAGACCTACTGTTCAGCAAAAAGAATTTCTTTTAAAATATTACTGCTCATTCACAATGTACCAGGTCACCAAGAGCTCGGATGGCCTTGTACAATGAGATTCATGTTGTATTCATGCCTGCTAACAACATCCACTCTGGAGCCCATGGATCAAGGAGTCATTATCACTTTCAAGTCTTATTATTTAAGAAATACATTTCATAAGGCTATAGCTGCTATAGATAGTGGTTCCTATGATGGATCTGGGCAAAGTAAATTGAAAACCTTCTGGAAAGAATTTACTATTCCAGATGCTATTGAGAACATTTATGATTAATGGGAAGAGAACAAAATGTTGACATTAACAGGAGTTTGGAAGAGGTTGGTTCCAACCCTCATAGATGACTTTGAGGGGATCAAGACTTCAGTGGAGGAAGTAACTAGAAATGTGATAGAAATAACAGTGACTAAAATTAGAACTGGAGCTGAAATGTAACTGAATTGCTGTAATCTTATGATAGAGTTTTAATGGATGAAGAATTGCTTCTTACAGGTAACCAAAGAAAATAGTTTCTTGAGATGGGATCTACTCCTGGTGAAGATGTGAAGATTGTTGAAATGTTCATAAAACATTTAGAATATTACATAAGCTTAGCTGATAAAGCATCAGGGTTTGAGAATATTGACTCTAATTTTGGAAGAAATTCTACTGTGGGTAAAATGCTATCAAACAGCATTACATGCTGTAGAGAAATCATTTGTAAAAGGAAGAGTCCATTAATACGGCAGACTCCATTGTTGTCTTATTGTAAGAAACTGCCACAGCCACCCCAGCTTTCAGTAACCACTACCCTCATCCGTCAGCAGCCATCAACACTGAGACAAGATTCTCCATCAGCAAAAAGATCACAATTTACTAAAAGCTTAGATGAGGGTTAGCATTTTTCTTAGGAATAAAGTATTTTTAAATTAAGTTATGTACATTGTTTTTTAAACGTAATGCTATTGCACATTTAATAGACTATACTATAGTATAAACATAGTTTTTATATGCATTGCGAAACCAAAAATTTCATTTGATTCACTTCATTGCAACACTTGTTTTATTGCAGTGGTCTGAAAATAAACCCACAATACCTCTAAGGTATGCCTGTGTGTGGAAAGGATTGATGATAGTTTAAAATTTCTTCCCTCTGAGGACTATATACATATGCCTAGAACACAAAGCCATAGGCAAAAAAGCGAAGAAAGGTGCATTTCTGTTCTTGGATGAGGAGAATTGGGACCATAGGGGCCACCTTCTTTAGTATTCTGATTGCTCTTTCCTCCCTTATATTCTTGCAATGCTTGGCAACTCTCTTATGGCTCATCATATTGTATTTCATAGACTTATTTTGTGGAAAATTCATATAACATAAAACTGAGCACTTTAACCATTTTAAAGTGTGTAATTTACACTCAACATGTAAAAATGTACACTCAAATGTGTAATTTGCATTCATGGTGTACAACCATCACCATTATCAAATTCCAAAACATTTTCATCACACCCCCCCCCCCAATACCCTGTACCTGTTAAAGTGTCACTTCCCATTTCTTTACCCCCAGGCCATGGAAACCACCAATATCTATGGATTTGCCAATTCTGGATATTTCATATCAATGGAATAATCATACAACATGAGGTCTTTTGTCTAGATTATATCAGTTAGCATAGTATTTTCAAGGTTTATCCATGTTATGGCATGCATATATCAATACTGTTTGTGACTGAATAATATTCCATTGTATGGCTATGTTACATTTTGTTTATTCATTTATCATTTGATGGACATTTGGGTTGTTTCACTTTTTAGCTGCTTGAATAATGCTGCTCTGAAATTTCAAATAAATGTTTTTATTTGAATACCTTTTTCAGTTCTCTTGGGCATATACTCAGAAGTATAATTGCTAGGTCATATGGTGATTCTATGTTTAACATTTTGAGAATATGTCACTATTTTCCATAGCAGCTATACCACTTTATGCTTCCAATAGCAGGATGTTAAGACTCCAACTTCTATACATTCTCACCAACACTTGTTATTTTCTGAATGTGTGTGCGTGCGTGCGTGTGTGTGTGTATGTGTTAATTCAAGCCATCCTAGTAGATGTGAAGTAGCATCTCATTGTAGTTTTAATTTGCATTTCCCAAATGACAATGATGTTGAACATCTTTTTGTGTGCTTGTTAGCCGTTTGTGTATATTTTTTGAGACATAATCAAACAGATGTTGATGTTTATTTTACATCTTTCCTTTGAGACTATAAGTTTCTTGAGGACAAGAAATATTTTATTAATATTTTAATCTGTTAAGGGATCTTTTAAGTTGATTTGGGTACACTAAATGCTCAACAAATCCTTATTGACCTTAATTTAGGACTCATAACAAAATGTTGTATTGCCTGAGTCAGCCCTGAACTAAAGTCTTCATATCATGTCATTTTTGTATAAAACTATTCTTATTCAGGACATCAGTAAATTCTTTATTAATAAATCTATTGGGTCTTTCAGCGACAACTGAAGTTTCAACTACGTATTCCTTGAAATAGTTTGTTTCCCTTACTTTAGGATAACACATTTCCCTAGCTTTACTTCTTGCTTCTTAGAATCAGTCTCCTCTGTGGAATCCTCTCCTCTGATAAACACTGGAAGATGAGAATTCCCAGGACATCTGACCTTGGTCTTCTCTGTTCACTGGTACCAGTGTTTCCCAAACGCTTGTCTTCAGAAGGTGTCATTTCATGATAAGGTCATTTTGTGATTAAAGATGATAAGGCAAATCTTTTATATATCTTATTTGATTAATTGGAATGATTATCCTTTTTAAGATTATATCATCCATATTTTTATAAGTTAAAATTTCTTCTCCTTATTCTATGAAATAATAGTCATAGTATATGGCTACAAATATATACTTTTAATGTCCATGAAAAAGTAAAATATGAACAACCCTTGATTGAGTTCTTATACCTAATCATTTAAAAATGTTCTGGACATGGATATTCTATTCTACCCTTCTTCCCAAAGTAGTTTCATTTATGGACAAAACTTTAGTGATCACTTACATGATGATGAACTCCAAGTAAAAAAGTCTCTATTAAGATCAAATCTACATGTCCAGCTTCTTATTGAATAAATTTGATGTTCACAAGATCTTTTGATTTAACACAGCTAATCTTGAACTCATTGTGTACCTACTCACCTGCTTCCCACATCTCCGTGTTTCCTATCTCATTGAATTGTATTATCTCATCACTTAAACCAGAAACAAGGAAGTTCCTCTGAGTTCCCCTTTTAACACGTTTTTCACACCCTATTATCAACCTCTTTCATTTTTATCTTTATAGTATTTCTATAGATCATCTACTCTACTCAATCCCCTATCTACTTGCTGCTACCTTATTTAAGACTATAGCCAAGCAACCATCATCCATTCAACATACACTGACAGAGTCTATACTGTGTACCAACCCTGGGGATATAACCTGAAATCAGTATGAGAGCATATTTTGAGAAAATATTCTTTAGCATTACAACCTAGACTAGGTAATAGTGGATTTTCAAATCATGAATATTATGAAATTTTCCCATGCTTGGTCAGTGCTGTGTATATTTTAGAGGTTTACATTGGAAATATTTTGGTTTGGGGGATTTAAAGTGAATTATTTATATCGAGCAAAGAAGTTATTCCCTAAACCTGGACTGTAGTCTAAGGAAATTCTCTTAATCTCTATTCCAGTTTTCCAAATGGAAACTGGAATAGTTTTGTAGGAAACTAAGGGAAGTGGTTGTTTGTGAGGATTCAAGAGCTCTATGGATAAAACTTTAAAGTACAGGTTTCTTATTTATTCATTTAAGATAGTTTTTCTATGACTTCCACGACTGAGGTATAATGGATTATAATCATTAGTGCATATTTAAGAGCACTCAAATGTTACCAATTATTATCTTACCAGTCAAAAAGAAAAGAAAAGAAAAAAAAAGACCCAGACCCAGAAATCAAAGCATGAGACTAGAGAGAATTAAAGGGATTTGACCGGGGACCATGAAGAAGTTGGGAACAGTGTCCATCTTATACTGTGGTTCAAAGCAAAGGCTACTAGAATATGCTACTTATCCTAAGTAGGGCTTGCAAAAAAAAAAAAAAAAAAGGAAAGAAAAAAGAAAGAAAAAGGAGGTCCCAGGGTTAGTAGGGTCAGTGTCTTAAAGGGAAAAGAAAAACATCTGACTGAGTTCCAAGGAGTCAAGCATGGGGGGAAAAAAAAGAGGCAAGAAATTTGGCTCTCTGGAGTGAATTACACCATCTGCTTTTGGGCAGTGTCCAGTACTTGATATTTCAGGACAAAAATATCCAACACCTTTTATACATTTCACTTGGTAAATAATTAAAATCTGAAAACTTCCTACCACCTTTACTTTGGCATTATTTTTCCTTTGGGACTTGTTTCTTTTAGATTTCTTAGTTGGAATAGAATTTGAAAAATATTAGTGGTAATATCTTTTTTAAAAGGCTGGGATGCATGAGTAATGCAAGCTTGCTGGCGACATAAATGCTTTGCCAAATTCGGTATCACAGGGAGTGCCTAGAGTTTCTAGAAAGGTTTGCAGAAAGAGAGCAAACACTTCGCATGTCCTAATATTCTTGCAATGTACCACTAGGACTTACATTTTTAGATGTGTCTTGATTTTTGTCAGCCATTTCAGCTATTTTTTTGGGTAATGAGGCAAGAAATCAAGGAGCAGTATAGAGGAAATACATGCTTGTTTTATAATCCTTATCTCTCCCGGTTGACACTCAAGATATTGCCATCGTGATAACCAAGATGTTACAGATTCAGAAAGTTACCCTTAGTAACAGGATTTGTTTCAAGTTCCCAAGGGAGTATTTTAACCCCTGAGTTGATGGTCTGGGACAGCATGTATTTGAGCAGGCTTCTCCAACCAGGAACAAAAGAGCAGAGTTCATTGTCAATAATTAAATATTTCCAGGTATCTTCCTCTGCTGCTTTTGGGCCATTTTTTAGAATCGTAGAGTTTTTGTGCCTAAAGGGACTCAGATGATAAAATCAAATCTCTTCAATTTGGAGTCCAATCTTTGGTCTCTGAAGTTTTGATCCCATAATTTTTTTCATAGTTACTAAGTTACTGGTGGCACAGTTGTGACTTAGAACCCAGAACCCACTCCTTGTCCTGTGTTCTTTCCTTTTATCTGATACCCAATGTTCTCCTTTCTTTGTTGATACTTTTTTTCAAAACTTTCTTTGAAGAAACTAAACAAAACCAGTTTAGCATACTGCTGGCTTCGTGTGAACTTGTTTTTTGTTCTTTTACAACAGTGACTTCCTCTGATAAAAAGAATCCTGGAATATTAGAGTTGTAAAGGGTATTTATGGATTCTAATCTCCTTATTTTATAAATATAAAAATCAGGGCCTACAGAATCTACTTGCCAAAGACCACACAGGTAGTGGTAAGCGTAGGATATGAACTCAAGAGTTCCTGTGAGTTTAGTGACTTGCAAAGAACTTCATTACCTTTAAGAAGCCACCTCTTGGGGCAACTGTGGCTCATTGGGTTAAGCTTCTGCCTCCAGCTCAGGTCATCGTGATCTCAGTGTCCTGGGATTGAGCGCACTTGGGGCTCTCTGCTCAGTAGGGAGCCTGCTTCCCCCACCTCTCTCTGTCTGCCTTTCTACCTACTTGTGATCTCTGCCAGTCAAATAAATAAATAAAATCTTAAAAAAAAAATTAAAAAAAAAGGAAGCCACCTCTTTTTCTGAGCCATGTCTATGCTGGTTGAATGCATTATGGCTATTCATTAAAATTAAAATTAGGAAGACTTAGGACTCCCAATTCTGAAACTCAGTTTTTTTAGTATACCATATGTCTTAGAGAATTAGTGAAGAAAGAAAATAGCAAAATGAAAAACAACAACAACAAAGCTGTAAATAAAATCAACATTTAAAGGGAGCTTAAAATGAAATTGCAGAGATAATAAAGAATGATTTGTGCTTTGAACTATTATAGGTTAATTAATTAGCAGCTTTCCTGATGTTAAAGACTGGTGTCCAATGTTTTTTCCTCTAGAAAATACCAAGATACCAGCTTCTTTTAAAGCTCCAAGCCATTCCCTATGGACTATTCTTGGCCTCTGTTATCACAGACTATAACCTGAAAAAGAAAATTGACAGATAGAAAGAAAAAACCTTAACAGCTGGAGCTTTAATTTACCTATGTGGGAAAAAAATTTCAATTTCTGAGATTTCTCTGGGGTTGCCTGATTTGGAGGTAGAAAGAGAAGCCAAAAATCACCAAAAAAGCTTTTAAAAGAAACACTATGAAAAGAGCAAATCCTGAGAATTGTGTTTAATAACAGCAGTGATGAATTTCCTGGCAGTCTATACTGAGCAGTTAAAGACCAACCAGCATGTGAAAGAGGCTGAATTAGTTAGAATGGTCTAGAGCAGCTTAATAAAGAGTGCCAGAAGATTTATTCTCTCATATGTATAATTTTAAGATATGAATGATTCTATATTTAAGAAATGTATTATACCATCATATTAATTTTTACTAAGAGCTTCTAGTTTGACTCAAAGCAGGGTCTGAAAAATGGAAGAGCAATGCTTTGAGCCACCAAGTTAGTGCCCCACAGAATATTTTAAAATTATTTAACACACATCATCTCAGTGTCAACAACTCATCACAGATAAACTATCTAATTAACAGAACCCTTCATAGTAATTTGATAACTGAGTCTTGGCTCAGTTTTTATACCAGAAGGGCAATCCTTGATAAGTAGAAATTATAAAAGCAGATTTAAAAACCATTAATTCAGAAATAAAATCAAATTGGTCTCAAATTAACCCCCTATTGGTATTTAAACTTATTTAAAAGCACTTGGCTTAAAGATAACACTTGGAGAGGCTGCCTTTGACCAGAGTCAGGCTTTGTCTGGATTGTCAGCCTCTGTATTTTAATTCCCTTTGTTGTGTACCATCCTCCTTATGCCCAGTGTAATTGATGTGGTTCCTACACTAGGGACAGATGAGTTTATCCTGTCATCGAAGCCCGTCACAAGATGTTTTAATTATTAGAACTAATTCAAGGATTTGTGCTCTGTGTTCTACTTAGGAAGCTCAATTGTTTTCTCTTTCCAATTCCATGTTGGCACCATTTCCAATGACAAATCCAGTGAAGAATTTGAAATTTGGCTCCCCGTGGTTGTGGAAAAAGGACAGCGAGAATGTGCAACAATAATAGTTCCTGTTTGTATGGTGGTGTTTTTTTTTTAAATGGGAGTTATTACTGCTACAGTTTAGGGACAAAGACCCATGAAAAAGTAGAGAAGGAATTGAATTCTATAAGGATTGTAAATGATATTCTTATCCCTGCTTCTGATAATCCATTTTGCAACTACGTGGGAAAGGATAGTTTCCAATGGAGAGAATCGGAGATAAAGAAAAAATAAGATATTTCCATTAAAAATGATATTCTTCTGTTTAGGGTTCAAAGTGACAAGCAAGAAGAGACAAAATTAAATTGTGGATGTTGCAGTTAGGTTACCAAACTCTCAGAATAGTGATTTGGTGGAAGTGAACTCTTTTTGGCTAGGAATCTACTCTTGTATTTCTTTGGGACCACATGTTTAATTAAGGCTTGCTGAATCTTATCCTGCATAATAGCTGGAACAGCAGAGGCATCCATATATTAACAGAAGAATGTACTTCCCAGGAACTCAAAACTTGCTCACTTCTTGCTCTTATTTTGGTGCTATGGATAGGTTAGTGCATAGATAGTTGATAACACAGCATTAACTGTAATTATCTCTGGGTTGTGGAACTATGAATAATTTTTCTTTGCTTTTTAATTTTATTGTGTGTTTGTGTGTGTGTTCAGCTCTGTTTTTGAAAATAAGCATGTATTACTTCTGTAATAGCAAAATACTCAATTTCTAAAGTACCTGCTTTGTGATATTCCTTCAGATGCATACATTCTGATTTCCAAAATTCAGTTCATGGAAATCAGGATATACAATATAAACAAATCCTCAACTATTTCATTCTTGCTAATAGACCAGTTTCTGGATTATTATCTAGATTTAAACACAGGTCTGAAAACTATTTTACAGACAGAGCAGATAGACCTGGAGCATCCTCTTGGGACCTGGTGGATTTTATTTCTGATATACATAAATTCAAAAGTTTTAGAACTTTCCTCATCTCCATTCTTACTTACTACTCTTTGCTTGTAAGTTGACTGACAAAGAGGAAACTCTTGCAGTTTTTTAGCATTACATTAACATAGTACAATTTAGCAAGGGGACAGAGGATACAGACTGTGTTTGTATTCTTTTATCAGATATTCTTTTTTTTTTTAAAGATTTTATTTATTTATTTGACAGAGAGAGATCCCAAGTAGACAGAGAGGCAGGCAGAGAGAGAGAGGGAAGCAGGCCCCTCGCTGAGCAGAGAGCCCGACACGGCACTCGATCCCAGGACCCTGAGATCATGACCTGAGCCAAAGGCAGCGGCTTAACCCACTGAGCCACCCAGGAGCCCTGTGTCAGGATTTTCTTGACATGCAGGTTGAGAATGGGCGCTTCTTGGCAAATGAACTTTGACATCACTGTTGTCAACTTCGCGGAGTGGCCACCTTATATCTAGTTCCTCAGAGAGAAACTTAAATTCCCTAGATTATCTTCTTGGGATTAGAATAGTTTTATCTACTGTGTGATAACTTAATGAACATTTGAGAAACTTCCACAACCTTGTTTGGAAACCAACTATCAGAAACCAGTTTTTATTTTCAGTTGAAATTTCTCATATTTCATTTTTCCATTCTTTTAATTTCTGGCATTTGTATCCAGATCACTGCGTAGAGATCATTCATATACTTGCAGAACAATATATTAATCAATCCCTTAACCTTCTCTTCTCTGAGTCAAATTTCCTTATTTCCTTTAGAAAATATATATCTCCTGTTTCTCCATATGGTTCTTCTTTTGGTCACACATACAGGATACCAAAATGGCATAATGAAATTCTCGATTTTTTGTCTTTGGGAACTTAAGGTAGTAATTCTCATTAGTCATCGTTCAAATAACATGTGGAACCCCATCTCTGGAGATACTGACTTTGTAAATCTGAAATAAGACATAAGGTTACCCTTACATTTTTAAAAATATATTTTTATATTTTTAAAAAATTTATTTATTTGAGAGAGATAGGAAAAAAAAAGCAAGCATGAGTGGGGCGGGGTGGGGGGCAGGCAGAGGGAGACCCCCCTACCAAGCAGGGAGCCTGATGCAGGATTTGATCCCAGGACCCTAGGATCATGACCTGAGCTGATGGGAGATGCTCAACTGGCACTGAGACACCCAAGCGCCCTACACTTACATTTTTTAGAATTGTCTTTTGAAGAAGTAATTTTTAATTTTGATGAAGTATGATTTATAATATTTTTTATAGTCTATAATTTTTGAGTCAAATAAGAAAATTTTGTGTGACCTTAAGTGACCACTTTTTAAAGTTATGCATTCATTTTCTTTGATAGATATAGGAACATTCAACTTGACTACTTCTACTTTAGTGCATTTTGGTAGTTCATATCATTCAATAAGTTGCCCATTTTATCTTAGTTGTCAAGTTACTTGGCATATAGTTCATAAAATTATTGATCTTTTAATGCCTGTAAAATTAGTAGTGACATCCTCTTTCTCATTCATGATATTGGTAATTTGTGTATTTTCTTTTTTTCATAATTAGTATAACTAGAGGTTTATCAATTTTTTGCTTCTTTTCAAAGAGCAGCTTTTGATTTCTTTGATTTTCCCTAGTGTTTTCATGTTTTATATTTTGTTGCCTTTTGCTCTGACCTTTATTATATTTTTTCTTCTGCTTATTTCAGTCTGATTTTTTCCTCTTTTTCTAATTTCTTAAGGTAGTAGCTTAGATCATTGATTGGGTATCTTCCCTTTTTTACCCTTTCATAGTTAATTAATGCTATCCTTCAAGCAGTGCTATACCTGCATTTTGAATATCTTGTTATGTTGCATTTTTATTTTCATACAGTTAAAGATATTTTATAATTAACCTTGTGATTTCTTCTGTGACCTACAAGTTACTTGGCTGTGTGTCATTTAACTTAAAATGTTTGAAGATTTTCCAGATATCATTTTAAAAAATTGATTTCTAATTTAAATCAGTGTGGTCAGAGAACATACAATGTATATTTTTGGTCTTTTAAATTTTATATTTCATTGATTCTTGTTTTAAGACCTAAAATGGTTTATCTCCTTAAATGATTCATATGCACTTATAAAATGTATGCATTTTATTATTGCTTGAGAGTATTCCATAAACATATATTAGGTTAAGTGAGTGATATTGTTGTTCAAGTCTTAAATAGACATACTGATATTCTCTCTAGTTTCTTTATTGACTATTGAGAATGGGATATTGAAATCTCTACTTATAATTATGTATTTATCTAATTCTGCCTTTAGTTTTCTCAGGTTAATCTGCATTTATTTTGTGTATGTGCTGCCGAAGCGAGCACTATTCTGCATCTATTTTGAATCTCTGATATTAATTACAAACACATTCAGGAGAATTAATGCCTCTTGAAAAATCAACCCCATCATCACTATGAATTTACCCTCTCTATTCCTGGTAATATTCATTGTTCTGAAATCTATTTGTCTGATACTAGTAAAGCCACTTCTGCTTTCTTTTGGCTTGTGTTTTCATGATGTATCTTTTTGGTATCCTTTTACTTTTAACGTATTTATATGTCAAGTGAATTTCTTTAATACAAGATATAGGTTAGCATTATTTATGTTTCATGTAACTTAACAATGTATACATTTTACTTGAAGTATTTGGAAATTTATTTCCAAGTATTTCATATTTTGGGGATTATTTTAAATTGTATTATTTTCTTTCTTTTGCTGTCTTTTTTGGTTACCTATTTTACAAATTTATTCAGCTATAATTGAAGTACAAAAAATCGTACATATTTAAAGCATATAATTTGATCAGTTTTTGACTTATATATGTACCCATGAAACTATTACTACAGTCAAATAGTGAATGTTTCCATCACCGAACTGTTGTATTATATGAGTTTAAAATATTATATAAATAATGATATGATCTGGTTTAAATCTTTCATCTTGCTATATAAGCTTTATTTGTCCTGTCTGTTCTTTGTTCTTTTTTTTTTCTGTTACTTTTTCTTGTCAGATTAGTTTTTTTTAAATAATTCTATTTTATCTCCATTATATACTAGCTCTACTTTATTATTTCATTTTTCTATGTACTTGATGCAGAGTTTACATTACATACTTCTAAGTTATCACAGTCTGTTTTCAAATAATATAATATCACTTTGCATATCATGTAAGAAACTTATTAACCATGTATTTCTGTCTTGATCTTCATAAGCTTGTGCTATTTTTGTAATAAAGTTTACTTCCCAATCTATAAGCCACAGAATATATTGTTAGTGATTTTGCTTTAAGGAAATTAAAAAAAAGAAAAAAAATGCCTTTTATATTTTACCATAATTTAATCTTTTCCATGATCTTCATTTCTTTGAGTAGATCTGTATTTCTGTATGGGTTTATTTTATTTTTGCCTAAAGAGCTTCCTTTAATGTATTCCATAGGTCTAGATTGCTGGGAATGAATTCTCTCAACTTTTGTAAGCCAAATAAGTATTTCACTCTCATTTTTTAAAAGATATTTTTGCTGGGTATAGAAGTTTAGGTTGACAGTTCTTTTCTTTATGTACTGTGAAGATGATGTTCCATTGTCTTCTGGCTTAAATGGTTTCTTAAGAAGTCTACTTCACTATTTTTTTGTAATTGTTCATCTAGTGTCATTTTTAGTCTGTGTTTTCAGGATCTTTCCCCCAACTCCCTAGTTTACATTAATTTATTGTGATATGCCTTCGCATTGTTTTCTTTTTTGTTTCTTCTGCTTGAGTTTTGGTGAGCTTCTTGGATTTTTGGATTTCTGTATTTTATCAAATTTTGCTAATTTTAGGCCATTATTATTTCAAACAGTTTTTCTACCCCTCAACTTTCTGGGGTTTCAGTTATCCTTATTTTAGGTTTATTGTTTTTTCTCAAAAACCGTTGATGCTCTTGTTGTTTTAATTTTACTAGTTTTTCGTTGTATTTCATTTTGTACAGTTTCTATTGCTGTGTTTATAAGCTCAGTGACTTTTTCTTCTGTAAAGCTTATTCTGATTTTAATAGCATTTGGTGTGATTTGTATTTCATATACTTTATTTTTCAGCCCTGTATGGTCAGTTTTTGTTTTTTATTTTCCACTTCTCTCCTCAACATTTCATGCTTTCCTATACCTTCTTTACAATATAGAGTATCTTGATTTTAACTGTTTTAATATATTATCAACATCTTTGAATATGATCCTAATAATTAATTTTTGTCTTGGTTTTGCATCATATTTTCTCCCTTTGCATGTTTGGCAATTTTTGAATGGATGCTAGTACACATGAATTTTAGTTTGCTATTTTCTGGATTTGGGGAGAGAGTAATATTTTAAATATTTGAGAACTTGTTCTCAGATAAAGTTAAGTTACTTGGGTCCAATTTTATCCTTTGGGGTTTCCTTTCAAGGTTTGTTAACAAGGGTCCAGATATCCTTTATTTTAAGCTAATTTTATGACCATAGAGTAGTGTACTTCTGAGGACTCTACCCCATACCTCATGTATTAGGAGGAATTTTTACTCTAGCTAGTGAGAATAGAACCTATTTCTGGACCAATTTAGCCTTTGAGGATAGATCTACCACTTTCTGGTATTCTATTCCTGGTCTTACACTCATGTGCAGATCAGTACCCAGCCAAGGACTCAAGAAGACCTCTTCTGCAGCTTTCTTGCATTCTTTCTCTTGGTAGCAACCTCCTCTCCTCTCTGGTAATTTGCTTTCAAGATTGTAGTCACTTTGGCCTCCCAAAGTCTTAATCTGTCTCTGAAACTTAGCAAGATTACAGTCTGTCTTTGGATTCCCCTTATGTTATGGCTTGGAAAATCCCCTCATGTAGTGAGTTCAGGCCCTCATAGGGATCAAATCATTTGTTTTTACTCTCTCGGAGATCACTGCCCTGTGATTTCTGTTGTCCAGTGTCCATTTTATTCCATCTTTTTTGTCTCTTTTTAAAATTCTTTAAGGATGTAGGGTAAATCTGGTATTTACTACTTCATCTTGGTTGGGCATATGATTTAAATTCAGGAAAAAAGAAAGAAAAAAGTTATTGTATAGATAGAAGAGCATATCACAAAACTGAGGGCAAGAATGCAACCAAGATTTGGGAATAAGTAATTTAAAATCTTCAGTAACCCAGGCAATACTTTCTTTTCTTTTTTCTTTTTTTTTCCTCTCATCACTTCATCTCTCTATCAGTCTCTGTTGACTGGCTTTCTGCTTCTCCAAGCTCTATGGTTAAATATGTCCACTTTATTGTTCCCAGATTTACATATTATTATTCCATTAACTTGCAGAAACTTCTTCTTGAGGTATTTTCCTTTACAGCATTAATTGGTTTGCAAAAGAGTTTGAAATTACTAGAAAATATTATTGTAACAACTATTTTACCCATTTTTAAATACTATCAAGTCTTCTGTTATGTAATATGCTTAATATTATTAAACCTTGATGAACTTAGTGCTTAGTAGGTAAGAATATTGATTTGAATTTATTATTTAATATGTATATATAGTTAATATCAAAATATTCTGCACATTATTTTTTTAACCCTTGCATAATCTAAAGTTTCATTCACTTTTTAAAAATAGTTGTGGGGCACCTGGGTGGCTCCTTGGGTTAAAGCCTCCGCCTGTGGCTCAGGTCATTGTCCCAGGGTCCTGGCATTGAGCCCCGCATTGGGCTCTCTGCTCAGTGAGAGAGCCTACTTCCTCCTCTCTGCTTGCCTCTCTGCCTACTTGTGATCTCTGTCTGTCAAATAAATAAATAAGATCTTAAAAAACAAAACAAAGCAGTTGTTACAGTTTTATTGATTTACTCATAATGATGTCTCTATTTTTTCAAGTGAGCACAACTGACTTAAAACCTGTATGTGTCTATAAGTAATTTAAAATTTTCTGCCATTGCATATTTATGATCATGGGTACTCAATTTTATATTTTATTCCTTTGTCTAATATTAAGGCTTTCTTGGAAGCCATCATATCTTTTCAACTTTGCCTCAACTAAATTGTTCAGTGCTGTCTATAATTTTTATATTTGAACTTTTATTAAATACATAGCATATTATTTGGCCTTGTAGAAAATTATTCTATCATTTAGGCACTTTACTACTGACCTTTTCCCACCACAAAACAGATGCCACAATTTATCTTTAACAAATTAAGAGCTTGTTTGGAATAAAACTGAAAGTGTGTAACTTTATGTCTTCAGGCAACTTCTAGTAAAATATAAAGAATACACAAAGTATGCCACTGTTTTAAGAATCAATGTAAAGTTACAACATTAAGGGGTTTTGCATGAAAGTGAGTGATAGGTTATGTCAAATATGCAGTTCAGTTCAAGCACTGTTCAAAATATTGATTAAACAAATAAGTGAATAAATATTGAATGTAATGTGAGCTATTCACATTCATAAATTAACTATGTCTCTTATTGAATTGAGAAGAAATAGATCATCTGCAAGTATTGTGTAATAAAATATGTGATTATATTCACTATTACACAACCTGGTTGTCTTTCTTAATCAGAATATAAAATTCACAATAAAAAATGATTACTCAGACTTGACAACAAAAGCATAATCCATGAAAAAATTGATAAGTTGGACCTTACCAAAATTTAAAACTTCTGCTATGCCAAAGACTGTGTTAAGAAGAAGAAAAGACAAACTGCAGAGTAGGAGAAAATTTTGCGAATCACATATTCGACAAAGAACTTGTATCTAGATTCTATTAAGAACTTTCAAAACCCAACGATAACAAAGCAAATAATCCCATTACAAAATGAGCAAAAGACTTAGACATTCCACTGAGGAGGATAATAAGTACACAAAAAGATGTTCAACATCATTTGCTATTAGGAAAGGCACATTCAAGCCACGGTGGGATGTCATGCACCCCTATCAGAACGGCTAAAATATAGAAACAAAAATGATAACACCTAATCCTGCTGATGATGTTGAGAAACTGATTCGCTCATACACTGATAGTGCAGATTTTAAATGGCATAGCCACGTTGCAATTTTTTATGAAGCTAAATATGTGTTTACCAAAAGATCCAGCAAATGTACTCTTTGGGCATTTATCTTAGAATATGGAAATGTACATCCATACAAAACCTGTACATGATTATTCAAAACATCTTTATCTTAATAGCCCAAAAGTAGAAATAACCTAAATGTCGTTTGATGGGTTAATGGTTAAATAAACTGTGGTACATGCTTTCTGTGGGATACTACTCAGCAATAAAACGAGAACTGTTGACACATCCTTTGATGGATTTCAAGGGAATTATATTGAATGAAAAGACCACTCTCCAAAAGTTATATGCTGAATGATTTCACTTATATAACAGTCTTGAAATGAAAAAATTACAGAAATGGTGAACATATCAGTAGTTTCTAGTGGTTAGGAAGAGGAGGTGGGAAGGATGTTGCACTGTGTTTGTAAAAGGTAGCACCAAGAATCCTAGTGATGGACCTGTTCTGTGTTCTATTGCAGTGGCCATTCCAACCTACACATGTGATAAAATTGTATGGAATTACATACACACAAAGACACCAATGAAGGCATGTGAAACTAGTGATATCTGCATAAGATCAGTGGATTTCATCAATGTTAATTTCCTGGTTGTGATATATATAGTTATGCAAGATATTATCATTGGGTGAAACTAGATGAAGGATATTTGTGATTTTATTGTATTTTTTTAAAAAGATTTTATTTATTTATTTGACAGACAGAGATCACAAGTAGGCCGAGAGGCAAGCAGAGAGAGAGTAGGAAGCAGGCTCCCCACTGAGCAGAGCCCGATGTGAGGCACGATCCCAGGACTCTGAGATCACGACCCCAGCGGAAGGCAGAGGCTTTAACTTGAAAATTGCATGTGAATCTATAATTATCTAAAAATAAAAACTTAGAAAATGATTATTTACTGCAGTTATGAATCTACTACTATAATCTGTACTTAGCATTTTTATAGAGATTAATCTGAAGAATGATATTGGGTGACTGATTGGATCAGGTGAGAAAGTGTTGGGGAAAAAAAAAGTGTTGGAGACTTTCTTGAAACGAGTGACTTAATGAATCCTAAAGGGGATGCTAAGTTGAGAGGCTAGAGTGTCTTGATTAATTGGAGAACATGATCAAATTCTAGCATTCATGTCATAGGTTCTGATTGGGTAGAAGGGCATTGATAGAAGCTTGACTTTAGGCTGGGTTTTCTGGAAGCTGATGATGAGACAGAATTTAGAGTGTTTACTGGGGATTAACACCTATGAAAGAAAGGTGGTCATAATAGAGCTCTAAAGGGAGTCTTGCTTTTCAGAGTCATCCTGAGCTTTACGCCAGTGGCCTCGTTGAGGCATTAGATGTAGAGTACTCTCACTGGGCAGAACCCAGGTGAAGAGGCTGTCTGCTATTAAGGCAGATCCTGAAAAACTGACAGATATGAGAAGCTGCTGTTTATTCTGCATTTAGGACTCCCTCAGTGTGTTCATAAGGATGGTTAGAACTGGCAGGTTAACTTATGAAAAGCTCTTCAAAGGGGCCCCTTAGCATTTTCTTACTCCTGCTGAATGGAACCTGAAAAAGCTATTGTTACATTTCTCATGGAGTTCCCCAGCGCCTCTTAGAAATGAGCCATATTTAGTTTAAAACAAATTTCCTGAAGTAAACAGTATATTTCCCTGATTTTCATCTCTCTTGGTGAGCTTCCAAAAAACTTGGAAGTGAATTAGTGTGCAATTTGCATCCAAATCTTAGCCAAGGGGATGTGGTTTATTATAATACATGGTCCTCCTAATTATTGAACAGCCCAAGAAAACTCGGCCCAGTGTGCATCTGTTCTTGCTTGACCACACTGCCAAACATAATTTGGCAAGCACAGAAATGTACATTGAGCAGACCTACAGTCTAATTTGCATTAGAGTTTGTGGTAATTATATGAAAGCTATAACTGAATGAGCTTGTCCTCTCTTTTTAGATCACTTCATTTCTAAAAAATAAACAAGAAGCAAACCCCTCAAAGAATTTCCTTTTTTATGTGTCTTTGAGGTTTCTCAATGTGATTTAATCATTGGCCAAGTGTTAGTTCTGCTTATACATGAAGAAAAAACATCTTTCCCACATATTTCATGCAGACTTTCTTCTATTATCCTTGATGTCTATGGGTCGACTGTGCGTGTTTCAATATATGTTTGATATCATTGCTCAAGAGAGTGAATTAGGCTACTGCTGACCAGATGTCTACATCATTTGGGAATTTGCATCCAAGAATCAACAAATAGGTTCATCCTTTAATTGCTTTAAGGAGTAATGAGGAATCATTGAAAGAGCTATAAACTAAAAATCACAAGGATCTCATTTAATTACTATCTTTGCTGGGCAACCTTAAATAAATCACTAATCCCTCTGATTCTCAGTTTTCTTATCTATGAAATGGGGATACTGATGCCTGCTTTATCTTCTTCACATAGTTTATGTTGCTGTCAAGTAGAAGAAAAAGAAATTTAAAAGCGTTTTAGTAAAAATATAGGTGACAAAGTTGCTTAAAATGACATTGTTATCAGCTACATACCAATACATATGTAGAGCCTGTAGAGAATAAGGTAGCCTGCTACACAAAGTACCCTCTGAGACCATCAGGAATCTGAAGTTTAAGCCTGGGTGGGGGTCCTGGGAGTTGGAATGATCATGGCCCAAGTGCTTTAGAGCTACACTATCCAATATGGTAGCCACTAGTTACATGTATCCACTGAGCACTTGAAATGTAGCTAGTTCAAGATAAGGTATGCCGAAAGTGTAAAATATATACAGGATTTCAGACTTGGCATAAAAAAAGAGTAACAACCTTATTAATATATTAGCATCATTACAGGACACTAAGTTAAATACATTTATTATCAAATTGTCTCCATTGTTTTTACTTTTTAAATTTAGCCTCTAAAATAAAAGAGAGAGAGGGATATAGAGGGGGAAATCATGAAAGAGATTCAGTTATGAAGAACAAATTGATGGTTACCAGAGGAGAAGTAGATAGTAGGGATGGGTTAATGAGGTGATGGGTATTAAGGAGAGCACTTGTGATGAGCACCAGGTATATTGTATGGAAGTGCTGAATCACTGTATTGTATACCTGGAACTAATATTACACTGTGTGTTAATTAACTGGAATTTAAATATGAACTTAAAAAACAAAAATAAAAACATGGAAAAATAAATAAATTTAGCCTCTAGAAAATTAGAAATTACATATGACTTACATTATATTTCTCTTAGACAGTGCTCCTCTAGGTGATGGAACTATGGGATATCAGAATTATGTCCAGGGCTAATGCTAGAATTGGGAACTAAACATGCAATTGAAGCATAAAGCAGGTACAAAGCAACAGGGTAGTGACTGGGGACACTAAACCAGAATTTGTGGATTTGGAAGGGTGAGCAGGAAGTGGAGCTTAGAGGTATTTTTTGGAACATATATTGGAATTGCACTTACAGAAAGCCATTGGCTTTGTGGGTGGAGAGGGAGCTATTAAGGACACCAACCAGTTCAGACATAGCAGTATTATTCTTCAAAAACCGTTATATTTAATAAAACCACAATAGTCTAGAGCCTTCAGGGAATGCATTTTTTTGTGTGTGTTTGGGTATTCTTGTTATTTTAGTGTTTATCCTTTAAATATCAAAGTTAAGACAAAATTTGAAGCATTTCATATAGAAATATTTCTTAAAATGTATTAGGAACCTTTTGCCTTCTTATACAAAATATACTGAACCTAATTTTTATGGCATCCAATTTATACAAGGTGATTATCATGGAAGCAAATGATAAGTTTCTATAATGTATTAATGATCCACAAAATATTTTGGGGTTTGATTGGAGAGTGGCTGTTTGCTCCAATACTAAATGGCCCCAGCTGGGAATATGGTTTAAGTTTGGTGTGTTTCTATATTTCTCCACATCCTTAATGTGTCTTTAGATAGCAGTCTTCACCCATTAATTTATTGTATCTAATCTGTTGTGGAGCTGGAAGTTGGGAAAACAAAACAAAACAAAACCTAACAGGCTCTTTTGCAGTATAGAAAAAGAGAGTGTAAATATATTCTGAGTGAGAGGACCTGAAGATTCTCCCCCTGTGCACAAGTTATGATGATGGATTTTGTGACATTTTGCTTAATCATAGGCATTTTTGTTGTTGTCTAAGTGTTCCAAACTGTAATCTAAGTTTGTTTGCTTGAGAACTGAACCTTCTTAAGCACCAATCTCAGATTAATTTATTCACATGCTATTTCTTTTTCTTTCTTTTTTAAAAGATTTTACTTATTTATTTGAGAGAAAAAGAGAGTTTGAGAGAATGTGTGGGAGGAGGGGCAGAGAGAGAAGCAGGCTCCCTGCAGAGCAGAGAGCCCCATGTGGGACTCAATCCCAGGACCCTGGGATCATGACCTGAGCCGAGGGCAAACAGTTAATGGACTAAGCTACCCAGACGCCCTCATGTGCTATTTATTTTTTTTTATTTTATTTATTTATTTTTAAGATTTTATTTATTTATTTGTCAGAGAGAGAGCAAGCGAGAGCGAGCAGAGGCAGACAGAGTGGAAGGCAGAGTCAGAGGGAGAAGCAGGCTCCCTGCGGAGCAAGGAGCCCGATGTGGGACTCGATCCCAGGATCATGACCTGAGCTGAAGGCAGCTGCTTAACCCACTGAGCCACCCAGGTGTTCCTCATGTGCTATTTCTTAACAGGGCATTCTGTGCAAAGTAATTGAGAGGGTGATGAGGTAAGAAATAATGGCAAAATAGCTTTGCCAAAACCTTAGTAATGTTATTTACAAACTTATTCAGACTATAACTATGGTATGCATATCATATGAACTACATAAAATACCCATATTAAACGTATATTAAGTTTAAGAGTAGAAAGTCAGATTTCTCTTTAGGTCAGTGATCTTCAGTGAATATTTTTATCTATTTTATCATTAATTGCATGTTATTGAGCACAAAGGCATTTCATTTAAACTTTATGATAACCAAAAATATGGGCTCAAACAGTATTAGATTTGGTGAAATGTGTAAAAAAAAAAGTTCTGATGCCCTGCTTTCTTTCTGTCTGTGAAACCTGAACTTGTTGGAGCTGCACATGCTGCAAATTCTAATCACTAGTTGTTGAATCTGAAAGAGCAGCCAGTTTATTATTGCTAGGAGACACCCATTTATCACAGGGCTGTGATTCCTGTGAGGTGGCTGCACACGTATAATCCCAGGCAGCCGTGCAACTGGAGTTAAGGGCACAAAAACCGGGAACTAATCTTGTCTTGGCCAGGCAGTAGCTGTATGATCCCTTCTTTCTGTGCTAAAACTCTTCTTTACTCATCTGTGATACAGAGATGGTAATAATACCTATTTCCTGGCACCTTGTTAGAATAGCTGTTATTATTGTTGTAGCTCATGCCAGTGATGGTTTTTAAACAAAGCTGAGAAGAGAAACATGATTTGTTTTTTCCTCTATGGTTTTTGCTTCTGAGACAGAACAGCATACATGTTTATTTGATTTGGGGTGTTAGAGTGATTCAACCAAGGATAGGGTGACCAACTTTATAGAAAGCTATATCTGGCCTATGAGGAAAAGCAGTGCCAGCATACATAATGAGAAACCCTACAAAGAATTGATAAAAGTTCACACCAGAAAACAGACTATTGATTTCACCAATGTGGAGAGCCACACATTCCTGTGCCAATAAAGACATGTATAGGTAGAAGAAGATGATGTAAATACACAAAATCCAGCACTTCTTAAAGGAATGTTATTGGTTTAGGAGAAATGATCAGCAAAATTTCTGCACCATTCTTAACTTTCCCTGATTAATATTACCACCAAAACTAAAGAAATAGTTTCTAAAATTGAAAAACATACTTCATCACAAATCTAGTGAAACATTTTTTGAATTATTCTAAATATGTTGTTGGAATTATTCTTTAAATTAACACTTATTATTTCAGCATTGTTAGTTTCATATATTGAGTGCCTTGTTCCTGAGTGTTTATTTTTGTTTAATCTTTATCGCACCTCCTTTACCATCCCTATTATACAGATGAAGAAATGGAGACACAGGACTTATTAAATTTTGTTAGATTACTTAGCTAGTAAGAAGCAGAGGCAATATTTGAACCCAGTCGGGTTGCTCTTATTTATCAAGTAAGGGTAGAGTGAGTCTGGCAGTTCTTTTAGCTTAAGCAATTAGCAGGGATCAATTTATATGGCAAAGGCTCAGAAGTGTTAATTATATTAATTTCCCTGCTTCATAGAACACATAAACTGATCAGCTTGACTCAAATTTTTCTTAAAATGTTTCTAAACATTATCAAATACCTACATACAGAAGAATTCAAATCATTTTTGTGTTGCTATTGAGATTCACAGAAATTATACTGGAAAATATAAATAAGCACAAATTCCATCCAAAGAGCGAGGGTACTTCCAGAAGATTCTCCTTTGAATGAGTTCTGTGTCGCATCTACACCAGTCATGCCAGATCATTCCCTCAGGTTGATGTCTTAGTCTTTTTAGGCTGCTATAATAAACTGGCATAGACTGAGTGGCTTGTGAACAGCAGGAATTTATTTCCCACGTGTCTGGAATCTGGAAGTCTGAGATTAGAGTGCCAGCATAGAACTCAGCTATGAGTAGCCCCGTCCCATGAGCACACTGCCAACTTACTGTATCCTCATAGGGTGGAGTGGAGAGGGGACATAAGCTCTCTATGACACTTATAAGGGCACTAATCCTGTTCATGAGGACTTCACCCACATGACCCCATCTAATCCTAATTACCTCCCAAGGCACCACATCCTGAAGCCATCACATTGGGGTAGAGAAGGATTTCAGCATATGATTTTGGGGCAACACAAATTTTAGCCCATAAAATTTAAGTATATAATCCATTCATTAGATCCTAATTCTAATTGCCCCATCAAAAGACCAAATTCTTTGATATTATCAGAATAAATCACCTGTGTGAAAGCATTTTGAAAACAACCACTATATAATTATTTATAACATTAATTTCAATCCCTATTTTCCATGACCACACACTCTATTGGTAAAGGTGGCTGTGTCTTAATTTAAAGCTTCTATATCTGCCCATTTTGGTGCTCTGGGACTCCAGATCTATCAAATCCCTGTTAGGAGATGTTAATCCTTCTGTTCAGTGAGGCATACAGTATGCCTTCAGATAGCATAAACTTCAATGGTGGTATAAAGGCTTGAGATCTCAAGACAGTAAGAATTATCTTTGCCTAGCACTCTGTAAATTACAGTAAGCTCCTTGACAGTAAGAACTAGTCACTATGCATCCCCAGCATCAAGCCGTGGTAGCACTTTAAATGCTTGTAGAATTGAAATCCTTGTGGTGGCTCCATAGGTGTGGTGGTAACAAGGAGGGATAGAAACTGTATGTCAAACACTGTGTCCCAGCCTGGCCACTGCTGGAGCTTTTGTTCTTGTATCCTGCAGGGTATAGGCTAAGGGATTCTGTTTGGGTTCAGAGTAAGATGTTTATGTTCCATAAAGGTGTATAAAAAGCCTGTAACCCACTATGTGAATGCTGGTAACTAGAGTGCAGTGGGTTTGGTAAATAATTCCAGTTGCTCTTTATGTGTAATTCCTCAAATCCCCCCATCCCAGACCCTCAGCAAGATGGGGCAAAGAAGGATTGAGGCTTATTGGTCCTAAGGAATATCAAGGACTTGAAAGCTGTATGAGATAAATGTGAACAATAAAATTCCAGTTGCACTATTATTATTTCTATCAATAATAATACTTTTCATTTCTCCATTTGAATTTACATTAAAGATGTATATGTTTGAATTAATAGGAGTTCTAGTTATTCATGATGTATTACTATATTTCCTATGACATCATTTTGTTTTTACTCTTTATCTAGTATACACAGTATTTTATGGTGCTATAAAATCTATACTGGAGACACACTGTGAGGTCTAGATTACTTAAGGTCAAATTCTATTCTTAGTCCTATAAGTGTTTAGAAAATTGAGATGAAAGAGGCTGAAATCTTGGATTTGATATCACTCAGCAATACCTTGCAATGAAATCAACTTTCCTTTTTGAAGTCCAAAAGTAAACACTAATATTGGAATCTTACACTGAATCTAATATCAAAGTAATACTTAGACTGGGCTTGAGGCTGGAGAGAAGGGAAAAGAGAATCTTCTTTATACACAGACGGGACACTCTAGCATTTCACGTGTTTCTAGGAAGACTTATTTAATCTACCTTGCCATGTGCTGACGTTTAATAAACACCTCACTCCTTTCCAGGTATTTTTAACAGTGAGCTGCAGAGTAGTAAATCCCTGGCTAGTTAACACTATTGAAATGACCATACCGCTTCTTGAAAAATAAAGCTAATGAAAGAATTTCTATTTTAGTATGATCTTCTTCATCCTGTCAACTGTATACATGTACATACCTGCGATGCACATTGTTTGCTAAGAATAAACATTTTTTTTTGTCATGGTAATGATGCTTCTATAATATTATGCATATAGTTCCATTTGAACGACACATAATTCATTACTGTCTTTCGTTGGTTAATATTTTCACGAGGGTTTTTCTTTTTCCCAGACCAATGTAAAATGTGCCTCCCTGTGCATAGCACACATCCTCAAAGAATGCTAACACTTTACAAATTTGCTGGCTAATGTATAATCTGCAGAGAATATCCGCCTCATCTGACAAACACCATCTCAGCTCAGGAAGCCACGTTCAATCCGTCTATCAGATCTGACATTGGTGGTATCCACACAGCCCTTCCCAGCACACACCCTGCCTTTAAAGGCCTTCCCATCCCTGTTATTGGTCTCACAGATGATAGAGTATGACACTCCATAAACAATGAGCTAGGCCTTTTGTAGGCTGCTTTGCTTTTCTTGGCTTCAAACTGCCACTGAATGTCAAATCAATTTGGCTCTCATTAGAACAGCTTTATATGTGCAAATGTATTTGGGTCTGGTTGCCACTTTTTTTCCCTATTTTTTTTCTCCTTTCTATTCCTCCTCTTCTCTTGAAGATGATGTAATTTTTCTCTAATCCATGCCAACACCTGTTTCTTTAAAGGAGAGAGAGAAGAGAGAGAAGACTGAGAAAAACTGCTCAGTGTGCTGTTCTTTATCACAATCAGCATGAACACCAGGCTGCCACATTATGGCTCAAGTCTCCCCAGAACAAAGAGAAAGGGCCTTGTTGCCATGATATTGTACATCACGGGGGCCCAGATAAAGTCAGGAGTCTCTGTAAACCTTGGTTCCTGATGTCTGGGGAGACGGCTGTCGAGATAGAACAAGGTGTGGAAACTGGTTTTATTGATAAGTGATAAAGCCAGCAATAAATCTGATGCTGTGCTTAAGGAAATCTGAGCCAAAGCACCATGTTTGATGGAGACCGTTTTCCTCTTGAGTTAGGAGAAAGAGAGGGCTACACCTTAGAGAAGAGTACAGACTTAAAGAGGCATGAGAAGCTGAATGATGAACAGACAGCTGGAGAAAAACAGATAAAACATAAACTAGAGTCTGCCAGTGTTTTTATGTTGATGTGTGTATACTTTTTGGGTTATGTGGGAGTATTTTTACCCTGATACATGGACTTTGAGACCTTTGAGTCAAATAAGTCATTTTACTACTACAAAGAAAATACACAGGTATCTGATTGCATTTTGAAGAAACGTGTGCTGCTGGATCTTTAACTTCAATGCTACACATTTTTGTTGAATTTATTGATGCAAGAGAAATATGAAACAGGGTGAGTTGAATCTAAATTCATAAACTTGGTTATTACTGTAATTCTTAATATTGTGTGATACCCTGAGAAATTCATGTGTTTGAGATTCACAAATGTGTATGTGTTTACATGCATACTTATTCATTTATTGAGCACCTATTATATGCAGTGTTTCTAGGTGCTTGGGATATATCCATGTATGAAATTTAAAATAATCCCTGTCTCTGAAGCTTATGTCCCGGTAGGTGTATACAGACAATAGATAATGAGCCTAAAAAAGAATTGAAATAAAAAGTCTGTTAGAAAGTGATAAATGTTATCAAAAAAAGAAAAAAAAATGAAGCTGTGTAGGGTAAAGAAGATTGAGAACTCTTGCTCATGTTTGGTTATAATTTTTAATAGGATAATCAGGGTAGATATCATTGATGGGGTGAGTTGTGAATAAAAACTTGAAGGAGGTAAGAGAGGGAGCTGCCTATAAATCTGGGGAAGAAGGTGTCAGACAGAAGGAACAGATAGTGCAAAGGCTTAGATGTGCAAGCAAGACTAGAACACTGCAAGCAAGACTAGAACACATGAAAGACAGTATGGACAGAGAACGTGAGCCCAAGGGAAAACAGTAAGAGGGCCCATCAGAGAAATAATTGAGGAGGGCCCAGGTAATGTAATACCAATGGAAAGGCCAAAGAGTTTCTATTATTGAGCAAAATGGGGATTTTGACTAGAGGCCTTATATGATACATATGTCATGCATTTGTTTCTACAAGGCACATTTGCTCAGATTGTAACCAGTTTGGAGTTTGCAGAATTTGTTAGGAAGCTCATTAGAGCACTATACTTTAGGCATTTTGTGGGCTTTTAGAAGGGACTAAGAAGAATGAAAACCTGAAAACATACTTGAAGAATTCCCTTAGGGTGTCAAACCCCAAATCTGGTGGGTAAATCACCAGAGAAGTAACGGGGAAATTAGAAGTAATGACCCATTTATGGTCTTAGAAGTAGGAGCACAGAATTTGTTTAGATTCAAGGAAATTAAAAGTAATCTTCCTGTGCGGCAGATGTTGCAGTTAGAGAGACTTGGGTTTATACCCCAGTTATGTTACAGTCTATCTCTGTGTTGCTAGGCTAGTTAATTAGTATCTTTGAGGCTTTGTTTCCTCATTGTAAAACAGGAGTAATAATAACAGTTTTAGGTACAATTGTTTTGAGAGATACAGTGTATATCCTATATGTGCTAGGTATAAAGTATATGCTCAACACACTGTACTTTTCTTCTTCTCTATCCTCTATGGATTCATATTTAACAAATATTTTCAAACTTTTTGAGAGATGTTAGTGACTGATTTGAGCAGTGGGGGAGAAAAGCACCATGAGATGGAAGATGCCTGATTAAATCAGCCTCCTGTATTTGCCCAGGCTGGTGATTCACTCATCTATACATTTCTAGGCATCCTAAACCCTACAGGTGATGATGCAAATCATATGTATTAGAGATAACATAACAAAGGGGGTTTCTTTTGGTGGCTGTCTATCTAGCCAGTTCATAGATTTAGTTCAGCCCAGCAAATACTTGTTAAATACAGGTCCGTGGACCCTGAGGTAAAATAAAGCATTGAACTTACCCTTCAGAAGCTTCTGGTCTGGGGAGAATTTCCCAGTTAACTGGGATTATCTGATTCTTTCTCCTCAAACATAGAGTTTCAACTCATTAAGTTTTTGTATTCTGAATAAGAATGTTATCTATTCCTATTAGAAATATTCCTTGGGGCGCCTGGGTGGTGTAGTCAGTTAAACTACCAACTCTTGATTTTGGCTCAGGTCCACCTATCAGGGTCATGAAATTCAGCCCTACCTTGAGTCTGCTTGAGATTCTCTCTCCCTCTGCCCCCCCCCCCCCCCCCCCGTTTATGGACTCTCTCTCTCTCTCTTTCTCAAAAAAATAAATAAATCTTAAAAAAAAAAAAAAGAAATATTCCTTTTGTGTGCTGGTTTGACAAGGAGTCACCATTAGGTAAATAAGCACGTATGAAAGGAGCGGAGAAACATTGCTATTGCTATATCAATTCACAACTGCAGAATTATCATTCTCCAAAAGATTATTTTTTCAAGTTTAGGGTAGCTATGCTCAAGGATTGTGTTTGGATAGTGGGGGCAAAAGTTAAGAAACTTACTCTGTCACCAACAGTAAAGAATAAAATACTTTAATTCATGAATTTTCTGGCAGATAAAAGCCACAATCCTCCTAGAATTACTTTAGTACTGAAGAGAAAAAATGAAATGAAACTTTTAAGCCCAAAGATTCTTAAAAATAGTCTTTAAAGGATAGAAAAAAAGAACAGAAAAATTCCTTTAAATTCCTGGGTCCCATAAATGAGATTTTAGTAGTGGCAAGTAAAACATATTGATTGGCACCAAAGTATAAGATCTTTGTCACCATCTGTTTCCTGATTGTGTCAGCAAGTATTTTTTCCCCACGAGAGTGTGAGAATACACCATAGCCTAAAAGTATCAAAGTGTCAATTATGCACCACATTTAAAAGTTGGAAGCCCAGTTCATGAAAGTCAGTGACAAAAGTCCTGATTCCTGTTTCTTCCTAAAGTGAAATCCTTGCACTTCATTCATTTTGCAACCTACAAAAAGACCGATGGCTCGAGGGCTCTGAGGGGTGGGGAGCGGTGGTGGTGGTGGGGGGAGGCGGTAAGTCATCTTAAATGAATATTTATTGAAATCCTCCCCCATGCAAGTCACTTTGCTAAGATATGAAGTTATTATGAATGCTATATGCAAATAATTTTTAACAAGTATGGAGTGACAAGGAGGAATAAAGAAATGAAAAGAAAGGGTACAGAAGAAAAGAACTAGGAAGAGAAGAATGGGTAAACAGGCAAATATTTGGGAGTCTGGATTAGAAAAATGAAAACAAGAGACACTGATGGAACTAGTTGAGAAATTAGGCCACAAACAATGAGATTTGGAAAGGATGGGAATCTTAAGAAAGATTAAAAATCCAGCATTTCAGGCTGAGATAAAAGATTATCTACATTTGCCTTCTCTTTTATCTAGTCATTTTTCTGTTTTTTTTTTTTTTAATTTGATTTGTGATATTCTTTCGTTGTTGTTGTTGTTTTTTGTTTTCCTCCACTATGATCATTGCTATTGGTAATCACAGCTAGTGGTTAACTGTTGATTCTCCTTAAATATCTTCACATGCCACTTGGCAGTTCTGGGTAGAGAGAATTTCCTTCCTCTGTCTGCTCTGATTATTTTTTTGCCTATAGCCAATAGTTGGTGGGGTTATCAGTTTCTATACATTCTCTTACCCAGTGGTGTTGCAGTAATGTAAGTTTCTATACATTCTCTTACCCAGAGGTGTTGCAGTAATGTAAGTTTCTATACATTCTCTTACCCAGTGGTGTTGCAGTAATGTAAGTTTCTATACATTCTCTTACCCAGAGGTGTTGCAGTAATGTAAGTTTCTATACATTCTCTTACCCAGAGGTGTTGCAGTAATGTAAGTTTCTATACATTCTCTTACCCAGAGGTGTTGCAGTAATGCATTGAAGCCATTTCTGCAGGACTGGAGGAAAGACCCATGCTCAGGTCAGCTAGTCACAGATCCCATCTGTCTACTCAAGAGTTTCTTCCTTTTGTGGTAAATCATGAAAGTTAGTTCTCTGGGTAGGCACAAGTACTTTCTTTATTTTAGATTTTGGAGATGGGTGTTCGTATAGCACACTCAATGCTGTTAAAAGAATAAGTGAGACATATCAACTTTAAGGGTTGAATTAAGTAAACATTGATTTGCATGAAGCAGTGCCAAACCAGAAGCGACTAGGAACACTCAGCCAGTAGGAGCTAGGGAAAAGACTTCTATAGAAAAGCTATGGAGGCAAAGAAAGGAAATTATATGATTAAGTATAGCTTAAAGCTTAGTTGGCTGTGATTGGTTGCTCTTAGTTTTTGATTCTATATCCTTGATACTTTTACATGTTCAGATTTTGTTTTGTTTGCATGGGCTGTTATGGTATAACAGCCATCTCAGTCTAATGGCTACTCTTTTAGTTCCTAACATCAAAACACAAGAATTTGTGTTCTAACTAAGAGGTGTGGAAACTTATAGAGATAGTGGCCTGGTTAGAACAATCAAAACTTGTGCCAGACAGAACAAAGACATGCCACTCTTCTCCCTTGTTCTCATTTGGGCTAATTTGTGGCGTGGGAGGAACAACCTACCTTGTGGAAGGACCAGCTTTGCATTGCAACCAGCCATGCCCTCAACCAAAGTCTGGGGCTTGAGATGTACCAGTAGAATAAGCAGCCAAATTCTCTGTTCAGGTTTGATTAAAGATAGTATTAGAGCCTGCCAGATGGGTCTCCTGGTGCACTCTCAAATCACAGAGAGCCATAATTTAAGTTATAGTTGTTTGTGTGAGTCTGGGAACCATAGGATACTTTAAGTATTGTGTGTTTGATTTGTGTTTGAACATACTGGTTGTATGAGGAGAGGAGAAAATGAAAAGCCTCTGTCAGAGAAATATCAGATGAAGTATCAATACCACAAAAAACATGATCACTTATTCATTGATTTATTCAACAAAACTTAAATTAAGTACTTACTATTTGCAGGATGCCATGAAAAGCACTGATATATTAAATATATTTAATACATTAATACATTAAATAGGTTTCTTGGGAACTTACATTTCACTAAGGGAGAGAAAAACAAAATTAATAAAAAATTAATGAAATTAAATAAATAAATTAATTAATAAAAACAACACTGTATTATAATAGTACTATGAAAGAAAAAAGCAAATTCTAGATAGAGTGAGTAGTAGGGACATTGGTATAGGGGGTAAAGGTAAATGTACCTGAACTGGACAAAAAAGATAAAATATTGTTATGTTTTCCAAAAAATTACAATGGCATGTCATTGCTTTCTCAATAAAATACTTAAACCAAGAATCGATGATCTGACAATATCCTACCTTTTCATCTTTATCTTCCTACTTATCCATATTACACAGTATTGTTCTTGGAACAAATGGAACTACTCACTGTTTCTCATATACACCCTATGCTTTCCCAACTCAGTCTTCTCTCATCTTTCCTTTTGTCCAGCAGACACTTTCAGGACTTTTCCATGTCTTTATCCTGTTGTCCTTTATTGTCCAGCTCCAATGTCACCTCCTTCAGTCTTTCTATTCTGTTCTCTAAGCTCTTTCTTATTACTCCTGTGTAACACATTCTAATACAAAATTTTAAGTTTGCAGATCTTATTTCTCTTTTTAATCTAAGAATTCCATAAGTGTGATGTCTTATGTATAATAATATTAAATTGCTTGTTGTCTTCTAGGCATTCAGTAAATATTCTTTGAATAAAAATAAATCAAGTCTGATTAGCAGAAAGCCTGGCAGATTGAAATCGTAGAGATTCTATATCTGAGTCACAGACATAGTATTATATTGGGTTTCCCCAAAAACAAATTCTGTTACAAGGATTGAATATAAGGAGTTTTTTATTTTTTGAAGATTATGCTAGGAAGCATTGTGAGTGAAGAAATGAGAGAAGGAAGAAAGAGAAGCCAAAAAAGAATATATTATATTGGTGAGTGGGTTTCCACTGTGGGCAGTTGGGGCTCACTCTTGCTGGGGAACTCTGAAGCTATATGAAATATGTTTCAGAATTTTCCCTCTGAAAGGTGGTTCTTCAACCTTCATTGGTTAAAGATTGCTCATGGGATGTTTAGCATTAAGTTTACTCTAATTTTGTCCATTTGATATCCTTCTACTTCCATGATGGTTGAGCTCATTTTTCAACATTTGGGCTGGGAAGGTGCTACCTGAAAACTTAGGAGTCTGTTTTACTGTGAGTGGTGGGGCTCTAAGAATGATCCCAAAGTTGTGCTCTCTAGTTTAACTTTTTTGCTTCATGTTTCCAAAACCATTGTCTAAAGGAGTTATATAGCCTGCCAGAAGTAAGAGTCTGTTAAACTCCTTAAAGATTGTGACTGAAGGTAATTAAGTAAACCTTTCTCAACAGACATAGAATTTTTTAAGAAAATGGGTTGAAGATAGTGCTTATATGAATGCAGCAGTAGTACTTGAAGAAGAGGAGGCAGGTAGTACTGATATGCTTGGCCTCCTTGACATATTAGGAGTCCTAGCCCAAAACCCTGGGATAGGGCATCCTACAGGTGTTAGAGCTCTCTCCTATTGAACCCAGTCTCTGTAAAAGAAATTATGTTCCAACCTGTTTTTGTTCCTTGAAGGGAAACATTCGAACCTTGAATAGCATGCTTGGATGAGACGCTTTAGGAGGGGCCAGTTTCCATCCCGTAATATCTGGGATATCCCACAGAGAGCCAGGGGCCATTGCAATAGATGTTACACATAGTGTTATGCATGATCCAGCCTTCCTAAAGGATGAGTGCTTCAAGGCCTCTGAAGGGATCATGGGAAACTTTGAGCATACCAAGGCTATTATGGTGTTGATTACATTTCAATAAGAAAGTCTCCAGCTGTGAATGGCAATAAGAGAAATTGTTGTAGCTAACAAAGGAAACTGACTCTAGTTTTAAGATATATTGATCATGCCTTGAGTCAAAGGAGTTCTGCTTAACAAAGAATTGTGGGAGTTCTAGCGTCTGCAAAGAAGGCATGGCCCCTGAGATGGTAACTTTTGATTGATAAAGATTATAAAAGACTAGAAAAAACCTTCCAGAGAATGAGATTTTCGCTAAGGCTCACCCAGAGTCAGGCATTTAGCTATGAAAGTAGCATCAAATGATAGTCAAGATGATATACATCCCCGTGCCCCCTACTGGATCCCAAACTGCATAGGAGAAAAATTAATAACTCAGAAACATGATAGTGTTATCAAAAATACATGAAGTCAACTGCGTGAATTGTGAAATGAGTCGTTGTTGTATTTGTTCTTTGGCTGTGTACAAATATGACCATTGTTTCCATCAAGATAGGAAGTAAAAACACAGAGAAGCTATGAAATCTGGATGAAATTGGACTCTACTAGGTATTAATGGCCTAGAGTTAAGAGAAAATATTGTGACCTGGGATTCTTCTAAATTCTGCCATCCTTAGAGTTGATGTTTTGTGCCTGTATCATTGGAAAAATATTATTTTATTTATTTTAGAGAGAGAGAAAGAGAGAGAGAGAGAGTGTGTGTGTGTGTGTGTGACAGTAGGGGGAGGGGAAACGGAAGAGGGAATATCTCAAGCAGACTCTACATTGAGCACGGAGCCTGATTTGGGACTCAGTCCCATGACCCAGAGATCATGACCTGGGCCAAAATCAGGTTTGACTCTCAACCAGCTGAGCCACCCAGGCATCCCACGTTGTGCCTATATCTTAACCTGTAGTTTTTTACTGTCTCATTCACGCATAGCTACAATTCCAGAGAAGGTATTATGGGAAGCCTACTTTTTTGCCCATTTATCACATTGGCTGAGTGGCACTTACTTTAAAATACTGTTTTACTTTATGATTTCTCTTCATATTTATGGCTAATACATGTGTGCTGCTGCCCTCCTTAAAGAAGCATGCATAACTTGGAGGATAAATCTGATTTTTCAAAGTCTTATCCACAGACCAGCTTACTATTTTCATGCCTCCTTTCAATTCCAAAGTTTTCAATATGAAAAAGAGATGAAACATTACCCATACCCTAAGTTTCTTATAAATTATATTTTTCAAGTGATCATGCAGTAAAATGGATTTGGGGGGGGGGTAAAGTTCAATGAATTTTAACACGTGAATAGATTTATGTAACAATCACTATGGTCAGGATAGAGAACAGTTCTATCACCCCCAAAAGCTCACTATGCTATCTCTTTATATTCACCCCCTCCCTTGGCAGCCACTAATCTGTTCTCTATGACTATAGTTTTGTCTTTTTGAAAATATCATATGAGTGGAATCATACAGTATATTATATTTCGAGATTGATGATCTGAATAGAAAAGATAATAAAATGCAATTTTATACTGTGTGACATAGAAAAGTTTAATTAAGCAATATTATTGTTGGACTAGGGTTGGTCAGAACATGCTGCATAGAAGAGGTCAAGTGTAGAGGTTGGGCAGAGAAGAACAGAATTTGTATTAATGGCAAAAATAGGGGACAGTGTTTCAGGGAGCAGAGAATGATAATAAAGAATAGTTAAGGGAATAAGGAAACCACTGTAATAGAAAGGAAGATTCCAGGCACCATTGTTGGCTCTTAAAATGGAGAGCAACATAAACAAAGAACTGGTATTTGAAGATTAATTAGATAGAAATGTATGAAATGTATTAGTTGGCATATAATATTTGGAAGATAAGGATGATGGTTGAAGTCTCAAGAGCTCTATGAAGGAGAGAAAGCAGAGGCAGTTAGTATAGGGTCAAAGACAAACTTGAGTGATAGCTGGGGGCTGGAAGAGGGGGACCTCAAGAAGATAGATAGAATTATTTATTTATTTATTTATAAAATATTTTATTTACTTATTTGACAGAGAGAGAGTGCACAAGCAGCGGGGCAGGCAGAGAGAGAGAGAGAGATAAGCAGGCTCCCCACAAAGCAGGGGAAGCCCGATATGGGACTCGATCCCAGGACTCCAGGATCATGACCTGAGCTGAAGGTAGTGGCTTAACCAACTGAGCCATCCACGTGACCTCCTCTAGAAGATTTAAACAAGAAACAGATAAAGAACAATTACAAAGGTTAGATGAGAACACCTTCTTAAAAGGGAGGCAGGTAATCAAAACATTAAATGTCATACAGAATTTGAAGCAGTAAGAAGTAGAAGAAATCATTAGTGAGGCTGGAGAAATTTGGTTGCAGTGAAATTAATGGGATAAGGGCCAGATTGCAATGCAGTTAAGTGCTTACATTGAAGATGAAAATGAAGAAGTTGGGGCAGACTTTTTTATGAAATGGCCCCATGCTTAGAAGGAATGGCAGGATCAAGTGAAGAATTTATAAGTTGAATGATAAGCGTAAGCATTGAAGGCAGAGAGGAGAAGTAGTTAAGTAAGGACAACAGATATGGTCCACCATATCATTGCAAATGGCAAGATCTCATTCTTTTCTATGGCTGAGATAGCATTCCATTATATATGTATCTCTCATCTTTACCCATCCATCCATTGATGGACACTTGAGTTGTTTCCATATCTTGGCTATTGTAAATAATGCTACAATAAACATAGAGGTACATATATCTTTCCAAATTAGTGTTTTCATTTTCTTTGGGTAAATATCCAGTAATGAAATTAACTGGATTATATGGTAATTATATTTTTAATTTTTTGAGGACCCTCTAAATTATTTCCCACAGTAGCTACACCAATTTGCATTCTCCCCAGCACAAATGCACGAGGGTGATTTTTTTTCCCACATCCTCACCAGCACTTGTTATTTCTTGTCTTTTTCATTCTAGTCATTCTGATAGGTGGTAAGGTGGTATCTCATTGTGCTTTTGATTTGCATTTCCCTGATGATTAGTGATGTTGAACATCTTTTGATGTGTCTGTTGGCTATCTGTATATCTTTTTATGAAAAATGTCTATTTACGTTGTCTGCCCATGTTTAAAACTGGATTATTTGTCTTTTTGGTGTTGAGTTATATAAATTCTTTACATATTTTGGGTATTAACTTCTTATTGGGCATAATACTAAGTGAAATAAGTCAGACAAAAAACAGCTCTTAAATACAGAGAACAAACTGGTGGTTGCCAGAGGGGAATTTGGGTTGGGTGATAGGTGAAATAGGGGAAGGGAATTAAGCATATATTTATCATGATGAACACTGAGTGATGTATGAATAGTTGAGTCATTATATAGTACACCTGAAACAAATATAACACCGTCTGTTCACTATGGTTCAAAAAAGAAGAAATGAAAAAACAACAACAGCAAGAAAAAAACCCAACAGAGCCAAGAAATCTCCCTCAGGATCCAGAGCATATGAGGAGTTAGCACCTTTAGTCAAATGACCTTTGTGATTATTTTATCTGATCAGGTTCATAGGCCCCATGGACTTCCAGTAGTTTCCATCTGTTTCTCTCATCACCACTATAAGCAGTCCTATTAAATTGTTGTCAGTTACTTAAAGTTTTTTAGTTGTCACAGAATTTACTGTCACCTGTCACAAACACTGACTTACTTAAAAAGAAGACTCTACTACTTCAGAGAAATTAATACTGAAATAAACTGATAGCAACTCTTCACCAATATCAGTAATACAATTTATAAAAATTTTCATAAAGACTTTTATTTCACCTACTAGTAATATTTAGAGTGATAAAAACTACTACTATAGTGTAGCAGTATGTGAAGATTTCCCAAACTTCATTATAAAGACACTACAATTCTCTCCTGGAACTTAGCCATGTCAATCACACAGTAGTATCCCAAAGCATTTGCCTCCAATTTTCTTGAATCGAAAAACCTCTCATAGTTGTTAGTATCTAGCAAGCTGAAATTTTAAACAAGGCTTTGCTTGCAACCAAAATTGATTTCTGTAATTCTCTCTAGCATGGCTTTTCTGACAAGGCTATTTCTAGATTACCCAGTGTTTGGGCTTAGCTCATGTTGCTTATGCAACTTTAATTCTTGCCTCTAACCAGCAACCCGGATGGTCCCTCTGCCAATCACGCCTGGAAGCTTCCTCCCATGTTATGGACCTTTTCATCAACTGAGCTCTACCAATCACTACTATCGACCTCCTACTCCTCATAAAATAAAAACAGAGATTTCGAGGGCTTCTTGACATTTTGCTCTAGTTCCCTAAAGACCCATCCAGGACACCTCCATGGATCTGCTTGACTCTGTAAGGATGATCTATTTCACAAAGACCTTACCATAACTCAAAGTAATCTTTAAAATAAACCTTGCGGGACAGGCTAGGGCATATTGATTACCTCTCCTCTATACTCATGTCCTGGATAGAAGCCAACCAGACTCCTGCGAATTCTGGAAACTTGTAACTTTCTATTAAAGAAGGATGGCAGTAAGGTACTGCTAATACCTAGGCCACAATGGGAATTTAAAACTGTTAATCCGTGACTCTTAATCTCACAAAACAAAATGAGGGTTGCTGGGGGGAGGGGGGTTGGGAGAAGGGGGTGGGATTATGGACATTGGGGAGGGTATGTGCTTTGGTGAGTGCTGTGAAGTGTGTAAACCTGGTGATTCACAGACCTGTATCCCTGGGGATAAAAATATATGTTTATAAAAAATAAAAAATAAAAATAAAAAAAAATAAAACTGCTAATCCCTGAGACTCTCCTGATGTCATTCTATCTTATGCTAAACAACATGTAAATTAAGTCCTTCATGTTTGAAATGGGCAAGGGTTTCTCAAAAACCCATAAATCTGGATTTCACATCCCTTTTACTTTAGTATGTTTTCTTAAATTTATCAAACAATAAAAATGTGGCAGAGTTAGTAATCAGGAACTATGTCAGTCAAGTCTGTAGTTGATTATTGTCTACATTCGAAGATCCCAAAGTAGATGGTGAGTGTTTCTGGGCTCTGCTTTTATTTTTGTAGAGAGGCAATGAGCAATGGGAAAAGGGCAGCCTCTGCCTGACAGGAGATGCGAACTCCCTAGAAGAGGAATGTCTTTATAGAGACAAAGTAAAACAAGAATTTTTTCCAAATTGGGCTCTCGCTCAGACCTATATGAAGATACAAAAACCAGTCACCTACAAGGTACAATTTGCCAGTCACCTCTGCTTTTATTTTCTCTCCTGAAACACATTTCAGAGAGCCTGAATTTCCCAATGAGATTAATATATTTGAACTAAATATTGCCTTCTTCCAGTAGGTTCTTTAGTGAGAGATAACATGTAAGTCAGTACCATAGTAGTACAAATTAGGCTCTCAGATTTATCTTTTGCCAGAGTGATCTTAGGTGTGTGAGAGCATTGGGTTTGAGGAAACGGCACCCAAGCAAGGGGGAATATAGGGTTCATTTAGAAAAAGGAGGAAAGGGGGAGACAGCAGTTTGGTAAAATCTGCTTTGGATTACTTTCCTAAGCTGGTGGTGATTCTGTGCTGAAATGTCATCGACCCCTTTGCTGACAGAGCCATTGCAGTGTTCAGTGGCATTTCCCAGTGAGAAATGGAAAAGAAAGCAATACTTTGCTGTGTGAGGGCAGAATAGACTTTAAAAAATCATTAACATTTTTTTGCCTCATATAAAGGAAAAAATGATAAGAATTCTAAAATTCATCAAATTAGAATAAACTGTCCTACACTTTACTATTACAGTGAGGGAACCCAGGTTTATTATACAGCAACTCCTTTGCTCATCACCTTGTAAAATAACCTTGAAATAACCTCAAGGATAGCATCTAATATCTCAGAAAATGAAGAAAACTGTCTTCATAAAAGGTCTACTTCAACTAGGTCACCATTTTTTTTGGAAGCAAAGAGGTTAGTAGAGAATAATGTCAAGAGAAAAGCTGTGTAATCTATACTAGAATCTGAAGGAACTGTTATGCAAGGAATAGCTACAGGGCTTTAATGCTCAAATTGAACTGAAGAATAAAGAATCATGCATGGATGCCAAGGGAAAGGTCAAGGGAGGCAGGAGAAAATGAAGGATTTGCCAAAAGGCCAAGAGCATGCCCAAGAACTAAGAGAGAGTGGACATTTAAAAAATGAATTAGACCAGAGGTCAGTGGAGAATAAAGCTGTAGTGGTGTGGTAAGAGATTTGTTGTAGTAATGTCAGTGAGATGTAGCCATAGTGGGTGGGAAATATTGGGAAAGTTGATTCAAGTTTGCTCAGCAAAATACCCTCAAACAAGTGAAACCATCTGCTGGTATGAAATTGTAAATGACAAAGAGGAAAAGGGGAGAGAGCTAAATAATTTACTGTTGCTGCATGGGAGACCTCAAATGAATCCATCTTTCCAATAGTCATTAGCCAAAAGCGGAGGAAAGGTTACATGACCCAGAATTGACATGGAAATAGACACAAATCAGTTAGAATGGGAACAGGAAACTAAAGGCAGAGGGAATGGAGTCAGATGAGGAAGTGGATGACCAAAAAAACAAATTCAGGGGTGCCTGGGTGGCTCAGTGGGTTAGGCCGCTGCCTTCGGCTCAGGTCGTGATCTCAGGGTCCTGGGATCGAGTCCTGCATCAGGCTCTCTGCTCAGCAGGGAGCCTGCTTCCCCACCCCCCACTCTCTCTCTGCCTGCCTCTCCATCTACTTGTGATCTCTCTCTGTCAATTAAATAAATAAAGTCTTTAAAGAAACAAAACAAAACAACAAAACAAAAACAAAAACAAAAAGTGTGGTTTCAGTTATGCTCAGAACAAGAAGAACTAGAGAGAATGGGTCTTCTGCTAGGAACAAATGGAATAAGGATAATAGCTAAAGTAGAACCATTTAATCCCAGGCTTGTTTCTTCTCTGCCAAGAAGGGATAGACTTAGCACAAATAAGAAAATTTTGTACAGATGTTTAGGAAATACTCAGATGCTCTCAGGATCTACCTAACATCCTTAAGAAATATATTTTTGGGGATGTGATTCTATGCTATAATCACAATGATTACTAATATTTTCTTATTTTGACATGAATCTTTAAAATTATCTATGTTTTCTATACTGCCTGTAAGCCAGTGATTTTTAAACTTCTTAATCTTGACCTACAGTAAGAAATAATTTTATATTGCATCCCAATATACATACATATATAACTAACAAAACAAAATTTTCATAAATACCAGTTGTTAATACTTGGGTTGTTTGGATCTATCCTACTCTGTTCCTTTTCTCAACAAGGTAACTGTGACCAACTAAACTGATCTCATGGCTCACAAATTGGATGACACCCACAGTTTGAAAACCACTATTTTAGATTATGAACAGAATATTGGCTAAATGGATTCAGGCCTGTTATTTGTTCATTACTGAGATATGTTTTGTCACATTCTTCCTACTGAAAATATTTTTTTCCTTATGTAAAATAAGTAGTTTTATGAGATTCAGTATGATGTGGCTTGATTACAAATGTCTGAGCTGACCCCTTCCAACAAAGTACTTGCCTATTTTAGGGTTAATAACATGAAGCTGAACAATGTTGGCAGTGATCAATTTTGTAACCAAATGCTCACAAACTACTTTTAAAATAACAAAGTGTAATATTTACATTCAGAACCATATTTAAATGTATCAGAAAAAAAAAACACTTATAGGAAACAGTTACAGAATATGCTTGTGAACTGAAAAGTCACTCCCATGGTTCAATTTTTTTTTTCAAATCTGATTTTTAAAACAAACTTTCTACAAAAATACCTATATTAGCCCAATTATCTATACCCATTCCCCTCCAAAAGAAATATTTTCAGTATAGTAAATAAATTATACATGTGTATAAATCATTTTTCTAAGTAATTAAACAATGTATCCTGTTTGACTAAGGCACCCAGCTCAGTTCTAACTTCAATTCATATCTTTGAATTATTTGTCCTCCCTAAATGCTCAGAGTTCTCGATATTAGCCAAAGTTTGCTACACCAATTTCATAGTCTATACCTCTTAGACCATAGAGTTTGACATTGACACAATGCTGGGCAATTGTTTTCCATTGGTTTAGTGCAGGACTTTACATTTTCTTTGTAATTAGCCTCCTGTTTTATTTTGAGGCAGGACTTAGGCCCAAGAATCTAGAATGGGCTTGAGAACAGCCCCAGAAACCAAAATTACCTTCTGTGACCTCTATGTTGCTACTCTTTTGTCCAAAATGTTTATCACGTATATCATTTAAGCTCAAATTTCTGAATCTTCTCCAGCCTTCTCTCATGGTAGTTTTTCTGCAGATCATGGACTTACTGATCTCAAACACACTTCTCATATGCCTTCTTGTATGTCTTTGATCACAAAGATCTTTACCAGATTTTACCTTTTTCTCTGTCTAAATCTTTACCATTTCTATAATCAAGCCCACCATTTCAGAACAAAACAAAACAAAACATTTTTGCCTATTCCAGTTCAAGGTGGTTGCTCACTACTCTTAAGTACCTGTAATCCTTACAATTTACCTACCCTCCCCAATGATTCACAGACCAGGGGATAAAAATATATGTATATAAAAAATATATGTTTACAATTTACCTACCCTATTAAGGACAATATAAAGTGGTATAGTGTTTGTTTCCCTTGCATTTCTTTAATTAAAGTTATTATTCATTTGTTTGATAGAGAGAGCTTGCACAAGTAAGCAGAGCAGCAGACAGAGGGAGAGGAGAAGCAGATTCCCTGCTGAACAGGGACCCTGATGTGGGGCTTGATCCCAGGGCACTGGGATCATGACCTGAGCGGAAAGCAGACACTTAACCCACTGAGCCACCTAGGCACCCCTCTCTTGTATTTTTAAGTAACTTTTCACTTATGCTCATCTTTGGTGTTTGTCTTATCTTTGATGTTCCATGATATCATTTACTCTTTGCTACAAATATTCCTAAGAAATGTATTGAGTACCTGCCATGTATCAACCACTATGCTAGGAATTAGCGTACATGGGGGCATTAATAATCTACATATATTTAAAATATGAACTAACAGGATACCTTAGGACTTGTTTGTATTTCCCTTAGTAGACTCTGTGAATGGTGGTACTTACTCAAATTTCACATGCTCCTCCATATTTCCCCACTTCGTGCTTTTGGGTGGGCTTATGTGACTAATTTTCATTAATATAATATGAACAGAAGTAATGTGTCATTCTGGTTGGAAGCAGGAGATAGTAAGATGTACATTAAATTACTGTGACTAGAAATGAAAGACTTTGAGATGACAGAGTTTTGAGTTGAAAGCAGTCTTGTTTTGAGTTTCAATGGGAGAGACTATCATAGAATAGCCATGCAACCTGTATCAGACTATGACATAAATGAGAAATACACCTTCATTACTGTGTTAAGCCACTGAGATTTGCATTTTTATTTGTTACTGAAGCATAGCCTTTCTGAACCTGATAATAACAGAGTAATGATTTTGTGTATGTTGATGATCAGATCATTAAAGATGTTTGAATGATGTTAACGCTAACTCAGATATAAGACCCTTCAGAGTAAAGATGTCGTGTTCATCTATATCCTTTTTAGTGTCCAGACCGGTGCTAGGTACATAGCAGGCTCTAAATAAATACTTGTTGGATGGATAAATAAACAAACTGAGGATTAAGACAGAGCCAGAGGAAATAACCCGGTGATGAAAATTCAGAATATCTAATACACATTTCCAGAATGAGAAGCAGAATTTAACAAAGAGAAGGGAATTAAAGATTAGCAAACAAAAATTGCTATTGAACTATCAGAATTTCTGCATTTTGAACCTTCCTGGTAGTACCCACTGGTAACTGTTGGCTGTTATTTATTGGAAATGGGAGATAGGTGTCGGCTAGTGAGAAAATGCTGTCAGTTCTTTAAACACATTGATCTTTACTCTTTAAGCCACTAGGTTTCTCTACTGGTGGATGACAGGAGTTTTAGCTTCTCAGTTACAGTTCTTTGGGAGTCTCCTGTTAGGTCAGTACTTCCTGACTCAAAGGGTATCTTCTCCATAGAGTTGGTAGAATCAAATAAAGCATAAGGAAGAGAAGCGTTCTAGCTTTGGAAAAAGTAGGAATTATTCCTCTAATTATTATTGCCTTCCTTTCTCTGTCGTGTGTCCTGGACCGATTCTTTCCATTTGGTCTGTGGCAAATCAGCATTCTGCATTCTTGATAATGGGTGAGAATTGTGCTTTGTGGATATTTAGCTATGGCATCAGACTGGGGAAAATGTTAATTAATTATGTGGTTTTCTTTCTTTCTTTTTCTTTTTTCAAATGTTAATTATGTGGTTATATATATATATATATATATATATATATACATATATACATAGATATCTTCTGTCATTTTACCTCAGTGCTCTTAATCTTGAAATTATCAGACAGAATTAATGATAGTACACGGAAATACAAAATTGGCAAGTATATACCTAGTATATAGATCATCCCCCCAACATAAATAAAAGAAGGGCAATCCTTGAGTAAATATTTTCTATAAGAAGAAACTATAATTGAATGATATGCTTCTTACATAAGTATGAATAATTCAGTTACAAAAATGTTAACAGTCAAGAAAGTAAATCCAGACTCAAAACAACTTCATCCTCTGCTTTTTGCATAGTCTGTTTATTTATTATAAAGTGCTATCTCTTTAAATCTTTTCAGCAATCCCAGAGAGGTAGGAAGGAAGGCTTTACCATTTGCAGATTGGAGATGAGGAAACTTCCACCCAAAAGCATGATACTGCTTGCTCAGGGACATTCAGCTGCTCCATGGTTAGGCATGGAGCTCGATTCTGCTGACTCCTAGTCTGGGGCTATTTCTATTCCATCATGATTTAAGATAAAAAGATCATTACTGTAAGGACAGCCATAGATATGACAGCTCCTCCCAGTATGTGGGGGAGGGGGCAAACCAGCAGGCATTGCCAATGCAGTTAACTGATGACCATAGATACCCTAATATCTCATTCAGAGCTGCACACTTGAGACACAAAGAAGCACAGTTCACATTGTTTTGATATCTTTAGGCATGGCCTTCCCAGATAATCAGGTGCAGCACCCTTTTTTGCATAGTTGATGGTCTTTCCTGAAGGCTATCAAACATATCTGCTGAGCTGCACTAAATGAAATGGCTGTCACTAAGCCATCTGGTGCATTTGAGCTTTTTTTCCCCTCTAAGATGCAAGTTTTCAGTTTGCACAGCACTTCAAATTCTTAATACACTTGACTAAGTCATTAATATTTCACTTTCATTACCATGTATTAATAACACAAGAATTTAGAATGATCTTGTTCATCTAAGTCCTAGAAAACAAATAATTACATTTGTGCATATTGATTGTCAGATAACTAAAGATGTTTAGCCCGGAGCTATGAGAAATCCACCAGCAGGCCCAATTTTGGTTCCCAGCCATGTTCAAAGTATATCAAGCTGATATCTCGGAAAGACTAGAGACAGCAGGAGAGAAGTTCTAGGAGTTAAAGGGGAAGCCTTTGAATGGACCCCGTACAAGTCCCCATCCATAATCCTTTAGGAGGTGACTTCTTCAGCAGGAGGTTGAAAGTCCTGAAGCATACTCAAGGGAAAGTCTAAAAACTTTGTTCTGTGAGGTTTGTTTGATCTTGTTTTATTTTTGGGTGTACAGAACTGGGGCTCATTATCTTTCCTTTTCTCCTCTTTGTTTTGATTAATGCTGATAGGTTCTAATGGGGGAAAAATAGCTTAGACCTTATTCAATGATTTCACATTCATTCAAATAAAAAGTTTTATATGTGTCTTCCAAGAGCTGGGAACTAGACTACATCATTGACAATTTAGCATGGACAAGAGTATTGTTTTCTGCTTATCATTGGGAGAGACAGACAATATACAAGTGAACTAACTTAAAAAAAAATTATGACAGTTTTCCTCCCAGCTTTATTAGATATAATTGACATATAATGTTGTGTAAGTTTAAGGTGTAAGTGTTGATACATGTTTTTATTGTGAAATGATTACCACATTAAGCTTTGTTAACACATCCATTACCTCACAGTTACCATTCAAGATGTGTGTGTGTGTGTGTGTGTGTGTGTGTGTGTGTGTATGTGTGGTGAGAACATTTAAGATCTACTGGGTTAGTGACTTTCAAGTACACAGTATGGTATTATTAACTATAGTCATCATGCTACACATTAATTATATCCCTAGGACTTGTTCCTCTTATAACCTTGACGACCATCTCTCATTTCTCCCACCCTCCCAGTCCCAAGAAACCACAAACTATACTCTTTGTTTCTGTGCATTTGTTTGTTTTAGATCCCACATATAAGTATATCATGTAGTATTAGTCTTTCTGTCTGACTCATTAAACTTATGTAATGTCTGCCCTCAAGGTCCATCCATGTTGCCAATGTCAGGGCTTGCTTCTGTTCTATGGCTGAAAAATGTTCCACTGCATCTATATATACCACAAATTTTTCTGTTCATCCATTGACAGATACTTAGATTATTGTGGCTATTGTGATCATGGGAATGCAGCTATCTCTTTAGGATACTGGTTTCATATATACCCAGATATATAAATATTAAATATATTCGATATATTAGATATATACCCAGATATGGGACTGTTGGATCGTGTCATAGTTCTATTTATAATTTTTTTTTGGAGGATCTCTATATTGTTTCTCACAGTGGTTTTTCCAGTTTACATTCCTACCAACTGTACACAAGGATTCTCTTTTCTCCACATCCTCAGGAGCTTTTGTTGTCTTGTATTCTTTTTAGTAAAAGCCATTTTAATAGGTGTGAGATGATATCTCACTGTGGTTTGATTTGCATTTCATTGATGATAAGTGGAATTGAGCACCTTTTCATAGACCTGTTGGCCATTTGTCTGTCTTCTTTGGAAAAATGTCTATTCAGTCCTTTGCTTATTTTTTAGTCAGATATATACTTTTTTTTTTTTTTTTTTTTTTTTTTTTTTTTTGGCTAATGAGTTGTTTGATTTCTTTGTATGTTTTGGATATTAACCCCTTGTCAGAGATATGGTTTGCAAGTATTTTCTCTGGTTCCATAGGTTGTCTTTTTATTTTGTTGATTGTGGAGATTTTGTTTTTGTTTGTTTCTTTTTTGGTGTGTGGAAACATTTAGTTTGATGTAGTCCCACTTGTTAATTTTTGTTTTTGTTGCTTGTTTTGTTGTCATATCCAAAAAATTGTCACCAAGATCAATGTCAAAGAGACTTTTCTCTATGTTTTCTTCTAGGAGTTTTGTTTTTAGGTTTCATATTTAAATCTTTAATCCATTTTGAGTTAATTTTTGTGAGTGGTACAAAGTAGAGGTCCAATTTCATTCTTTTGCATGTGGTTATCCAATTTTCCCAGGACCATTTTGGAAAAGACTATTTTTCCTCATTGAGCATTCTTGGTTTTCTTGTCAAATATTAGTTGACTGTGTATATGTGGGTTTATTTATGGGCTCTTGATTCTGCTCTATTGGCCTGTCTGTTTTTATACAAAAGAGCTAGCTTGACAAACAAGATAATTTCAGAGTATGATAATTGCTGTGAATAAAATAAAACAGGCTGCTCTGATATTTGTGTGTGTAGAAGAAAAGAGACCCTCTTTAGGTGAGGGTCAAGAATGTTCTAGAAGATGTTTGGGCTAAGATATAGAATGAGAAGCTGGGCATATGAAGAACTAGGAGAAGTACATAATGGGCACAGGGAAAAGTGGGGTAAAGACCACAAAGCAGATAAATGCTCAACTGATTGTTGAGCAAAAAACAAAAAACAAAACAAAAAAACCCTGATTGTTGAAACAAAAAGGCCAGATGGATAGAGAGACAAGACAGAAAATGACATCAGATGAAGTTCAAGAGGAAGGTGAGGTGCAAGATCATGCAAGCCTGTGATAAGGAGTGTGACTTTTCTTCTAGGAGTGGGCGTGCTTTGAAACCTTGAAGGGTGTTAAACGAGGGAGTAGCATTAGAGGGGAGAGAAATGTCCTAAGAATCAGATTTCTAGTTTTTGTCACCTGGTGGATGGTGCTACTAACCATTAAGTCAGGGAAGCTTGGGAATAAGAGAGGGAAGGCAGAGTACTCAGTGAAGAGGGATCAATTGGAAGAAAGTCTTTTAAATCTCGGTGTCTTTTAAATAGCATGATAATTTGTCCTGCTGTGCCCAGGACGGTCTAATTTATAGCTATTGTCCCCAAATTATTAATTATGTCTTTTTTTACTCAAAAATATATCAATTTAGGCAGTAAAGCATTTGGGCATGTTAACTACCGATACTTCTTCAGTTCCTCTCCTGTCTTTATTATAATATTCCAGGTAGAGGAGAGAGCTCTTGCATGCCAGAAGCTTGCTTTCCCTGCCATTTTCTGGCCATGTCTCTCCTTCCAGACTGGGGAGCTGGTAGTTCAGTCTAGAGGAGGTATGTTTCCCTTTCTTGCCTTTCCACTGCCCTTTTTCCCCATTACTAATTACCAATTAAGTTATGAAGATTCTTTCAAATACTAGTAGGAATTGTTTCTCTGGGAGAAAAGTTTACCACATCACACTATAAAGCTTCTTTCTCAAATCCACCCTCTTCCAAGGACTCCTGTACTCTTGGATACACAAACTCAAAGAAAGAGTTCATGCTTATTTTTATTATTATTTATTATTATTTTTATTTTAGAAGAGGATTGAGAGAGAGATAGAGAAGCAGAGGGAGAAGGAGATAGAATCTTTTTTAAAATTTAATTTAAGTTTTTAAATTAACACATAATATATTATTTGTTTCAGAGGTATAAGTCTATGAATCATCAGTCTTACACAATTTACAGCACTCAACATAGCACATATCCTCCTCAATGTCCCTCACCCAGCCACCCTCTCCCTCCCGCCTCCCTCCCCTCCAGGAACCCTCAGATTGTTTCCTGAGATTGAGAATCTCTTCTGGTTTGTCTGAAGGAGATAGAATTTTAAGTAGGCTCCACACCCAGGCTGGAGCCTGACACAGGGCTCAGTCTCACAACCCTGAATTCATGACCTGAGCTGAAATCAAGAGTCGGAAACCTAACCGACTGAGCCACCCAGGTGTCCAGACCTTTCCAATTTTTTGAACTGAGATCCCCCAGATTTAGGGCATCAAAATTCAACTTCAGGACTTATAAGCCAAATCAACCTTAACTAACTGTGAGGTTTTTCATGCTCAGTGTTTTTGTCTTCCTCTAGTTCTCTTTCATTGTTTCTTGGTTTTCCTTTAGACATACCCTACGTTTTTAAAAAATTGAAGCAATTGAAGCACCTTGGTAGTTGGTTAAGTGTCTGCCTTCTTTAATCTACTACCTTAAAGGTACTTTAATCTAGAACCTTCCTTAATCTACTACCAAGCACCTTGGTAGTAGGTTAAGTGTCTGCCTTCAGCTCAGATCATGATCCAAGGGTTCTGGGATCAAGCCCCACACCAAGCTCCCTGTTTAGCAGAGAATTTGATTCTCCCTCTGTTTTCCAACCCACCCATCCGCCCCCCCCCCCCCCCCGCCTTGCTCATGGTCTCTTGCATGCTTTCTCTCACTCAGATAAATAAAGGAAATCTTAAAAAAAAAAATACCAAGCTATTTGTATATCACATGCTCTTACACTATGTCTCTGCCTGTGGAATTTTTTCTGCCTGTAACTGTCACCTGCCTGCCTAATTCCTACTTAACTTCCAAGGTTAAGTGTATTAAGTTCAGGGAAACCGTCTTATTATTAGAGTATTTCTGAAATTGAGCATAGGTGCAAAGATAGAAAATAAAGAACCACAGGGTTAGGTGGTAGTGATACAGGGTTTCGAAATAGGACCCTCCAGCTTTACCCAGAGGCTATATAAGCAGAAAATGCACAGCTTCAGGTGCGTGATACCTCTCTTTCTTGGAATTCATAAAAGCACCCTCCACTCCTTCTACAAAGGCCGCCTAAATCCCCAAACCCTCTCATTTGGAACTGGAGACCACAGCGTTTTCTCATTTCCCCGAATCTGTGGAACTGGCAGAGAGGATTCACCATGCAAAAAAGCTGGCTAAGAAGGGAGGAGAACACTCTTTTTAATAAGCAGATGGTCTCTATAGATGAGGGAGTGTTAACATTAAAAACATATGCTCAGTACCAGGGAGGGAGAAACACAAAAGAGGATCATGAGGCACATGGTCTCTGTAAACAAGTAGTCTTTGTGGAAGTTTCCCATGTGAGGGAGACAGCTTTACAGGGTATGAAGAAACTTGCCTGAATAATTCTGACTTCATCTGCAAGACTGTTTACCTGACATGAATTATAATAGCACATTACCAAGAAACGACATCTGCAGAGATGATAGTTAGATGAGCTTGTTTTTATTTGTTTGGTTTTGTTTTCCAACCCATTTGATGAAATAAAAGCATTAGGAAATAGTCTCGGTGATCTTGTACTCAATCGCTGTGTTTGTAGCAGAGAAACATAACTGACTTTGTGTCAGCATTTGATATGTGCTGTGTAGCTATCTAACATATCTAGAAGGAAACAGAAATAGGTATAAAGACAGTCCATAGTTGTTATTACTCAAGTGATGTAATTTCTAGTTAATGTGCTACGTTGATTTTAGGGCAGGAAACTATATCAAAGATGGAGAGAATTGAATAGACAATAAAACACCCATATGTCAAAAAATACTTGCTTATAGTTTAAATTTAGCTAGGTTCGTCTTATTATTTCAGTAAGTGGAAATTGATAAAGAGGCATCACTTGTGTTACAGTCAGATTAATGTATTTTTTCCTCTTTCTTACACTAAAAGAAAACGCATATAAGTGACGAGAAAGATAAGCTAAAACTACCATCTAATGAAGTAAGCAGGAGCTAAAGATTTTGGTTCCACCATTAACTTGCTGGTGACCTTGGTTAAGATCATATTATTGCTACTGACTTCATTTACTTGATTATAGAACAAAGTGGTCAATCTAAATCAGGGTCACAAACTCAGATTTCTACATGGTTCAGGCTGGTATAGCACATGACTAAATCTGCCCAAGTGTAAGACTACAGGGGGTGGTAGGGCTTGTGATGAGCTAGAGAGAACATGTTTCCTCTAAATGGGCAGCTGCAACTAAGCTCCAGCCAAATATTGCTATTTGGGAATGGAGGAACATGTGTTTCTAGAACTTCTAATTTTTCAGTTTTTCAAGTTGATGATCCAGGTTTTATGTAAAATGCTTGGTTTTTCAAGGTGAATAATTCATTTAAATTTAGAAGAAAAGAAAAAAAAATGTGTGGGTCAAATAATCATGTCAACAGGCTATATAATGGTCCATGACATAAATAAAAGTGAGAACTCTAGCCTGAGTGATCTCCAGGGTGTCTTCCGGTTTTAAAATTCAAGAATTCTAGGGTAGAAATTGAAGCAAGAGGAATTCATTTTTGCTTAAAACAGACCATGTTATTTTTTATCTGCAAAGGAAAGGGGCTGCCAGAGATGTGGTGTGTTAATTCAAGGGTGGACGTGTTAACGAAGAGCTGGATGGTCATTGCTGAGGATGCAGTAGAGGGATTTCCAAATTTGGTGTGTGTGTGTGTGTGTGTGTGTGTGTGTATGTGTGTGTTAGTGAAAAGAGTGGATTAAACTAGTATATCCCATCAGTTCTTTTTCACTCTGTGAATCTACGATTCTTGCTTTGTACTCATTCTCTTCCTTTTCCACTTTTGCTCTTCTATTGTTATCTTTATTCTTAGTTATTTCCCTATGATTTTTTTCAATAAAGGGGTCTGGATATTTAAATTAGAAGAGGGGCAATGAGTTTGAAAGAAGGTGTAAAGATGAAGGGGAAGGAAGTTAAGGGAGTTGAATTACCTACAGAGATGGTAGTTGGGAAAGTCTGTTATTTCAAGCTTGACTTATCTTTACTGTGGACATAAAATATGATCAGGGAGTATGATGTCAGTGCATCCACTCTCAATAATTGATATGATGAATAATCTCAACCTTCCAACACCTTCTGTATCTCCCCACATCTCAAGAAACTTCATTCATCAGCCACGTTTGAAATGTTTAAGTAATCTCAGTGATGTATGGAACCCTGACACTCCCTTGTTAGAAATTCGTGCTACTAACATTCTATCAAATTAAAAAGCCACTGAGCTCTTGTGCATAAAATTATCATAAATTACCTTCTGAAGGTTCATTGCTGTTTGGAATGTTTAATTGCTCACTCAGCTGAACTTTAACAGCTCAGTATTATTAATCAACTTGTCAAAAGGTTTTTCATTATGTAGTCTTTAGATAGAATTGGGCAAGGTACAAACTTGTGCTTAAGTTGGTCTGAATGTAGCAAATTGCCAACAAATCTTGGTAGAGTTTAGCATCTTTTGTTCACTAATTACAATTTTTTTTTGAAAGTAGATACTTGTACTTTTGAAAGTAGAGAGTTGTACTGACCATTTAAGAGCCAAAGAAAGCAGGTGAATGAATGATGACACTCTACTGATGAGTGATCTTACATGCTCCAATTATGATGGGCATGGTGGATAAACTTCAAAATATTATCTACATTTCTAAGATGGCTTTTAATGTGGTTTTATAGTAATCTCTTGTTTAGAAACAGTGTTTCAAGGAATAGGACATTTTAGATAATTGAATTGTTCTCAGTACATTTTATAATGAGGCCAGGCCTGTCTTATTCCCAAAGAAATACAGATTTTTCTTTGTCTAAGATGGCAAAACCATATCACAGATGAAGAATTCCTACTGAGCTCTAGTCCCTTCAAATTTGAACCCATTAAAAACTTATTTATAGCTCCAGATGGCTGCATAGTATTCCATTGTGTATATATACCACATCTTCTTGATCCATTCATCTGTTGATGGACATCTCACAAAACAAACTGAGGGTTGCCGGGGGGAGGGGGTTGGGGAGAAGGGGGTGGGATTATGGACATTGGGGAGGGTATGTGATTTGGTGAGTGCTGTGAAGTGTGTAAACCTGGTGATTCACAGACCTGGGGATAAAAATATATGTATATAAAAAATATATGTTTATAAAAAATAAAAAATAAAAAAAAAAAAAATAAAAAATAAATAAATAAATAAATAGCTCCAGAGACATAGTCAATACCTTCATAAACCGAAGAACATTAAATATTTCAATAAAGCTAAAATAATCAAGAATTTACATGGTGCATAATTTTCCCCTATTCTTGATTTCTTGATCTTTCTCAATATCGTTGTCTCTGTGTAATTTTTAAAAGAAAATTATGTAAATATTTGAAAAAAAGTAACATCGAAAAACACGTTTTTCCATTAGTCATGTATTTTCACATCTATTAAGTAGGTTGTTTCTAGAAAGTCAGGAAATAAATAACACCCTACAAAGGAAGATATCATATCAATTGGTGGTGGTTGTGGTTATGGTATTGGTGACATTAAGAAGGGTAATACTTTGAGCTTATTGATAGCATTGCCATATATAAGAGTTGTGCAAATGTCTGACTCCTATGGCCGTAAAAGTAAAACCTGGAAATTCATTATGATGCTAGAATTGAAGCTGTAGGACCACCCAATGGATTGCTAACTTTGTTACAAAGAACTTTGGTACTGAAAACTAAATCTTCTTGGTTGGGAAAGAAACTGACTTTGCCAGAAATTCTTCTTTCAGGAAATAATTTTGAGAGAGGTTTCGGTGTATGTCCTTATTACTTTTCATGTGGCAAGGAATGGAAATAAGATACCCACTCGGGGGGGGGGGGTGGACAATTCAGTTGCACCTGGATCCTGAGATGACTAAGGATTCTTCTCCTTGCCCATATCCCTCTCCACCCCTTCACCCAGCCGCATGACATAAATTCATTCAACCCCGGGACTAGCATGTGGTAACATTAAAACCAAAGACCCAGTAATTTACCCTATGCCTTCTCTCTCGCCATCATTGGTGTCATTTTCTGTCCTCTCCTCAACATAGAAGAGTGATACAGCTAGGCAGTTAGTAAGGGAAAACAACTTACAGAGTTTGAGAAATAGTTTACATTAATGAAAATGATACAAATGGATACTAGCAGACACTGACTAAACATTTGCACTAAGAAGGGAGGATTGATGCTGGGGAGCACTTCACTTGTAGAAGTGACATCATAAATACCTCATCATCATAATTATGGTGTCAGGATTGTGATGGGCTGCACGTAGCAGAACATCTAATTAATAGCAACTGAAACAAAGTTCTATTATTTTCATATAACAAGAAGTCAGGAAACAGGCTATTGCTGCTGTTTATTCAGTTTCTCAAAGATGCTAGCAGAGACCCAAGCTCTTTTTCTACATTGTTTGGTCCATTGTCTTTAGTGTGTTGTTTTTTTGTTCACTTGTTTATTACCCCCATAGTGTGGAATGGGGATTTAATAACTCAATTATGTCAGCCATAAATTAATCACCTTTGTTTAGTGGTCATAAGATTTAATGTCATTGGTGAAGACTCTTTACTAATTTTTGTTTAGTAAGTCAATTTTCTCTCTAACTCCTCTATATTTAACAGAAAGATTTAAAGTTTAGACGAAATCTTGGAAAACAAGATCTAATGACAGGTTAAGGGAAACTTATTAAAGAAAAGTTGAAGCAGTATTTTCTATTCTCCAAGTATAGGAAAGATGATGAGGAAGATGTTGGCCAAATACATTATTTGTTCAATATAGGAAAATGAAAAAAAGTTATTACATGCAGAAGAATTTACCATTAATGAAGATTTTGGAGTCCTAGAATGGGTATGTTGTTTGAAAGCTGTAAGAACACTTTACAGAATAATATATTTGAAGTAGTCCAGTCAAACCTTGCTTTGAGTCAGGCTGCAAGAAATGATCTCTTGAGGTCCCATTCAACTTGATGTCTCTCTGGATCTGTGATGCTAAATTTTGGTATGACTGACTAGAATGATTTAGGACTAAATTCCACTTAGTGATTCCAGTATCACATAAGAAAAAAACAAACAAACAAACAAACTAGAAATTACCTCTTTATGCACAAGTTGCAACAGCTTTTTCCCCCAAGCTTTGTACTGATGCATATTGGAGAGTGGAGTGGAACTCATAGTATAAATTTTCTTTACTGCATGGATTATTGATTTAATAGATCATGACAATCTATTTTGTCAGACCTGCTACCACATGGGTTCTGAGTCAGCAGGCAGATGAGCCTTATGAAATATTTGTTGTAAAAAAAAATCCACTGCATAAGATGAAATTAAAGCTCAATAGTGCTATAGTCAGTTTTCTGAGAAGTGAGGTGATCATAGCCCAAGAGCCAGAATCATTAGAGGAAAAAAAAGTAGTAATTTTGCATTCTTGCTTTTACTTCTGTCCCCTGAGCGACAATTTTAACCGAGAGGAAAGAAAAAAAAAAAGCCCAATAAATTGTGAACCATTAAAGCATGTATAATATAAAAGATAAGATGATATCCAGTTGGATTCAAAGGTGAAGTACCCTGGGAGATGGACTAATTTGGCTATTTGGTTGTAAGCAGTTTATTGAGTAGCAAAGGGGAAGTGGGGCTGGACAGAAGGAGGACTCAAAGTGTGACAGAGTTGCAACAGTAGCTTCCGCCAGCCTGCAGGGAGTTCTGAAGTAGTGTTCCAATGGGGTAAAGGCGTTGAGGCAGTGTATCCTTGCAATGATCAATCACTGGATATGGTCTGTCCCTGGGAAAGGACTTGGTCAAACAGCTCCCTTTGGTCAAGGGCATTCTTGAGAAAATAAATGATTTGAACCTCAGAGAGGTCTGGGGGGCATACCACACAATCAAACAAAGTCTATCTCTCTGACACTCAAAATCTGCTTGCTTCGTGTAGTAAATTCACCCCATCTGGGAAGAGCTACTTCATTTTGGCGGATTTCTTTTCCTTGGAAAACTTTCAGGAGAAAGTTTGAAAAAACTGTAGTGCCAGTCAGAATAGTTGGTATTCAAAGCTGTACCTAATAGTCATCATTTCCCTTCTTAGCTGTGCATTCGAGACTTCCCCTTCCCCTTGGTTGAGAACTTGGGTGATCCAGATGGCATACCTGGAAGAATGACCAGACTCTCATCTATCAGCCTATGGTCATCATACTTTTCTCAGCCCAAGGCTGTAGTACTTTGTTTATTTATTATTAAAATTGGCCACTAGATTATCAGATGTCCCAGTGGATCACCTGTGTCCCAGACATATTCTCTGTCCTTTCTATGTAAAAATAGACCTCCTTCTTCCTGAATTCTCAGAGCCTATTGCTACTGTTAGGAGAGTGACTCCTCTTTTTATGTGTTAATCTCTTGATCAGAAGAGCCCAAAGTAACCAAGAGGCACCCGAAGCTTGAAGTTCAAATGGGACTCTGGATGTATCCAGAAATGAACATCTCATTTTAGATTCTGCCCTGTAGAACTCTGGTACCAACCATCACAGATCAGGATCCTGGCGAAACAGAGGCTTGGAGATTTGGATGCAGGTGTGTTGAGGAGACTTAGAAACAACACCTATGAGGGCGTGAGGGCAACAGACCCAGGCAGAGAAGATGCTGAGCTGCGTTGTGATTGCAGTAACAGCCTCAGATGATCTCACTCGGAGCATTAAAGCTTGAACGATCCTTCAAAGATTTCCCAAATTGAGGCAAAGGGCCCAAGCTTTGTAATCTTGTATTTGACTAGTCACTAGATACAGGCTGTTTCCAGGAGGAAACGTAACCTTGGTCAAAACCATTTCATTTAGACAAGGTCAATCTCTGTAGGGGGACACAACTGTGATCTGTAAGTCAGGGGAAGGACTGCCTCAGTCCTAAAGGGAGAATCTAGGTGCTGCACTAAGGCATTATACACTTTGATTCTGAATTTACTACTGTACCTTTTTTTTAAAATTTATTTTTTATTTTCAGCATAACAGTATTGATTATTTTTGCACCACACCCAGTGCTCCATGACCTCCCACCCCCTGCCCCTTCAAAACCCTCAAATTGTTTTTCCTACTGTACCTTTAAGATACAACTCTGGTCTTAGGTCAGGTGACTTTTATTCTTCCTTCATTATGGATATTCAGTAAATCATGTCCAAATAAATAAACGACTGAAATGATTGAATATTTATGATGTGCCAGCACTCTGCTAGGTATGTTCTGGTGAAACAGATAAACGATGCAGGCATACGTCTACCTTCAATTTTAATGAGCACCATCCTCTCTCTGACCCCAACTGAAAGAAGATGTACTTGGGCAAGCTATTTAAAACCTTGTATTAACATTTTTTTTTAAATCTATAAACTGGGAAGACCAGTGTTTTTCCTGTTTCATCTCAAGACTATGATTACCAAAACAGTGTGTGGAGGTTCTTGGAAGATGTAAAAAGTGTTTCATGACTTTGTAGTTAGAATTGTTATTATAAAAGTTAATATTTAACATAGGATTAACACATACGTGCTTCACTTGTGTTGGCTAGACTTGCCCTGCAGCAGTCCTTGAATGTTACCTAAATATTCTGGGAGATACCTTGTTAAAGGTGCCCATCTGGGAGTGAATTTTGCAGTTTCATGTTGCAGTGAATGTTGTAGTCTCCTGGATTTCATTCCATTGTTATTCTTATATCACAACAATGTACCAAAACAGACATTTGGATGGTCTGAACCCTTGGATAAAAATATATAATTAACTAAATTCAACTGGATTTCTTTTTTTTTGTCATTTTAGCAGTTAAATGTATTGTTTTTACTATAATAATATTAATCACTTTATTTTCGTCCATAGTTCTTTCTAAATAAAAAGTTTTTTTTTTCAAATTTAAAGAAAGACCAATATATTTCTATATCAGTATGGTAAACATTAGTTGAGAATTTAATGTGAAAACTGAGGTCTCAATACTTATTATTATATAAAGAGAACTTGTATTTACAGGGGTTTGGTACAGCTAGTTTAGACCACACCTGTCTTTGTACCACAAGTCTGACCAAATTCAAAGTCGGTAAAAATTATTGGACACTTAAAAACATGCAAAGCCCTGGACCAGGTGATGTGAAAACAAATAAGATGAATAAGATGTAATCTAAGGTCTTCAGGGTCTATTGAAACTTTATGTTGTATACTTGAAATTAATGTAATTTTATGTGATTTGTTCACAAATTCAGAAAAGATAACATCAACAATAGTCTGGCTTTTTCTTTTCCAAATTTTAATATTCTCAGGAAGACTTGGATTCTTAGGACTTTGTTTCCTATCACCCATCTATCTTTCCTTCCTTCCTCCTTCCCTTCTTTCTTTCCATCTGTCCTTCCATCTATTTATCCTCTATCTCTCTGATTATTAATTGACACTATTTATAGCCTAAGGCAAAAAGTCATCCTGGTCTGGAAGATTGTCACAAACATCTGCTTCTGAAAATTATACTTTGCCTAGATTTTTTTTTTTTCCCCACAGCTATAAAAGAGACAATTTCTCTGAGGCTTGGAAGGTGGTTTGGTTTCTAAATCACCTTGTTTGCTAAAGATTTGTCTGTGTTCTGTTGTTGAGGCTTTTGGATATATCTGAAGTCCAAACATGGCAACAGCAACCAGAACTGCCAAGCCTACCCTCACTGTGTACAGTGACATGGTGATTCAGAGGTTCTTTTCAGTTTCATAGACCTTACAGGGTTTGGAAAAAATAAACTCTCTCAGAGGTGGTAAGAAATGAATT